>NC_048600.1:25640936-26003436 GCF_003668045.3 Cricetulus griseus | reverse complement strand
GGTGGCAAAAGATATTTGCTTTCTGGGACAAAAGGTGAAATGGATGAAGTCTGGCTTCAGCTCTCTTGGTCTCTGTGAAATTATCTAGTTTTTTAAACCAGCTTTTAGGTCATTAGGCATCCCTAGGATACAATTTGCGTTTTATTTATGCTGTCAAATTAAGAGTATCTGGGCACAGAAATTTGTGCACTAATTTTGTTTACTAGAGTTTGGTGTGACATAGATGTGTGTACAATGTTTTTGTTTTGTTTTCTTTAGAGTGAAAGAGATACATTTCAGTGTTTGTGTGAGTGAAAACCTAGCTTTCTTGGAAACATACAATGTAACTCTTTTTTTTTTTTTTTTTTTTTTTTTTTTGGTTTTTCGAGACAGGGTTTCCTGTGGCTTTGGAGGCTGTCCTGGAACTAGCTCTTGTAGACCAGGCTGGTCTCCAACTCACAGAGATCCGCCTGCCTCTGCCTCCCGAGTGCTGGGATTAAAGGCGTTCACCACCACCGCCCGGCAATGTAACTCTTTTTTAAAACAAAATTTAAATATGGGTGTATGCCTGTGTATGTGCATGCAAATGCATTTACCTCTAAAGGCCAGGAGAGGGTGTTGTATCCCATGGAGCTGGAGTTATTGGTGATTGTGAGCTCCTTGTTGTGGATACTGGGAACAGAACTCAGGGACTTGTCAAGAGCTTCATGCTGCTAGCCACTCTCTGCCGCCCCCTTTCCCCAGTGTAAATCTTGATACAATTCATTCTCATGACTTTCCATTATGGAAAATTACAAAGCTAGATCAGTGTGTCCTGATAAGCAGAAAGAGGTAGACTGAACATGAGGTTATGTAACAGAATGCCCAGGTCTTGGTGTCAGAAAACTCTTTGATTTGCAATGATGTTTGGCATCCCCCTTCCTCTAACCCAGTGATTCTCAACCCTTCCTTTAATTCAGTTCCTCATGTAGTGGTGACCCCTAATCATAAAATTATCTTCTTTGCTACTTCATAACTGTAATTTTTGTACTGTTATGAATTATAATGTAAATACCTGATATTTCTGATGGTCTTGGGTGACCCCTGTGAAAAGGTCTTTCAACACCCCCAAAGGAGTCACCAGCCACAGGTTGAGAATCACTGCTCTAGGACACCCACAAGAAGCACTGAGGAAGATCAAGTCTCCCTTGCTCACCGTGGTAACCCACTACCCAATACAATGGCTGGCCCATAATAGGTGCTCAGTAAATATTTGCTGAATGAATGGGTGTTCTTCTTGGAACTTCTAGAACACTGACAGCAACCATTAAAAATGAATTAAGGTTTACCTCTGAGGTCTCTTCTCTATGTAAGTCAAGAATATCATTCATTTTAGTATCATGTGTGGGGATTTGTGCCCATGGAGGTGAGAAGAGGGCATTGGAGCTGGAATCACAGGGGAGCTGCCTGATGCCCGTGCTGGGAAATGAACCTAGAAAAGCAGTAAGTGCCCTTCTGAGCTGTCACTCCAGCCCTTAAAGTATTTCTTATGTGTGTGTCACAATGTAATAGTCCCTGGGAAAGAGCATGGCAGTGAGTGACAACAGAAGACCATTAGCAAGAAGCTTGTTCTACAAGTAGTTCATTTGCTTGTGACTGCTTCACTGTGTGGCCTTCTGACTAAAAGCTGATGGTAACGACTGCAAGTTGCCTCTTCATGAGTACGGATCATATGAAGAACTATTTTGGTACTCACCATTGGCTTTACAGCCCAGCAAAGCTGGGATTGCTGTTTGTGTTTTATAGGTTAGCAGGTTTAGGTGGCTTGTTAGGGATAAATAGTATCTCAATAAAGGAGTTTTCAAGGAGAAAAAAATTACCCCTCACCTCAAGACCCTCATCGTACCAAGATATTTCTACATTGGGCTGTATTATTCAGCTCTTTTTTTAAAAAAAATATGCACTGAATATTTTATTTTGCACTTATTTATTGGTGTGTACATGCTTGACACAGCACCTATGTGGAGGTCAGAGTGCAACTTGTAGGAGTTGGTTCTCTCCTTCCACCATGTGGGTCCTGGGTTTCAGGTTTGGCAGCAAACACCTGTACTCACTGGACCATTTTGCTGGCTCCACAGTAGATATTTGTTTTGTTTTTGCTTTTTTGAGACAGGATTTCTCTGTATTGCTTTGGAGGCCGCCCTGGAACTTGCTCTGGGGAACAAGGTAGCCTCAAACTCACAGAGATCCACCTGCCCTTGCCTTCCGAGTGCTGGGATTAAAGGCGTGCACCACCAACACCCAGCTGGATTTTTTTTAAAAGATTTATTATGTACAGTGTTTTGTCTGCGTGTATTCCTGCACACCAGAAGAGGGCAGCAGATCTCATTATAGATGGTTGTGAGCTATCATGTGACTTCTGGGAACTGAACGCAGGACCTCTGGAAGAGCATCCGGTGCTCTTAACTGCTGAGCCATCTCTCCAGCCCCACAGTGGACATTTTTGAAAAAAATATTTTAACCCCATAATTTAGTTAAATTTTACATCCCATAGTTTAATGTGCCCAATTCAACTTAAAAGAAAACTACATTCACAGTTGTGCAGCTTTCCCCTTGTCTGGTTCCAGAACATTTTTATCACTCCAAAGGAACCCAGAACCCATTAGCAGTAACTGTTGTTATTTGGCCAACAATATCTACCAGTTGCCACCTTTTCCAAACCTGTACTCTGTGTTAAGCGTCTGCTACTCTATTGAGATTCTTTGGGTAGTTGACTGGGAGAAACAAAGGCTTACTCTCTGGAGAGGTTAGAGTCCACCCTGAGTTGGGCCAGGGTACGTGTGAAGGCAGGGGCAGCGGGTTGGCTCTCAGGAATGTATTTGCTGGAGTCAATATAAGAGAGAATAAAAGGATAGAAGTTTGGTTCAATGAAAATGTTTTTAAGAATGTGGAGATGGTTCAGTGGTTAAGAGCACCGGCTGCTCTTCGGGAGGACCATGATTCAATTCCCAGTACCCCTATGACAGCTTACGCCATAACTCTAGTACCAGGGAATCTGACGCTCTCATACAGACACACATGCAGGCAAAACACCAATGCACATAAAATAAAAATAAATCATTAAAAAATGGTTTGACATAGGAGACTGTCCCCAGTCCAGCCTCTGTGTCTCATATCCCAGTCCCAGGAAGGGAACTGCAGTAAGAAAGTGACTCCAGATGCATCTGGAATCCCCCAAGGCAGTCCTGCTGAGTGGCCTCTCACAGAGGGGTGGTGGCAGCTAGGGAACAGTTCTTTATCTCAGGGGGTGGGGATCAATTTGAGCAGAGATACCCACAGGAGGGGGGGGGACAGAAACCCAGGTTGGAGGGAGAGTGGGAGCCACAGCTGCCAAAGCACCCCAGGAAGTAGCCTCCTCACTCTCACCAGAAGGACTGGTGACAGGTGGTGGCCTCTGGCCAAGGTTTGGTGCGCTCTCCAGAAATTCTGATTACATAGACCTGTCCACCAAGACATCTTGAAAGAGACACCTCAGACCTCCGATTCTCTACTTGGTTATACATTGCATAAAGTAAACGTGGAATAGTTGCCATCTGAAAATCCATGTCACCGAGCCTGTTGAAGCATATCTGTGTGAGCACTCTGGAACCAGGTGGTGGCCTCTAATCCCAGCACTTGAGAGGCAGAGGCAGGCTGATCTCTGTGAGTTCGAGGCCAGCCTGACCTACAGAGCGAGTTCCAGGACAACCTCCAAAGCAGTACAGATAAACCCTGTCTCAGAGCAAGCCGTGAGGAGCAAGCCAGTAAGAAGCATCCCTCCATGACCTCTGCATCAGCTCCTGCCTCCAGGTTCCTGTCCTGCTTGAATTCCTTCTCTGACTTCCTTTAATGATGGACTGCTATGTAGAAGTGCAAGCCAAACAAGCCCTCTTCCCCCTGACTTGCTTTTGGTCATAGCATTTTATCAATAGCAATAGTAACCCAAGGGGGATAATATCTAAAGTCATAATTGCTAGGTTTTATGTTAGGTTCATGGTTAATTTTTTTAATTAAAAATTCTAATTCTTTTGCTTATGGGTGTTTGGTCTGAATGTATGTCTGTGCACCAAGTTTATGTCAGGTGTCTGCAGAGGCCAGAAGAGGACATCAGATCCTTTGGAACTGGAGTTACAGATGGTTGTGAGTCACCCTGTGGATACTGGCACTCGAACCTCGGTCCTTTGGGAGAACAGCCAGTGCTCTTAACTGATGAGCCACATTTCCAGTTCCTGCATGGTTAATTTTATGAGAAGCTGTGAAACAGTTTCCCAGAGTGACTATGTTCCTTGATATTCCCACAGCTAGGGCACAGGGTTCTAGTTTCTCAGGGTCTTTGTCAGAATTTGGTAGTATCATTACTATTCATTTAGCCATCCTGCAAGGTATGTGGAGGTATTTTATTGTTTTTTTTTAAGAGATTTATTACCTAGCTGTGACAGCACACGCCTTTAATCCCAGCACCCAGGAGACAGAGGCAGGTGGATCTCTGAGTTCCAGCCATCCTGGTCTACAGAGTGAGTTCCAGGACAGCCAGAGCTACACAGAGGAACCCTGTTGCAAAAAAAAAAAAAAAAAAAAAAAGAAATGATTTCTTTTTATTTATGTGTGTGTGCCAGGCATGTGAGGGTGTCCATAGAAGCCACAAGAGGGCCTTGGATCCTCTGGAGCTGGAGCTACAGGTGGTTGTGAGCTGCTGGATTTGAGGTGCTGGGAGCTGAACTCAAGTCCTCTGTAAAAGCTGTAAGTGCTCTGAACAGCTGAGCCATCCTGCCAGCCTCCTCTTGCTTTGTTCTCTTAATTACTGTTCTCCCAGATTCTTTGCTGTCGGCTGGTTCTTTCTGCTTAGTAAGGTGCCTGCCTCTTCACAACTTTGGTCTGTTTTCTGACTGCTTCACTCTACCACAGCTGGGCAGGTGTTTTGTAAGTGTCTTCCTCTGTGCTGTGGTTAGCTTCCTCATCTTAGCAGGGTATTTTGCAGAGCAGAGCTTCTTAATTTTAATGAAGTCTAGTGTATCAGCTGTGAGTGCACTTGTGTATGTATGTCTCTGTGTGTCTATGTCTGTGTGTCTGCATGTCTCTTTGTGTGTCTGTATTATGCTTTTGATGTCAAATTAAAAAACTCTTTAACTCTAGGTCATGAAAACATTCTATTACTTAAAGAATTGTTTTCTGGTCATATGCTATGTGCCTCTGGGAGTCAACTGTTGTGGAAGGTGCCAGGGTTTAGGTCCAGGTTCACTTCTTTGCCAAGTTGTTCCAGTACTATTTGTTGGAAAGGCTTCCTGTCCTCCACTGAATTGCTTTTGAGCCAGTTTCTTTGAAGATGGTCAGAGTTGATTTTTTTTTTTTTTTCTGAGCTGGAGATGTACCTGAGTTGAGTTTGTAGAGCACAGAGTTCCCTCACCAGCATAAACCCCAGGTATGGTACTTCAGAAATGGAGGCAGGGGATCCGCAGTACAAGGGCATCTTTGACTAGAGAATTTGTGGTCAGCCTGGGCTACCTGAGATCTTATCTCAAAAAACAAAGTTGGTGGTGTTTATGTACAACTCAAATAGATGTTTGTTTAGGTAACTCTAGGCATCCTGATAGTCATAAACACAGATCAGCTTTGGGATGCCATGAGTCAAGACTGTGTGGTAGGTAAGTGGGGATATGACTCAGGGGAGGCAGCCTGGCTGGGCTGATGGCGCCTGGCACCCTGCAGTAGTATCCTGGGCTGATCTGGGGCACCCTGACCTGTAGGGCGAGGTTAACCTTGTGGTTGGTGTGGGCATGACCTGCCTGGGCTCCTTCAGGCTTGCCTAAGTCAGTTTCAGCTCCTGTCAGACCTCCCCACCTACTAAAGAGATTTTAATAGTTGGTTTAGAACCCTGGGTAGACAATATGTGAAAATTAAATGCAGTCTGGGGAATGTGAGTTTACATTTGTTGCTATTACTAGCAACATTTAAAAATGTTCTAATGCACAAATGTGTTCACTGGAGAAGTAAAAAAAAAAAGTGCAATTATACAAAATGTATCTGGAATTTCCTTGTTGGAAAAAAATTCTCAAGAACCCCGAATTACTGCTAATTTTGGCAGAATTTTTTTTTTTTTTTTTTGGGTCAATTCACTCCCAAACTCTTTTCTCAGTCCAGTTGGGTCATGGAAACACAAAACTAGTTTGGAAACAAAATTCTCTCAATGGTGAAATCTGGCGAGAATTTTCAACATGGCTGACCATGCAGCTGAATGAGGCCTTTGTGTGTGGGGGCAGAGGTCACCCTAGAGAGCTCAGTGGTATTAAAAGGTGGGGAGCCTGGAGTCCGGCTGTGGTCAGAGCTGGGAGAATGAGCTTTTGTTTCCTCTGGTCCCAGTGGTGACTGAGGACATCAAAGGCATGTCTATATACTGTTATCTGCCCTGTCCCTTGACCTGCCAGCACAAGGGGGTCTCCCTGTGGGGGTCCAGGGTGAGGGAGCCCTGAGCTAACATGCAGTGTTAATTGTGGACAGGGGTTGATCAATGACATTAGCATTAGCCATTTTGTCCATCTCTCTGTTTTGTTCAGGAAAATGGATTCCTTATCTGATTAAAAGATTAAAAAGCATTATCTTCAGATTCAAGGATTATGTGTGCTGGTGGTAGCAGAAAACTTATAAATGGAAATGAATACAAAACAAGAAAGTAATTCCTTCCCTTAGATAAAAGCAGTCTGCAAGATGAATCTTTTTTTTTTTTTTACATGTGTGTGTGTGTGTTCGAATGTGTGTGCCAAAGAAGGTCAGGGGACAATTTGCCACAGTTCTGTCCTTCTACTATGTGCGTCCTGGAATAGAACAGAGGTAGTCACAGTTAGCAGCAAGTGCCTTTACCCTCTGAGTCATCTTGCTGGCCCTGTTCTCTGCCATTGTTGTTTTGTTATTTTCTTTTCTTTTTTTTTTTTTTTTGGTTTTTGAGACAGAGTTTCCCTGTGGCTTTGGAGGCTGTCCTGGAACTAGCTCTTGTAGACCAGGCTGATCTCGAACTCACAGAGATGTGCCTGCCTCTGCCTCCCGAGTGCTAGGATTAAAGGCGTGTGCCACCACTGCCCGGCTTATTATTTTCTCGAGACATAACCTCACTATGTAGCCTTGGCTGACCTGAAATTCACTCTGCATACCAGAGTGGCCTTGAACTCACAGAGATCTGCCCCTCAGTGCCTCCCCACTGCTGGGATTAAAGGTATGCACCACCAATGTTAAAAGGCCATTCCACAAAAAACAAAAACAAAAACAAACAAAACAATAAAATAAAAAGAAGAGCGGGGTGTTGGTGGCACACACTTTTAATCCCAGCACTTGGGAGGCAAAGGCAGGGGGATCTCTGTGCGTTCGAAACCAGCCTGGTCTACAAGATCTAGTTCCAGGACAGCCTCCAAAGCCATAGAGAAACCTTGTCTCAAAAAAAAAAAAAAAAAAAAACCAAAAAAGAAAAAAAGAAAAAAAAAAAAAGGCCATTCCACAGTGTAGATACCATTTCCTCGTTGCTCTCTAGGGAACTTTGTCTGTGTCTTTACCATAAGTATTACACTATGCATGTTTTGATAGCTGTAGGTATCAGATATTATTTGACACAATTTCCTTGGATTATGGAATTTTGGCTTTGAATAAATTTGAAGTTGTATTGTTCTCTCTGATTTAGTCATTTTTATTAGAGTAAGTAAATAAATACTGTTAAATATTATAAAATTCCAGGTGTTCTTTATAGGAACTGTTCAAAGTATCATTGAGGTAACAGATTTGTTACTTACTAGGTAAAATGGTTACAATCTCTGTGTGCTCCTGGAGGGGTGGAGTTCAAGGTCTTGGTGGTGATTTCCAGGCCAGCCAGGGCCACATAGTGAGACCCTGATTCATAGAAACAAAACAACAACAAAATGATCTGTGTTCTGATTGATGAGCAAGTACTGGGTACTTTTTGTCTTAAGACTTCTACAGAGCGGTGACCCCCTCTGGGGAGAAAGAGTTTAAGAAGAATAACAAATAGAAACAATGAGGAGAGATGGCTGCCACCTTGTGATGTAAATACTTCTTGCCCAAATCTTTAAAGGCATCACCTGGGAACTCACCAGACCCGAACTGAGGGTTGTGGCCTCCTGGAATTGGCCAGCGAACACAATTCAATTTGGTTATATGATACCATATAATTAACTGGGCTTGCTGCCGACTTTGCATCTCTCCCTTCATGTCAGCAGGGATGGTGGGGAGCTGACAAGCAGACAGATACAGGAAATTCTTGGTGGGATTTCCCCGTGTCAAGTCACTTAACCTGTCCCTTTGTTTCTAGGCAAAGAGTTAATTCAGAGAGAGTATGCTCTGATGTCCTAGTTGATAGTGTGCCTTGGAGGAAGGTGACCATGAGCTGTGTCCAGCAACCACAAGGGCCAGCTTCTTGTGTTTGATGTATTTTCAAGAGTCACACCCTTGACATTCCCTTTCATCTGTGCAACCAAACTGACTCTTACTAGAGCCTGAGTGTGATAGTGACAAAAACAACTCCTCCTTCTCCTCTTCCTTCTCATCTTCCCCCTGCCTCCTCTTCTTCCTTCTCTTCTCTTCTTCCTCTTGCTCCTTCTCTTCTTCAAGATTTATTTTTAATTGTGTGTATGTGTATCTGGATGGGTATGTGCACATGTATGCAGGTGGCTGAAGAGGCCAGAAGAGGGCATCAGGTTCCCTGGAGGTGAGACCACCCAATGTAGGTGGTTAGAACTGAACTCAGGTCCTCTGGAGGAGCAGCAAATTTTCTTGTTTTTTTTTTGTTTTGTTTTTTTGGTTTTTTGAGACAGAGTTTCCCTGTGGCTTTGGAGGCTGTCCTGGAACTAGACCAGGCTGGTCTTGAACTCACAGAGATCCGCCTGTCTCTGCCTCCTGAGTGCTGGGATTAAACGAGTGGGCTACCACCACCTGGCTTATCTTTTGATATTTTATCTGTAGCACTTAGTGTATTGAATGAACACACAGTTGTTATTATGAGAGTCTATGAGCTAAGTTTTCTTGTCTCTGGTCCATTCCTGAAGAATGGCACTTTAGAGAGCTTAGTGACAAGCCATATTGCTTGGAAGAGGCCAAATTGGGTCTGTGCTGGTGCCACTGGGCTGTGTGGCTTCTGGGAGAATGGTTTGAAATGTCCCTCAGAGACTTTTGTACTTGGTTGTTAGCTTTTAGAAAGCGATTGGCACCTGACTACTCTCTGGCCTGGTACATGAATTAACCCCTTGATGGGTTCCTAATACAGTGATACTTTTGTAAGATGGTGCAAATAGGAGGTGTGGTTTATGGGAGGTATGGTCATTAGGAAGTGTGGTCATTGGGGGTGTGGTCATTGGGAGGCTTGGTCATTGGGAAGTGTGTTCTATGGGAGGTGTGGTCATGGTGGGGCATGGTCATTGGGAAGCATGGTCATTGGGAGTCATAGTCTTTGGGAGAAGATCCTAGTCAAGAGCAGGAATCACATGTGAGCTTTGTGAGACAGAAGGTGTGGTGTGTTACTATTACATCACAAAGCTTTCTTCTAATGCTAAATCTGTAGCATGTGAGAATTTGAAAGGCTGAGGACCATTCACAGGTAGTCTCCCCCCCACTTGCTCATCCATACCCTCCCCACTTGGAAGCCTCACAGAGTCTTTGGTCTTCTAAGAAGCCTCCTTCATGTTAGCAGATATATGCTAATCTGTGTTCTCCTGCATTTGAAGCTTATTGCCCATGCTATACAGTTCTGGACAAAGGTAGTGTGTGATGGTTAGAGTTGACTGTCATCTTGATGGATCTGGGGTCACCTAGGAGACAAGTCCACAGGACACCTGTGAGGGATTATCTGGATTAGGTTAGTTGAGATGGGGAAACCCACCATAAGAGTGTGTGATACCAATCCCTGGGTTTCAGACCAAGATAAAAAGGAGCAAGCTAGCTGGGTAGAAATGCATCACCCTCTGCTTCCTGACTGTGGGCACGTGACCCACACTCTTTCACACTCCTGCCACCATGACTTCCCACCATGATGGACTGTATACACTGGAACTATGAGCCAAAACAAACCCTTTACCCTTTATCCTATATGTTGACAGTGTTTTATCATAGCAGCTGAAAGAAACTGAGACAGGAGGATTGTGTTGACCACATTGATTCAGGTAGGGCTGGGTACCTGATGACAAAGTATGAAGTACTCTCTAGCTTTGTGACTTTGGTGACTTGGGGCACCTGGCTTTGTCCTTCATCTGGGGGCACAGAAATCTGGCATTGGCCTGTTTCTCAGAGCCTTCTCTTCCTATCTCATACAGATGCAGCCTGGGGCTCTTAAGTGGCATGGTCTTCACCTCCTACTGCTGGCCTTCCTCTGGTCCTCACCCATCGTGCCCAAAGACATTTTCCCACCCTTCCTACATCTCTACTTACTTCTCCCTGCTGTATGGCAGCTGCGTGCACAAGAACACACACAACCCTTTGGAGAACAAACAGTCACTTTCCAGGACAGCATAGTCTAAGCTCAAATTTAGAAGGAAAGAAAACAAAACATTCTTTTAAAGCCAACATAAACAATAGAGATTTATCGAAGACAACTTTTTTCTATCTTCAACATTTCCATTTCTTCTCAGACTAGACTCTGTACCCTCCCACCCCACCCCCTGCATGGGTGTAGGCACTGTGCACATATGGAAGTCAGGAGAGCCTGAGGTATTATCTTCACCTTCCCCATTGTTTTGAGGCCCTGGGTTCAATCCTCAGGACTGCCTACAACTGGTATAGTGGTGGATGCCTGGAATGCCAGCCCTGGGTATGTAGAGGTGGGAGGATTAGAAGTTCAAGGCCATCCTCAGCTACACAGAGCATTGGAGGTCAGTCTGGGCCACTGGAAACCTTGTATTAAACCAATGATGTACCCTGCCCCCAAGAATCCAAGGCCAGTGAGATAACTCAGAATCTAAAGGCACTTTGCTCTCCAGCCTGATGACCTGGGTTCATTTCACAGGATCCACATGGTGGGAGGAGAGAACTGACTCCTAGAAGTCCTCTGACCTCCACATATGTGCTGTGACACCTGTGCCCTCCCTATGCACACACTAAATAAGTAAGATAAAAGTGAGAAAATAATTGAAAAATTTATGCATTGGAAACTAGTACCCAGTATGGTGATATTGAGTGGAGCCTTCAGGGATTGAGTATGTTATGAATATGATTTGAATTCTTACAGAAGAAGCCCTGACTTTGGGCTGTGCATGGACCCAGCAAGAAGGTGCTGTTTTTAAATCAGAGACTGGGCTCTCATCTGACACTGGTGGAATTGTACTTTGATGTTGGACTTCTGGTTTTCAGCATGTGAGCAGTAAGTTGCATTTGTCTGAGGCGCTCTGCTATGACAGTCCCCTGGGGACTACAGCAGTCACCTATCCCCACAGTTGTTACATTACTCCATTTGTGAACTTGGCCCAGTTGTTTGGAATCGGGACCCAACTAGGCCTAGTCACTAGTTTTAGTTTGTTGTTTGAGATAGGGTCTTAACTTTGTTGCCCTAGCTGGCCTGGAACTTAATATGTAGACCTGGCTAGCCTCAAATTCACAGTGAGCCTCTGCCTCTTGAAGGCCGGGATTAAAAGAATGTGTCACCACACCCTGTAGATGGAGTTTCTTTCCCGCCTGGTCCCACAGCTGCTTTGTCTCAAATAAACACACTGGCGCTTATATTAATTATAAACTGTTTGGGCGATGGCTCAGGCTTCTTACTGGCTAGCTCTCTCTTAATTATTAACCCATAACTACTAATCTTACGTTTTTCTACATGACCTTATCTTACTAGAAAATGCCTGGAATGTCCTATCTTCCCTGTAGCTATATGGCATCTCTCTCTGTCTGCCGCTCTCTGTGTCCTCTCCCCAGAATTCTCCTTGTCTCGTAGCCCCGCCCATACCCCTGCCTGGCTACTAGACAATAAGTGTTTTATTCATCAACCAATAAGAGAAACATATACAGAAGGGCATCCTCCATCAACACTCTGCTCTATTTTTTTTTTTATATATTTAAAGTGTCTTATATTTTGGTTCATGTGTGTTGCTGTGTGTGTGCACACATGTGCATGCAGGTGTGTGTGGCCATGTGTGCATGTGCATGTGGTGACCAGATGCAGGTGACAGGTGCTTGCCTCAATCATTCCCATCTTACTTTTGGGACTGAGGGTACACTCTGCTGACTCGGTTAGATTAGCTGTTCAGCAAGCCCCGGGATTCCTCTTGTCAGCCTTCCCATTTCTGGGCCCTGGGATCAGGGGCAGGCGGACCTTTGTCAAGCAGAGATTACAGGCACAGCCTATGTGCCTGGCTTTTACACAGGTGCTGGTGAGCTGATGCAGGTCCTTATACTTCTTATGAAGCTCTTCCCTGGCTGAGCTGTCTCCCCGGCTCCAGGCACTGGCTGTCTCAGTAAGTTATTTACGCTTCTTTTGATCAGTAGCAGATTTTCATTGACATTTCTTTGTTGAAAAGCACCAGGTCATTGTTCCCTTGGAATTGCTGGGTTCTTTTTTTTTTTTAATTTTATTTATTATGTATACAACATTCTGCTTCCATGTATATCTGCACACCAGAAGAGGGCACTGGATCTCATAACGGATGGCTGTTAGCCACCATGTGGTTGCTGGGAATTGAACTCAGGACCCCTGGAAGAAGAGTCAGTGCTCTTAACCTCTGAGCCATCTCTCTAGCCCGGAATTGCTGGGTTCTTAACTATTGTGTACCTTTGTCCATGTCCATTAGGAAACACTAATTAGATATAGAAGCCTGATCAGATTCAGGTGTGACGTTGGGAAAGTAGATGGATATCTGATGCTAAGAGCTTGTATTATATGATGCTGTCTATTGGCCTGCCTACCTCTGAGGTACTGAGATTGGCCATTGGTTTGAATATGCCATTCTGATTTTTATATTTAAAATTTCCCCACCAAGATGGGCCTGTCATCACAGGCTGATGATCCCAGCTACTCAGGAGGCTGAGGCAGGAGGATCACACATTTGAGACCTGTGAGTACTCTGTAGTGAATTCAATTTTATCTTGGATATCAGAGTGAGTTCCTGTCTCAAAATTTGAAAGTTAAAAAAAGAAAAGAAAAAAGGGTCTGAGATATAGCTTTGGTGGTAGAGTACTTGCCCATCCTGTCAATCAATTCCCCAGCAGCCTTTCTCCACTGGATGAAGCCACAGTTGGCAGACACTGATTTCACAGAGATCGCAATATGACAGCATCCTGGTTTACAATCCCTTCCCTATTTATTTATTTATTTGGGAGGGGGCACACATACCTCAGTGCATGTGTGGAGGTCAGAGCACAACTTGTAGAAGTCTGTTCTTTTAGCCCCTGATGTGGGTTCCAGGGACTGAATTTAGGTCGTGCGCCTTCGCAAAACACCCTACCCCACTGAGACATCCTACCTTCTCCAGCCTTTAGCATTCATTATAAAGGGCTTTTTCTGTAGTTGACTGGGGCAAGAGAGAAGTAGTGTCTGTTCCCTTTCCTCTTCTAGAACAATCCTCGGAAGCTGACTCACTAGTGTTAGTTTCTGTTTGCAGTGGGTGGTGGTTTGTCAGTATTGTGACCAATGTTTTGATTTAATATATTGTGCCCAGTCTTTCAAGGTAACCATACTTTTTGGTGTTTAATTTGCCCACTAGGAGCCGGTGGCTCATGCAGGCTCAAACTTTGGCAAAAACACAGGAATAATGGGCTGGAGCTCACTTTTACCAAGCAGAGAACACAGCTTTGCCCTAGTGCAGTGGTCTCAACCTGTGGGCCGTGACCCCTTGGGGGGGGTGTGTCAAACCACCAGGGTTACATATCAGCAGTCCTGTATATCAGATATTTACATTAGAATTTGTAACAGTAGCAAAATTACAGTTAACAAGTAGCAACAAAATAATTGTATGGTTGGTGGTCACCACAGCATGAGGAACTTATATTAAAAGGTTGCAGCATTAGGAAGGGTGAGAACCACTGCCTTAGTGAATGACCAGCTGTGGGCAGCCAGGAGTTGATGGGACAGCATCAGAAGGTCATATTGTCCATTTCCCAGAAGGCATTTTTCCAGAGGTCGTGGCATTTCTGACATTGTGCAACCTCCCCCGTTTTATAGCCCAAGAGCCCGTGTTTCCCCTCAAACCTGAGGTGTCAATAAAGACAACCGGGAAAACAAACCTTGGCCTTTGGTTCCTGGGAATCTGTGAGGGAGTGAGAATGGGGTGGGGAGAGCATTCCAGGGATCAGGAGACCTCAGAGAACACAGGAGTGAATTCAACCTAGCACAGTTCTGTGGATGGGAAGGCAGTAACCACGAGGCTTGGAAAGCTGGGATGTCTCCATGACAGAGAAGCAGCTTTGAGACCTGAAGGTGACAGACAGAGAGACAGGTAAAGGGTTGTCGACCTCCTTGGGACCTTAGCACTGTGACAATGGAGAGCTCTCTATAACGTGCCAGGTATAGCGTGCACGAAGGACGATCCATAGTCTGTAAGGCTAAGATTTCTTTATTCAGGTAAACACCAGCCAAACGCAAGTCAGAGCGTGCCCAGAGGCAGCGAGCTAAGAAGGCCAAAGAGAGAAGGGGCTCTCCTCGTGTCCATGGTCCCTTAAGATTCCCCCCCCACCGCGTCATCCTCCACCTCCCCTGACCACGCCCTCATGGGCATGGCCAGGCACACCTGTAGTGGCTACTAGGAGGCGGGGCTACAGTGTCTCCCTACAATTCCCCTTTTAGTCTAAAAGAGGATTAAAACTTAATAGTGTAAAACATCCAAAATTAACAATCATAAAGGTGAAATACAAGAAGATACAATAATCTGGTATTGCACATCCTAACTATGTCTATTCAGGCTAAGCCCCAAAGTCATGTGGAAAGGGTGTCTAACTTGAACACCTCCTTCTAATCCCAACTCAAAACAATAAGAAAGTTATTCCTAACTAGGCTTACACTACCCTAATAGACAATAATGGGGAACAGGGGCGTAGCATCTTCTAAGTTAATTCCTGCTGAAACAGGACAATGGCAGCCTTGAGGGGTCCTGTGGGGGAAAAAAATGTTAGTATAGTGTCTCTAATGGGTTATCTCCAGTCCATGTTAGATGGAATTTGTTTGATTGAAGATCTAGATTGAAATCCTCAACTTGATTGAAGTCAGTACTCGAAGCTATGGTCGGAGTGTCAGTTGAAACGGAGTTAAGTTGGATCCAGTGCAATTGAAGAGGTATGGCCCAATTCCTTTTCCGGAGCATCCAGGGATTGTCGTCAGGTGGGTCTTCATTGGCTATATAGGACTCAAATATAAGTGTTAGCAGAGAAATGTTTGCTTGCAGATATATGTATGCTGGGAAAGGCAACCATGGGAAAATAACAATTATGAGAGGGTGTAGGCCTTGAAAGAAAGAGCCAAGAAAAGACAAAAGATAGTCCTCAAATTCTTCACTTATTCTGTATTACATCAGTTGGCTTCTTGATATAATATAAAAACTCTAAAATTTAGTTAAATAACATGCTTGGATTTTGGGGGAGGAAAGCCAAATCCAACTCTAAATCCAGCATTGATTTAATTGAATAGGGACTAGGAAATGAAGAGAAATAAAGTTATTTGAGAGACAGCTGGCTACAATGCCTCCCTACAGCTCCCAGTAACTCAGTGGGTCCATGTTTGGTCCCAAACATACACCAGCACACATTCTTAGTGTTGTGTGGTCCAGCACCTTCCTGTCCCTAGGGTACCCTTTTCCCCTCCTTCGCTTTGTTCTTTGTATCCCTAAAACAGGTTGTCACCAGGCTGTTTCTATCTTGTGACTTGAAGGAGTCTCCATGGGTAGAGCAGTAACTTTCTGTTAAAGAATGTTGGGGAAGTCCCTGTGACCTTCTGGCGGCTCTCAGAGTCCAATGTACAGCAAAGAACATGAGCACTGCTCCTGGACAAAGGAATTGCGGTGGCCTCAAGCTGCTTTAGCTGAAGTCTGATGTGTACAGCAGAAACTTTTCCAGTTTGAAGTGATCAGTTAGGGGCTCCAGAGTTGCCTGTGAGGTAAAGAGCACTTGTTGCTCTTGTAGACCCCTTGGTACCCACATTGTGGCTCTCAACTATCTGTAATAACTCCAGTTCCAGGGGATCTGACACTGTTTTAGGACCTCTGAAGGCACCAGGCACGAATATGGTGCACAGACATACAGGAAGGCAAAACACCCATACACATAAAGTAATAAATTAATCTTTAAAAAAGTGAAAAAAAAGAGTGAATAAATAGTGGTGTTTCATACATTCATCGTGTTACACCAGGGGCACCTCTATCAAATCTGCCTTCACTTAAAAAGTATATGTTTACTAAACACTGCCCAAAACAAACAAACAAACAAATCAAGAATAGAATTGGTGCCTCTGACATCTAGGATTGTTGAGGACTACTTGAATTGGCAGCAGACACAGCTAGCTACAAGTGGGTAACATAGTGTCTTACGTAGGGTTTCTATTGCTGTGAAGAGACACAATGACCATGGCAACTCTTTTTTTTTGTTTGTTTTTTTTTTTTGTTTTTGGAGACAGGGTTTCCCTGTGGCTTTGGAGGCTGTCCTGGAACGAGCTCTTGTGGACCAGGCTGGTCTCGAACTCACAGAGATCCTCTGCCTCTGCCTCCCAAGTGCTGGGATTAAAGGCGTGCACCACCACCTCCCGGCTGACCATGGCAACTCTTATAAAGGAAAACATTTCATTGGGGC
The DNA here is from genome assembly GCF_003668045.3 of Cricetulus griseus. Taxonomy (NCBI): domain Eukaryota; kingdom Metazoa; phylum Chordata; class Mammalia; order Rodentia; family Cricetidae; genus Cricetulus; species Cricetulus griseus. The sequence continues at coordinate 25,986,690 of NC_048600.1, read as the reverse complement.
TGGCTTACAATTACAGAGGTTTAGTCCATTATCACCATGGCAAGGAACATGGAGGCATACAGGTGGACATGGTGCTAGAGAAGGAGCTGAGAGTCCTACATCTCAGTCCTCAGGCAGTAGGACGAGACTGTGAGCCACAAGGCCTGGTTTGAGTTTCTGAGACCTCAAAGGCCACCCCCCAGTGACACACTTCCTCCAGTAAGGTCACACTTTCTAATAGTACCACTCCCTATGGACCTATGGGGGCCATTTTTATTCAAACCATCACCCCCGGGTAGGCTGTTTGGCACCTCAGCTTCAGGAGTCATAGATATTGCCTCATAGGAGTTGGTACAGAGCCTCAGGGGTCTCCATCACCTTGAGTGACAAAGGGGAAGACTTCATGTCTCCCGTGTCAGTTGGAAAGTTCCTGCAAGCATGGTTGCGCCTGGCACTGGGAAGGTGTTCTGTGACACAACTGGGATCTAAAGAATTCTTATGATGTTTTGTGCATCTTGACTAGTTTTTATTGAACAGTCATTTAAGATTTGTAGATGAAGATAGTCAAGTCTTTTAGCTACAGGGTAGCAAGGGAGGAGGGACCCATGGGGCATAAAATATGTCAGCTGCCTAGAGTACACCCTTGGCCTGAAGAAGCCGATGAGCATAATTTCTCTGTCTTTAAGCTGCATGGAATTTTTTTTTTAAAGGTTTCATTGGGCCAGTAGTTTTCCTGTTTGTAGTTCCAGTGGACAAGAGGGCAAGTGGGCCAAGGCAGGCTTTCAGACAATGCCCTGGTTGATCCTGGCAGCTGCCTGCCATTTCCCTTCTGTTTCAGTGCTCCTGGGGGGCCTGTTAGAACCCCAGATCATCTTGGAGGGCTATCTTGGTCTCAGGATGTTAAAGAAGGACCATACACCTTCTGAGATTGAGATTGCAGTTGGTGTTGGAGGCTGGGGTCTGCGGCTACAGCTCATTGTCCCTGAGCTACCTTCAAGGTTTTTGACACCCATTGTACTCTGGTAATTGCTAGCACAAACTGAGGCCAGAGGGGTCCTTTTAGTCATCCTTCAAGGCCATGTCCTCCAGGAAACCTTCCCAGGTCTCCTTAGATGATAGGATTATGTTCTGGAGCTTGGGGTCAGGGGTTTCTTCTGACTCCCACAGGTTTCAGTGGACAAGAACATCTCGTTTCCTGGTCATTTTAGATCATTGTTAGTTCCCACTCCTGCCTTAAAAAAATGTAAGAACACTGGCTTCCTTATAATAATTCACATCTATTTCATGATGAGTGTTCATGCTGTACTTTCTTAGACTTGGTCTTTTGTGTATCAAAAACTTACATGTTGATTGAGGACATCCTGGCTTTCTATTTGTAGCATCCATTACCTAGGGACAATCATACTGATGACATCAACATAACCTATGTTTCATTTAACTAGTGATGCATGCAGGTCTCCCTCCCTCCCTCCCTCCCCCTCCTCCTCCCTCCCTCCCTCCCTCTCTCTCATCCTCCCTCCTCCCTCCCACCCTCCCTCTCTCTCATCCTCCCTCCCTCCCTCTCAGAAATCATGCATCCCAAACTGGCCTTGGACTTCCTATGTCGATCAGAAAGATCTTGAACTTGTGACTTTCCTGCCTCTACAGTTTTGGTGCTGGGATTACCCATATGCCCAGTTTTATGCAGCACTGGGGATGCAGCCCAGGGATTCATGCATGCTAGACAAGTACTCATCCAGTTAGCTACACCCGAAGCCTCCCAGCCAGCAATTTCTGAGTGGTACTCTGGCAAGTGCTGAGCTGGGCTTCAGGGCTGTGGAGCTGAATTTATCTCATTCCTAAGGAACTCACAGCCTAAAGGAGGGTGACAAGATGGTGGGAGGAGAGCAGGGGAGTCCTTTTGATTGGGAGACTGGGCCAGATGAGATGGAGTTGATCTGTATGCCAGAAGGCAGTGGGAAATAAATGATGTCCCCAAACTCAGGGAGCGGGATATAGGCTTAGATTAACACGGAAGCCAAGTGTGTGTGTGTAGGAGACTCGTAGTAGTTTGCATGTGATTATCACAGAATCCTTGTTTATTTAGAGATAGGGTCTCAGTATGCCATCTTGACTTGCCTGGCACCCACTATGTAAGCCAGGCTGACCCCGAATTCACAGAGATCTGCTTGAGTCTGCCTTGGTGTGTGCCATCACATCCAGCTTCTAAAATGAACTTACTTACAGAGGCAAGGTCTTGTGATGTCACCGAATCCTTTAAGCCTTGTTATACTGGCATCTCCATGTGACTCATTGTGTACAGGGAACTCAGGGTCAAAGAAAATAGTTTCTCCAAGTCAGAGATTGCATTGTTGAACTTGGACTTCACCATTGAGAGACTGTCACTCCAAATCCTCCATCCTTCCCCCCTCTACTGTGCCCTTTGTCAACTGCTGTCACTGTGTCAGGCCAAAGTACTGCTGCTACTTGTCAATGTGGTGTTCTTGGGTGTTTATGATTCTTGGTTACTGTTGGGGGAAGAAAAGAAAGAGAAGATGGGCACTGACTGCAGAAGGCTCTTCAGTTTGGGGGAAGAACTGGAGATTACAGCAGCCACAGGAATGCCTCTGAGGGCTCAGGAAAGCACACAACAATGCCAGGGACCAAAGGACACCTGCACATTCTTCTTGATTCAACCTGTGTGGTTTCCCTGTGTGCTGAGTCCTTTGCTCCTTCCTCCATGTTGTATGGCTCTCCATGCATTGGTTTATCAGTGGCATTTCCCCTTGTTGGGTTGTGTGCCCCTTTGAAGTTGAGTGCAGGTGCCACCCACCTCTACATCCCCTGGGCTCACACTGCTTAGCACATGATAGATACTTGAGGAACATTTGTTGAACTCATTTGTCCACCCTCCCACCTGCTTATCTCTCCATCTGTCTACCTATCCACCCACCAACTCACCCACTGTCCGTCTGTCCATCCATCCATTCATCCACCCATCCACCCACATACCACTCACTCACACACCCAGATATTTACTATCCATCTACTCACCCACACATCCATTCACCCACCCAGCTATTCAATATCTATTCATTCACCCACCTACCCACTCAATTAGATGTTGTTGTTGAATAGGACAGAGTACAAGGAGTGACATCATGAGGTAACAGATCAAATCCGATACAGACAGTGCTCATGTAGAGTCTAGGGGTAAGAGGAAAACCTTGTGAATAGAGAAGAATAAATGAATAGAATGATTTAAGACGTTATTTGTGCCATACATGAGATACTTCAAGAAGAAATCTTGTATTTAAGTCTGTTTTCTGTCCCAAATGATATAGCTGTGAGTGAGGCAGCTCCTAGGCCTGCCCTGTTTCCTCTGTACCCTCCCCTGCAGGTGGTGGCCCCACCATCTGCCTTCCTCAGCTTGAATCCTGGTGACACATGTGGCTCTCCACAGGGGCCTGAGTATGGAGGGAGGGCAGGGGGCACTGACCTGGTGGCTTCAAGGTGGCCTTGTCCCAGTCTCCTCCTGTGTCTCTCAGGAGGGATTCTGTGTGAAAGTACCAAGCAGATGTTCTGAGGCCAGAGTGATCACTCACTAGTCCTTCTCTGGGGACAGGAGGTGACAGCAGAGTGCTTTGATATTATGCTTGATTCACCCTACTAAGAGTTGGTGACACATTCAGACTCCTGGAGGCAGGGGAATTCTTTACCCTTCCCTGAGCTTTGTGAAGGGGAGGCCCACATGGAGCTGCCCACTGAGGTTGGAATGCGGCTATGAAAACCCTCATGGGGATGTGTGGTGGGCAGTGTTTTATTTTCAAAGAGGCTTTGAAAATCTGGATCTGGCATTAAATTGGAAATGTTGTAGACAGCCTGGAAAAAGTACTGTCAGGGGTTCACACCAGCTCTCTGGAGTGGTCTTGGACCTCCAGCTTCCAGCTGGTGGTCCCCAGCAGGTAACTGCCAAGTATTAGGGAATTAGGGATTGCCAGATGTGTGTGTGTGTGTGTGTGTGTGTGTGTGTGTGTGTGTGTGTGTGTGTGTGTAGCTCACCTGTGTGTGTTGGGGTTGCTTGGAGTGGTGATTTATCTTCTCTCCCCATGACCCCTATGGCATGGGTCCTCAGTTGGGCTGTTATAATGGCCTCCTACCAGGGCTCCACTATGGATCATATTAGCACCAGCACGCCTCCAGAGAGCTTTCTAAAACAAAAATCTGGTCCTGTCCTACAGGATCCTCAAATCCTGCCCCACTTTCTTTTGTGAGTGGCTGACTTTGGGAAAAGGGGCTTGATGAGGGAGGTAGGTGGCTTGGGAGCTGAGAAGTCACTGTCTCACCCCCTACCCAAGCTCCAGCCTTGCAAACACCTTTGTTCCTGCTGAGACGGTGTGGAAGGGCCAAATGGACTTGCTAAGGCTCCTTTCCCAGGGCCTTGGGTAGTGCAGCTGGGGAGGGGAGAGGGTGCACAAGTAGAAGGGGGAGGAGTGAGGCCCAGCTCCCAGGCCTGGGAAGAGTTCTCACTAGAGGTGTGTCCTGTGGAAGAGGAGGCATGGCTACCCACTCTTGCAGAGACAGGATCCTCCTCCCCCTTGGTGAGGTGTGTCCAGGAGTTTGCTTTGAGTAAGGAAGCTTTCTTGCCCAGGAACAATGGGAACACAGCAGAAGGCCCATTCTGTTATATCTGTTAGATCAAGTCCAAGTTCCTTAATGTGCTCCATGTGTAACCTAGCCTTGCCTGTGTTTCCAGTGTCCTTCTCTGCCCACATTTATAGACGGTGCAGGCCATGGGCCCAGGGTTACCTGGGTGAGGTTGTGAGTATAGAATGGGTTCACATTGTGGTGGCTGCTGTTACAAGGCCAGGCTTGCCTCACCAGCAAATGCCAGCATGAAGTCATTCAGTCTGCCCCTATCTGGATATATTGTGCTCTCCTCATGCCATCCTGCTCCTTTGCTGCGACCTGCTGTGTGGACTGCCTTTTGTCACTGTCATCTCCTACCTGGCTCAGGTGCCTTTGTTTAAACAAAACCAGGACTTTATTTGGAGGTGACTGAAGTTAGCCACTCAGAGCAGGCTGTAGATACGAGGTGTAAGTGCCCAAAGGACTTGGGAGGAGACTACTTCCCGAGGACATGCTTACGCTTGGAGCTATGCAAAGTGAAGCTTCACCGTGCTGGGAGCTTGATCTTCCCTCCAATCCCATGAGCACCCCATCCTCTCCTCCCCTTCTCACCTCACTGTTCAATACTCAAAGTTTAGACTCGTCCCCCACATGTGTGGATCCTTTTTTCTTGAGAGCATATAGTGGCTACCTCAAGGACAGTGTCTAGGTTCCTCTCTTGGATTGTAGAGTTTGGTTCAAGTGTGTCATGACAGGTATTTGCAACAGTCTTTCTACTATTGACACTTGACCACCCCTGGCCCTGCTGATACCTACACCTTTACAAAGACTATGGGATGGCAGGTGGGTGCTTACTTAGTGTGAATGACATGACTGCTGGGCATCTGTGTTGGGCCACACAAAGATGTCCAGATGCCTAACATTCTGTACCTATTGTCTGGAGCTCTCCAGTTGGTTAGGAGACAATTATAAGTCTTCAGCAGAGGTCTGTGGGGGGGCAGGGAGAGTCAGAATGTTTTCATTTTCCTTATGTGATAGGGAGGGACAGACAGGCTTTTGCCTGTGGAACATAGGACCCTTCCTGGTGTTCAGGACTGCAGCCATAGGAACTGGGCAGTAGAGACTTGAGGGGACAGTGTATCTCCTTGGCATAGGAGATTGTGAGACAGTGTTCTGTGCTCTCAAAGCCTGTGTCTTTCTTGGTTGCAAATCGATAGCAGGGGAATTTGGCTCAGGGATTTCTTCAAGGTCACTGTATCCCATTGCCTCTTCCTTCTTCTCTTGGCTTCAGGCTGAGTGCAAAGGGGAGGGTCCCATGTTGGTGGAATCAGCAAAGGGTTTGCTAAGGTTGTCACAGCCAGTTATCACAGGCTGGGGGGCGTGGACAATAGTCATCTATCTTTTCTCAGTTCTAGAGATGGGAAGCCCCAGTGAAATTGTTATCCAGGAGTTGTCTTTCTGTTGGTTCTAGGGATATGTCCCTCTGTAGGTACAGGGTACATGTTTTTCTGTAGGTGCTAGAGACATGTCCTTCTGTTGGTGCTAGGGACATGTAAGCTCCAAGCCTTTCTCCTGGCTTCCAGGCTTACTTGGCCATGGGAGCATTAACTCTAGTCCTCACATGGCTCTCTCCTTATGTGTAAAAGTTCCTTTTCAGGTTCTGGAGAGATAGTTCAGCTGTTAAGAGCACTTTTTGCTTTTCCAGGGGACCAGGGTTCAATTCCCAGGAAATGGGTAGCTATAGCCACTTGTAACTCCAGCTCTAGCTCACACACACCCTTTCATGTATATAATTACATAAATATATACGTTTCATTAAAATGTATATTATACATAATTTAAAAATTAAAACTTCCCTTTCAATAAGGTTATCAGTCATATTGCCAGGGGTCTACTATAATCTCATATCTAATTTTGTCTACAGTGACCCAGCTGGTGTTCTGGAGGTAAAGATTTGGACAGGAGAATTTCACAGTTTAGTCCATCATCATTACCTTCTTGACTCACAGGGGCTCAAGATGAAGTGACATATTAAGAGTGAGGGAAGCAGAGAGGAGGGGCTGTCGTCACCTTGAAAATCTGGTGGGCTTTTTTCACATTGTTTGCTCAGTGGTTCATTTCATCTAGTTAACAGTTTGGTTCCCAGGAAAAACTTGGGGACTTTCAGGGCAGGTATTACTTTAGATTTCTGACCTGGATCTGCCTGCCACCCTCCTCATCTGGCCTCTCTAATGACTCTTTGGCTCTTTGTATCTCTGTAATCAGTGGGGATTGGAAATCCACTTGATGATTGACAGGTGCAGCCACTTTACTGATACACAGTTGGAGACAGGCATGCTCTGTTGAATAAGTGGAGAAAATAATGATGGAGTTCCTGACCGTGAGAGTAATCTCCACTCTGACAATCTCAGGGGAGTTAGGAGAGAGGATGGCTGTGTGAGTGCTGGTGAAGGCTCAGTGACTGCTCAGTGGGTCCCTCAGCAACTCCTGAGGGTCACTGTCCTCTTGGGGGTACAATGGTTACTATCACATACATCTCCTGTCAAACCAAGGAAATGTGTGTATAAAACAGTGTGGGATCATTTACTGTGACTTCCTGATGAATCAGAATATAAGCCAGCCCACTGTTAAATCTGCTCCTCTCCCTCTTCCAGCTTCTTGTTGATAAAAGTCTGTGCATTACTGACCGTTTTCATATGTTATGACTTGGTTCAGTGAGTGAGTATTTTCTCCAAAACTTCATGATCTTTGCGAATGAATTTTTTTTTGTTTGTTTGTTTTCCTACTTGCTTCTGGTTTTAGAAATAAAGGTCATGGCTCCCTGCAGACTCTTATAAAGTATCTGTTGTACATGCCGTTAGAACCTTTTGGACTTTTGGAAAATATGCTATTTTAAGTGGTTGTTCCTTGACATTTTGGCTGTGTACCTTGTTTCTGTGTGACTGACAGGAGAGCAGATAATGAAGGGTTTGTAATACACCCAGCTTTTGGTTCCATGTCAATTTTGCCTGCTAGTTTCTTTATCTATAACCATGTGATAAAGTAGCCACTGTGCCCACCTGGGTATATACTGACCTCTGTGTGTGTGTGTGTGTGTGTGTGTGTGTAGGTCAGAGAGCTACTTCTCACCCTTCCATCATGTAGGTACCAAGCACTGAACTCCAGTTGTCAGGCTTGGTGGCAAATGCCTCTACACACTTAACTGTCTTGCCAGCCCCTAGTCTCATTGTTTTGATGACAGGCCTTTGAAAATGTTTTGCCAGGAGGTACCAGTTAGTTGCTTGCTGCACCCTCTTTTGACCACACTAGCTACATTGCATACAACAGGTCTATATCTGTGCCTGGTGGAGCTACAGAAGCCAGGAAGGTAGACAAGCTCTGTGAGTTCCCAGATTGGAGGGTTCAGCCTATGCTGACATATTATTTGTATGATTAGATGGTTTTTGTTTTCTTTTTTGTTTTTTGTTTTGGAGGATAGAGTTTCTCACTGGTCTGGGCTCTCTGGCCCCTTCTAGGCTGCTTGTCCAGCCAGCTACAGGGACCTACCTGTCTCAAGTGCACAGCATCAAGTCTGGCTTTTCTATGTGAGTTCCAGGGATTGAACTCAGGCTCTTATGCTTGCAATGCTTGCATGATAAAGAAGTCTTCCCATGTGGGCTGGAGAGATGGCTCAGAGGGTAAGAGCACTGGCTGCTCTTCTAGAGGCCCTGAGTTCAATTCCCAGCAGCCACATGGTGGCTCACAGCCATCTACAATAGGATCTGATGCCCTCTTCTGGTATGCAGGTATACATGCAGAACACTCATACATAAAATATGAAATTAATATTTTCCTTTCATAATATTTCATAAAATGATGAAATAAAATAGAAAAAAGAACTCTGCCCACTGAGTTCCTCCTCAGCCCTATAATTAGACTTTTTTTGTTCTTTCCCTAAGACAGGGTTTCTCTGTGTAACAGTCCTGGCTCTTCCTGGAATTCACTTTGTAGACCAGCTGGCCTCGAACTCACAGAGATCCACCTGCTTCTGCCTTCTGAGTTCTGGGATTAAAGGCATGTGCCACCACCAGCCAACTGATCAGACTTTATCTGTTAGCCTTGATTCCAATGTGAAAGAACTCTGTGACGGACATTAACCAACAAAGAACTTCTTGTAACACATGCTTCTTCTTATTTTTTTTTTTAACATTTAGAAAATTTTATTTAACTTTTATTTTATGTGCATTGGCAGTGGATCCCCAGAGCTGGAGTTACAGACAGTTGTGAGCTACCATGTGGATGCTGGGAACTGAACCCAGGCCCTCTGGAAGAGCAGTCAGCCAGTGCTTTTAACCACTGGGCCATCTCTCCAGCCCACAGCCCATGGTTTGGGAGCATGACTGATTCTATCTTGCCTCCCACTTGGGTGACCTTGGGAGAGCCCTCACTTTTCTCCTCTTTGCCTCTTGGGGGTATGTGTGGATGAAGGGAAGTGATGCGTGACACCTAGGTGGGACAGTCTGTGTGCTATGCTCCTGGACGGGAAAGCGCCACCTTTGCAGGCTCACAAACTGTCCTCACCCACACTGCTTCAGCCTGTCTGAACGTCCTCTTCTCCCAGAAGGTCAGCACGACCTCCTAGTCTGGGACGGGTTTGGCCCTGGTCCGTTTGGTCTTATCGTGGCTTCTCATGCCTTGCTTTCCAAAACACATCACTCATTTCCTCCATCCTGGGCTGAACGGATGCTGGGCTCCAAGGACGCCTGTGGCAGACAGCCCTGCCCACTCCTCCATCTCCTTGACAAAGAGCCCTGACTGTATTAGCATAGCCAAGTGCCCAGCTGAATGCTTGATTTCCCAGGGCCCTTGGGAGCTGAGGTGGCTGTGAGGCTTCAGGCCTCACAGAAGCCCGATGGGTGGAGCTTCCGGAAAAGCAGTTGTTTTCTGGCTCGGGGGCGTTGTTGCTTTTATCCTTTGCCTGTATTCCTCCTCCTGATATGGAGTGGGATGAAATCTCCCTCTTAATGACAGGAAGGAAGGAAGAATAGAAGGGAGGGAAGGAAGGAAGGAAGGAAGGAAGGAAGGAAGGAAGGAAGGAAGGAAGGAAGGAAAAAATATTCTGCCGTAACGAATTTTTGAGTGTGTGAATTTGGAGTTGATGCAAGGGAGAGCTACAAGCCTTTGTCCTATCACAACAGTGCACACTGGTTTTTCTGTAACTGGTCTTTTTCAGACAAAAGTGAAAACGTTGACTCAAGACCTTTGCCCAACATACACAGCAAGGTCCAGAAGTATCCAACACAGCCTCCATGTACAGCTTCCCTGTCTTATGTATCTGGTTAAATGATCAATTCCACAACCCAAGACAACTCATCTTGAGATTCTATATGATGGTTCCATGAATGTTGTGGGGTATTTCTTTTAACTATTTAAAGATGTGTTACATTTATTTCTATTGCATTTAAGGATGTAAAGATGTATTGCTCTGCCTGCCTAAGGTACCTGATTGGTCTAAAAAAAAAGCTAAATGGCCAATAGCTAGGCAGTAGAGGGATAGGGGGGCTGGGAGACAGGGAGAATAAGTAGGAGAAGGAAAATGAGTAGAGAAGAGAATGAGTGAAAAAGAGAGGGAGATGGCCAGTGCCAGCCAGCCAGGAAGCCACAAGACAAACAGACACAGAGTAAGCAGGCAAAGTAGGACACACAGAATGAAAGATAAAAAGCCCCAGGGCAAAACATAGATGAAGAGAAACAGGTTAAAGTAAGTTATAAGAGCTAGTGGGACAAGCCTAAGCTACGGTCAAGCATTCATAATTAATAAGTCTGATTTGGGAGCTGATTGGCAGTCCAAGAAAGCCTGCTACACATGGCTATTTGCAGAAAGTAGATTAGCCTTCATAAATGCTAAAGGGAAGGGAAATTAAGGGCTGCAGGGGCTGGTAAACTCTACAGCAGTTTGGAATGCTGTATTAACAAAACAACACAGGCGGTGGACTTTAGCATTAGGGCCTGGAGACACACCCTCTTGGAGCATCAGTCTCAATCTCAAATCTGTTTCCCATCATCCCACAAGACCAGGAACTCCAGACAGTCTAAGAGACATGCTGTTCACTGAGGCCTCAGGTACACTCTAGGACTCAAGTTTTACAAGACTCTTTCAACTCTTTGAAAACCAGGGATGGGACAGGCCCTCAAGAGTGATTTCATCTCATCACAAGAGTCAGAAGTCTTTGAGTATGGCTTTGTTTTGTGGGTCCTGACCAAAGTCTCACGGGACTCAAGGGAGGCCATCATTCTAAAAGGAAATCCACATTAAACAAGGACCCAGCCTACACTCTTGTTAAAGTAAAGACATGAAATCTTTAGTGTCATGTCAGGGTGAGTGGAGGGAAGACTCCCTTATAGGCAATCACGCCAGGTTACATGGACCGAGAACTGGACTCTGGAGGCTTGACCTTCCAGGTCAAAACCAAAACCAAAGCTCCTGATACATGTATGCCAAGGTGCATTTTTCTAGCCAGGAATGTAGCTCAATGGTAGAGTGCTTACCTAGCATTTGTAAGACCCTGGTTTCAATCCCCAGCACCAACAGTAAGTCAAAGTTTCCTTACTTAGGATTGGGTTTATAGAGCTGTGTGGGGTGACTCAGACCTGTAACCCTAGTTCTTGGGAGGCTGACACAGGAAGATGGTAAGTTGGAAGCCAGCCTGGGTTAAACAGTGATTTTCAGGCTAGCCCTTTCTACAGAGTGGGTTCCTATCTCAAAAAGAGAGCAACAACAATAAAATAAACAGAGAAAACAAAAAAATCCAAAATAAACAAAAAGCTACAAAAAAACAGGGTTGAAAATACCATCTTGAGCCAGGTGTGGTGGTGCATAACTTTTTTTTATTAATTTTTTTCATTTATTTTACATACCTCCCATAGTTTCCCCTTCCTCTTCTCCTCCCATTCCCTTCCTCAGCCTCCCTTCTCCCTACCCCCATCCACTTGTCTCCATTCAGAAAGGGGCAGGCCTCCCATGGGAGTCAACAAAGCATGTCATATCACATTGAGGCAGGACCAAGCTCCTCTCCCTTCATCAAGGTTGGGCAAGGCAACCCAGCACAGGGAATGTGTTCCCAAAAGTAAGCAAGTGGCACACACCTTTAATTCCAGCACTTGGGAGGCAGAGGCAGATGGATCTCTGTGAGTTCAAGGACAGTCTGGTCTACAGAGAGAGTTCCAGGACAGCCAGGGCTACAGAGTGAGAGCCTGTTTTGAGAAAACAAACAAAAAAACCAAAACCAAAACCAAAACAAAAGCCTCTGTGTGTGTGTGTGTGTGTGTGTGTCTGTGTGTGTGTGTGTGTGTGTGTGTGTGTGTCTGTGTATTTGTGTATGTGTGTGTGTGTATGTGTGTGTATACATGTATATCCCCCCAACCACACACATTAACTTTGAAGTTCCCATTTACCAGGATCTACAGAATCTGTCTTATTTGAAAGTGATGGGAAGGAATTATATAGAAGTTGAACTTGTGAAGATTGAGGAGAATCCCTCATCCCTCAAAGGAAAGAAACTTATAAACCTGTACAAAGAGAGAGGAGAATTCCAGGCAAGGAAGGAGCCAGAGTACAAGTGAGACACTGATATTCATAGATGTTTCTTTTATATTCGGAAAGAGAAATCCAAGGGATAATTTAAGAATGTAGAAAGGGACAAGAGAGAAATGGATAGATAAAAAGCATGAAAGATGTTGAATTTTACCTGTAAGGAAGGGAGAGCAAAATAAATCCACAGTGTGGCTGGAGCTCAGTTGGTGGAGTGCCAGTGTGTACAAAGCCCTGGGACAGCATGGTGCGTGCCTGCCATTCTAGTTCTAGGGTGGTGGGAGCATTCCAAGCTCAAGGCCATGCTTGGCTACATAGCTAATTGGAGGCTAGTCTGGGATATATAAGACCCTATCTGAAAAAACAAAATATCACGCCTCCCCCCAGAAAAACAGAAAAAAAAAACCCCTTATAATCAGCTACCATTTCATGTGTTACCAGCATGCAAAAGAGAGAAAAGATGGTAATGGGCAGGGGTGGACAAAGATGTGGGCACCTAGAACATGGTTTCACTGATGTTGGGAATGTAAGTTGGTCCAATGCCGTACTTTTGGGGATGCCATCTGTGTAGCCTACACAGCTCCATAGTTGTGTGCCAGCCTGTGTTTGTAACAGGGGAGGTAGGAGAATGCTTATCTAAGGGTTGTGTGCAGGAACTCAGGGACAAAACGAGCCCTGGAAATAACTCCACTAACCACTAGCTGTCCACCGGGAGAATAAACTGCACAGTGAAACACTACACACCAGTGATGGTGCAGGCCTTATAGGCAGAGGCTGTGTCGTGGATCAAGCTGAAGGCTGTGTATGAAGCAAAAAGCCCATCATAGAAAATGTGTGCCACACAAGTGCACGCGTGCAGACTGTAGCAGTGGGAAGACAAATGGCATGCTGCATAGGTCAAAGTAAAAACCAAACCGCTTGTTAGAGATGGTATTTCCTGCCTGGGAGGTGGCCCTGCAAATAAGTGTTTGCTATACCAGCCTGATAACTTGAGTTTGATCCCCACGGACCCATAAAAAGCCAGATGTATTATTGTCCATCTACGGACCTAGCATTCCTACTGTGAGGTGGAAGGCAAAGGTGGGAGAACTGATTGGTGGAAGCTTGTGGCTAGACTTCAGTACACGGCATGGCGAGACAAGAGAAACCCTGTCTCAATAGTGAAGAAGTTGGCCAGAGTCCACTCCTGAAAGCTGCCCTCTGACCTCCACAGACCCTGATCCCCACCCTGCTGTGATACCCACATGCCTTTCTCTACTAAATAATATATATATATATATATATATATATATATATATATTATATATATACACACACATTGAGACAGGGTTCCTCTGTGTAACAGCTCTGGCTGTCCTGGAACTCACTCTGTAGACCAGGCTGGCCTCGAACTCACAGAGATACACCTGCCTCTGCCTCTGCCTTCTGAGTGCTGGGATTATTGGTGTGCACCACCATAGGGTGACACATAATTCTTTTTAAAAGGGAAGAAGTAGTATTTTCAGCTCTAGCTCAGATCTACTGAAAGAGAGTTGTAACAAGGCCCCTCAGGCATCCCTGCATATATTAAAGCTGACCTTTGCAAAGCAGGAAGAAAGATCAGATTGAGTCTATGTTCAATGTTAAGCTAAACATGAAGTAAGAGTTAACATTGAAAACCATGTCAAGCATAAGAAGAAAACCATGGGACTAATAAGACATAAAATTCAGGCCAGTCACAGCAGAGTGAGTCCTAGCACAGCTGGGGCTACATAGATCCCACCTCAAATTAAAAACAACAACAACAACAAAAATAAAATGCAGATTCTTGATTACTTGGGAAGATTGAGTAGATAAAGAACGTGAGAGCTTTTCAGGGATGATGAGGGTGCTTGTTTTAACATTGCTGGTGGGGACCAGAGCCATCATTGTATGCTGAGTCTCTGAGTCCCGCTTTGCAGCATTAGTGTGTTACAGATATTCCTTGCATCTATTTCAATAGGATAGACACTATTTTTAAAAACAAAGAGTTTGGAGGGCTGGGGAGATGGCTCCGTTGGTAAAGTTGTTATGTAGACATGAGGACATGAGTCTAGTCCCCAACATCCGCAGGAAAGCCAGGTGTGGTGGTAGATGCCTATAACCCCAACACTTTGGAGTTATAGACAGCAGGATCCCCAGGGTTCACTGGCCCCCGAGTCTTGCTGAGTGGGTGAGCTCTAGGTTCATCGAGAGCCTTGTCTTAAAAAAAATAAGGTGGATGTGGCTGGGGAAGACACCTGACTTGACCTCTGACTTGGACCTGTGACCTCCTTGTGCACTTGGGGACTCATGAACACACAGTTGTCCACATAAACATGAATACCCACACAGAAAAGGAAGGAAGGAAGGAAGGAAGGAAGGAAGGAAGGAAGGAAGGAAAGAAGGAAGGAAGGGGTTAGTGACAGTTACATGGAGGAAAAAGAACTGTGGTTAACTGTGGTTAACTTGGTGCCCTGTTTGGGAATATTAGTTGGAGATGTGGTCCATTTGTTTATGCTGTGGAATGATTATTTAATGATGCATTCTTTTATGTTGCATTTGTTTAACTATGTAAAGCTGTGTTACTTTGCCTGTCTAAAACACCTGATTGGTCTAATAAAGAGCTGAACAGCCAATAGCTAGGCAGGAACACGGATAGGCGGGGTTGGCTGTCGGGGAGAATAAATGGGAAGAGAATTCTGGGAAGAGAGGATCAGGGATCGAGAAAAGGAGGAGCCGGGCGTTGGCGGCACACGCCTTTAATCCCAGCACTCGGGAGGCAGAGGCAGGCAGATCTCTGTGAGTTCAAGGCCAGCCAGGTCTCCAGAGCAAGTGCCAGGATAGGCTCCAAAGCTACACAGAGAAACCCTGTCTCAAAAAAAAAAAAAAAAAAAAAAAAAAAAAAAAGGACAGGAGGATGTCAGAGGCTAGCCACCCACTACACAGTCAGCCATGGAGTAAGAAGTAAAGAAAGGTATATAGATTAGAGAAAGATAAAAGCCCAGAGCTAGATGAGAACATTTTAAGTTAAGAAAAGCTGGCTAAAAACAAGCCAAGGTAAGGCCGGGCATTCATAAGAAAGAATAAGTCTCCGTGTGATTATCTGGGAGAACAAAGAGCCAAAAATATATGAGTTAAAAAACAATAACAAGAAGCAACAATAGTGCCCTGAGTCTCTTGTAGACCCAAGGATCTCCCTGTGACTGTGTGTTCAGTTTGTAAATTGTCCATGATTGGGACCAGAGAGATGCTCTTTCAGAGGGCCAGGGCTTGGTCCTTCCCAGCACCCACATGGTGGCTGACAGCTACCTATATGATTCCAGTTCCAGGGGTTCTGATGCTTTCCTCTGGACTCTGCATGCCTCAAGCTTACATGTGGTACACATACATGCATACATACATGTAGGCAAAACACACACATAGAAAAAAATCTTTAAATAAATTTTACTCTATCATTTGCATAATCAAAACAAGTAGAGTTAGAGGATACAGATTAGGAAGAAGGAAAAGATGCCCATAGTCTTGCTTCCCTCAACATTCCTTGTTTCCATTTTAGTGCATTTCCTTCCAGCTTTTCTGTGTATCAGTGAACAAGAAAGCATGGTAGTACTTGGAAGGGGGGATGATCAGGTGTTTAAGGTCAATTTTGCCACATGGTGGGTTTGAGGCCAGCCTGGGCTAATGAGACATGTCTCAAGAAACACACACACACACACACACACACACACACACACACACACACACACACACACTCTTATATAAAGTGCTAAAGTAGTGGGTCCCATGACATCCTTCCCGAAGTGTGTGCTCTCTGCTATTACTAATTCATGTCTTGTCCATGTATTTGAACATATCACCTTAAATGCTTTGATGAGTTATATGAGTTAAAAAACAATAACAAGATATTAATAACAAGAAGCAACAATAGTGCCCTGAGTCTCTTGTAGCCCCAAGGATCTCCCTTCGGCTGTGTGTTCAGTTTATAACAAATTGTCCATGATTGGGACCTGAGAGATAGCTCCATGGTTAGAGCATGTGCTGCTCTTTCAGAGGGCCAGGGCTTGGGTCCTTCCCAGTCCTTCCCATAGAAACCAGCTTTGTAATGAGCTAACACTAGCAGGAATAATGTGGAAAATGTTAATTATTTTTTTTCTGGAAGGTTTGGCAAGGATCTGATATTGAGGGTTTATTATTGCCTGCCTCTAGGAGAACATTCTCAGAAATACTCACAGTACTTGTGTGTGCTCCATGTTGGGTGGTGGGCAAGATCTCTTGCAAGTAATTCTGTCATTACAAGAAAAGAAGAAAGAAGAAAGTACCTAGGTGGTGGTGGTGCACACCTTTATTTCCAGCACTCAGGAGGCAGAGGCAGGCAGATCTCTGAGTTTGAGGCTAGCCTGGTCTACAGAGTGAGTTCCAGGACAGCCAGGGCAACACAGAGAAACCCTGTCTTGAAAATTGGGGGGGGGGGAGTTCTGTTATTGAAGAATTGTGTATGTGTATATGTCCCTGAAGAGTGTATTCATGGTCAGTTGTAGCCAGAAATCTAAATGCATTCATGGTTTCCTTGACTGGGACCTGCACTTCAAGGGCAGCGTTCCTAAAATTGTTGCTTGGAGTAAAAGCCACTGAACACTTATCTCTTCTTAAGTCTTTAGTTTTGGTTGGACGCAGCAAACTTGGGGGAGGGGGAGGAAAAAAAAAACCAACAACAAAACAAAACTGTGGCAGCTGGGTCACTCTGACCCAGAACCGCCTGGAATGCTTCTAATTGAGCAGCTGGCAGGGATGAGTCACCTCAGCCAGCCCGTGCCTCCTCAGTGGTAAGAGTCATTGTTTCACAGCCAGGGATACTTGCCCAAGCCTGTCTGGATCTGTATAGGAGGAGGCGTCAGTCCTTCTTGTAAGCAGTGAGCTGTGTGCACACTTACCTGTCTTGGTGGGTTCAGAAGGATGTCCTGTTCATGCTGCAGGAGAACTGATGGGACAGGATCCGTGCATAGCTTATTCATTTCATCAGAGACAGTTTCCTTGTAGATTGCATTTGCTGAGCGTCTATAGCGTGCCAGGGTTTATCGAAGGTTCCTTAGGGTCTCCCTACTTTTCAGAACTTTTCAACTCACCTATCTTCTAAGGGTATTTTAGGCCTCATTTTGCCAAGAAAAATGTAGGCTCTTGGAGTTGTTACTCATCCCCACTATATAGCAGGCACCCCTAAATGTTTGAGTGAGTGAGTGAGAAATTAAGTCCAATGCTAATGGAAGAAAAAGACCTTAAAGAGACAGACTGGCTGAAATGGACCCAAAGAATGGGTCTTAACAGTTCTGAGGTTTCCTAACTTCCCAATGATTCACCCCTCCCCACATTCAGTTCTTAAGTTCCAGGTTCAATAGGCTAACAACATAAGACAGATGAGGAAGTATGCTTATGGCCAACATAAAGATTTATAATCTTCATTTTAAACAAATGGCCAGGGGCTGGAGAGATGGCTCAGTAGTCAAGAGCACTGGCTTCTCTTGCAAAAGACCCAGGTTTGATTCCCAGCACCCATATTATGGCTTACAACTATCTATAGATCCAGTTCCAGGGGATCCCACCCCTTCTTCTGGCTTCCATGGGCACCAGACACACGCACGCAGTGCACAGTCATACATGCAAGCAAAGTACTCATACACATAAAATAAACAAACCTTTTAGAAAAGGACAAATACTGACGGCAACTACTGCTAAGTACATCATCCTACTTAATCTCCTCCAAACCCCCAAGGAAGCATCCTTCACTCCATGTACTGCCAAGGAGGCTGGAGGTCAGAGAGGTACGGGGTCTGCCATGGGTCACAAGGTAACAGCTGGTGAGGAGGCTGGGATTGGAACCCAAGCACAGATGTTCCAAAACTTCACTGGAGATTCTCCTTTGCTGTAAACCAATGCCGGGAACAGAATTTTTCACTGTGAGGACTGAACTTCATTGTGTATTCAACAGAGGAAAGAGACCAAATGACATGAAGTGTCATAGCTTTCTTTTGTAGAACCAAACTCCAAGTATTGGTCCTACCCCAAGAAGAGATTCTGTGAAGAGAGCCAAACAGATGGGGAAAGTTTTTGGTTTAGATTAAGAGTGTGTGTGGTGGAATTTGTATGGAGGGTTTTTGTTTGTTTGTTTTTAAACCAACACCAGCATGCTGTTCATTTTGGTCCATCCCTTACTCTTCACATAGACACATAAATCAGAAACTTAAGGTATTTTTGTTTGTTTGTTTTATTGAGGGTTTCATGTTTTTCAGGCTGGCTTTGAACTTAATATGTAACATCAAAGATGATCTTGAACTTCTCACCCTTCTGCCTCTACCTCTAGGGTTCTGGAATTATAGGCACATAACCACGCTTGGCTTATACTGTGCTGGGGCTTGTACCCAGAGCGTTTTGCATGTCAGGCAAGCATGCTACTTTTTATCTTGTATGCAAGCATACAGATATACTTCCTTACTCCAAGGGGAGGTGGTAAAAATAATACAGATATACAGTCATTTGTGCTATAATACAGTGTGTGTGTTCTTAAAAAATCATTGCACCATGCAGGACTGTGATAAAATCCTGTGTTTATTGGGATAGGGTTAAAGATGCAGCACTCAAATATTTCATCAGTGGCATGTTTTACAAATAGATAAAATCCTAATGGAAAGGTAGCATGTCTTGCACGTGTGAAAATGGTTAAGAAATAGATAAAAAGCCTACAATAAATACAAAATGATAACTTTGAAGGGCACAGGCAAATGTGGTGAAGTCGTACACATCCAGGTGGACATTGGAAGTAGCCTGTGTTACTTGTGGTATAGAGGAGAGGGGGAGTGTAGAAATCTGGGAAATTCTAGTACTCCATGTGCAGGGCAGGTCTCCTAACTATGTGCTGGCTGGAATAGCTGGTGGGGATTGAAATGTGTGCATTCATGCATGGTTTTTGTGTGTTCCTATATATTCCAATCCAGCTATATGCCATTTAGACCCACTTGCTTAGTATGACATCACTCCTAAACATGCACACATGCAACTTGAGAGGTGTTCCCTTTACTCCTCACATGTAATATAGTCATACAAACTGGAAGTTTCAAAGCAAGCATGGCTGCAGGCCTGACTGCATGAATAAAACCTAAAACTCTTGCTGGCCCTGAGTGTAGGAAGTGGGTCCCCCATCTCTCCTGTGTACTACCTTGTCTACACTGGACCCTTCCATGGGGACCAAAATGAACAGTCTCATCTCCCAGGGTCCCTCCAAGAATGTTTCTGACAGTCCTTTCAAACAAGGATTGTATAGGAAGCAGACTCTGACTCCCCAGCTCTCTGAAGACAGTAGCTGTTAAGTTTCATTCTTAAAATTTCTTGCTGTATGCTGGGCTTATCTGATTCCCCAGAGTCACCTCTTTCACTTCTGGGTGCCGCTTTCATGCTCCATTCCTTTTCTGAGTGCTGGGTGACCCTTGGCTTTTCCTGTGTGTTTAGGAATGAGGGCAGCTGACAGAAGCCACTTTGGAGGCCCAGGACAGAATCTGCTGGTATTCTGGAGGCCTTTGGAGGCAGGCTTGTAATTTGGGGGATGATGTTAGCTCTTGGGAGTTTAGCATGTGGCCTGAGCTAAGAGTGGGTTCCAGATGCCTCGAGGATAGCATTCCCACTCCCCAGACTTGCTGCAGGCAGGGCTGGGTGCCTCAGTGTGCTTCACCCACTAAAGCTAAGTGTGTACTTCCTGGCTTCTGGAAGTTCAATCAACTTGAACTTCTCTCACTGTCTATCAGCTTCCCTTAAAATTGTGGCTTAAAATAACTCCCCCATTTAAAGCTTAAAAACAAACAAATATGACATCTTTTTTCTTTTAGGGCAGGCATGGTGGCCCATGCCTCTTTGAGTTCTACATGGTGAATTCCAGGCCAGCCAGGGCTGCCGAGTGAGACTCTATCTCAAAAAGAACTTATTGTAATTTTTCAGTGTGTGTGTGTGTGTTGGAGGAGTGTGTACACATGTCACAGCAGCCATATGAAAAGTCAACAGGTAATTTGTGGGAGTTGGTCTTCTTCTACCATGGGGGTCCTGGGGATTGAACCCAGCTCATCAGGCCTGGCAGCAATCACCCCTGAGCTGTCCAGTAGGCACCAAAACTAGATGATTTCAGGAGGGGTAAGGAATAGTGGGTGTGGAGGTAGAAATTCATTGTCATAAAAAGTTTCTGTTTGTTAATCTCTTTCAGTTAGCTGTATTTCTAGAGAAAAGGACTTCTTTCTTTCTCCCCTCCCTCCTCTCTCTCCCCTTTCGATCCTGGCACCTAGCCCTTAGGATGACAGTTGATTGAGTTATATATAAATGAAAGGTAAATAATGCATTCATTCATTGATTAAAATGTACTAAACGAGTTCTTGGCACTTTTATCCTAGATATTCTGGAATTCACTTACTCAAAGGAAGGGGCTGAGCACGGTCTAGCTAGATGGGAAAATTAGGGCCCACTAAAGGTTACATCAGTTTGGTGTATGCTGTTTATTTTGTCTTCTTAACTTCCTGGCTATTCCCAAAAAATTCATAGGCTTCTCATAGTTTGCCTAAATATGGGTATTTGAAGTATTCATAGTGTTTATTGTCTTGTTGTAGCTCTGAGCTCTTTGCTCCTCCTTTCTCCTTCTTTCCTAATAAAAGGCAATCATTGCAAATAAGTTCTTTCAAATACCCTTTGTTGTGTGAGGCTGTGGCTCAGGGGCCAAACACACACACACACACACACACACACACACACACACTTTGGGAGGTAGGGGTTTCAAGATAGGGTTTCTCTGTATAACAGCCCTGGTTGTCCTGGAACTCTATTTGTAGACCAGGCTGGCCTTGAAGTCACAGAGATCCACCTGCCTCTGCTTTCTGAGTGCTGGGAGTAAAAGCATGTGTCACTACTTCTCGGTGCACAGATATATTTTTTATTTCCTGGACACTGTGATTGGCATGGGATGGTCACATTTACACTCTCTGTTCTCTTGAAGATCCCTCCATGTTAGAGGAGACAGCCAAGCATACAGACTGACTGTTCTGAGAGATAGATGTAAGTTTAACAGCCTACACCGAGAACAGTCGGGCTGTGAAGAAAGAAGGGAGTGGGGAGGATTCTGTCAGTACTGGAAGCAGGTCCTCCATACTGTGGAAGAGATGCTTGGCTGGTTATTGAAGAATGAGTAGGAGTTTGTGCTATGAATAGAAAGAAAGGGCTTTACAGTAGAAGGGAACATACAGCAAGGTGCTTGAACTTGTGTACGTGTGCATTCGTGTGTGTGTGTGCATGGGTGAGTGCTGGGATGTGGTAACTCCCTATGTGCACGTGGGAAGCTTCGAGTCCTAAAGTGATCTGGAAACCGCTCAGGGACATGTTTTGTGAAACTCAAGGCATATTTACTTGCTGCTGGTGGTTATCATAGTCTCTGGGGCATTCTGTTGGATAAACAGAGACTTTGCTGCCTCTTGAAGGCCATCATTTTTAGTCTTGGCGGTCAGGAAGGAAAAATAAAAGCTGACTTGGTAGCGGCTGGTGTGATGGTTGTGCCCATGACCTTAGCATTCTGTTTACATGGAAGGGGCTTCTTCAGGGTAGAGCAGCATGTGACATGGAGAAGGGAGGGACTGAGATTTCAATCAGGAGGTCAAGTCACACCACACCCTTAGCAGCACTGCACGGCGGGGAGGGGGAAGCTCTCTCTGCCTCGCTGTCTCCCCTGGTCCCCCTTAACCATGTGGGAAAGGCACATGGCCAGTGCAAAGCCCCCATCACTCAGACCTAAGGAAGACAAAACCTGCTTTGTGAAATTTCTTCTTATGCTAACTTTGACCCACTTAAAAAGTTAACAGAATAGAGCAAAGAGAGAGAGAGAGAGAGAGAGAGAGAGAGAGAGAGAGAGAGAGAGAGAGAGAGACTAAAAATGCTTGAGGCAGTAGCAGCACGTTTTCTGTCAGTCCCTTTATGATTTCTGCATATTCACTGGTTGATCGCGTAGTGATGATGATTGTTGCTGTGACCCTGTTGTACCCGGTGTTTTAATGTGCCAGGAACTGCTGCAAGCATCCTGTGCATAGTGACTTACTGAATCCACATAGTACCCCCCCAAGAAAGGGAGGATTTCTTACTCTACTTTTCACATTTGGGAAACTGAGGCACACAATGGTTGATTTGCTCAAGGGTGGACATCTAGAAAGGAAGGGTACAAACTCAATCCTGGAGCACATGGAGACACACGGATGTTTAACCGTCGGTGTTACAATCGATGGAGTACAGTAAGAAGAATATATTCTATTGTATGTCTACAGCTATGGAAACTTCATGTTATATGTATGT
Organism: Cricetulus griseus; assembly: GCF_003668045.3. Lineage (NCBI taxonomy): Eukaryota > Metazoa > Chordata > Mammalia > Rodentia > Cricetidae > Cricetulus > Cricetulus griseus. Next base: position 25,964,174 of record NC_048600.1, on the reverse strand, counting down.
CTGTGAACCATGCATGTTCAGATGCTCATAGAGACCAGAAGAGAGCATTAGATTCCCCGAGCTGGAGTTAAAGGTTACCATGTGGGTTTTGAGAATCAAACCTGGGTCTTCTGTAAGAGCAGCAAATGCTCTTTTTTACCACTAAGCCATCTCTCCAGTCCCACAGTAGCAGTGTTAAATCTTTTTGTTTCCCCCTCCCTCCCTCCCTTCCTCCCTCCTCCCTCCCTCCCTCCCTCCCTCCCTCCTTCTTTCTTTTCTCCCTTGTAGTTTTGTATAGGGACTGAACTGGTGGCTTCTAGGTAAGCTCCATATCCCTCAGCCATATCCTCAGCCCATACATCATTCTCTTGCTGAGTGTTACAGCTTAAGAAGGTCTATGTTATTTGCAATGCCTTCTTGCATAGCTTTCATTGTATGTGGGTGTTGTAGGTTACCTAATATATTCCTCCTTCTCAGACGTTTCTTTAGCTCCCAGCTTCCCACCATTACCAACAGTGCTCTGGCAGAAGGCCACAGGTGTTTTCTGTATGGTGGTCCTTCTCCATTCTCCTCTGAAGGAGAGTAATGAGGGCAGAGGCTCTAGGAAGCTGTTTCAAGGTTCCTGGGTCTTGTCAAGCAGGACCACCAGGGGGCGTTACTCCACAGTTGCCAGGACGTACGTACGTACGTGTGTGTGTGTGTGTGTGTGTGTGTGTGTGTGTGTGTGTGAGAGAGAGAGAGAGAGAGAGAGAGAGAGAGAGAGACTGGGTGGTCTGGATGACACCTTTCCTAGGAGCCATTGCTCAGGCAGGGGTGGGGGTGATGGGGGTCTGAGGGTGTGTGGATATCTTAATTCCACCCTGTGGTGCCTGTTACCTTTGAGAATGACACTCAGAAACATCTAGGAACTGCCTTTGCTGACTTGAGCAATAACAAGAATAATTCAGCTCTTTAGATTTTGTCATATAGGTAAATGGCATTGAAATCCCCAAGTTATATTCAAGTAAGTCGTCATCATAGGGAGATAAAGATTAAAGTTGCCTACCACAGATAGAGTTGTCTCTCACCTCTCTTCTTCCCTGTTCCAGTTAGCATTTGATCTAGCATCATGGATTAATAGAAGAAATGTATAGAATGTATAGAGTACCAGCTGGGGTTTTCTCAAGGATTTGTAGAGTAGCAGCAACGAAGTTGAAATCTGCCCTTAGGGCCAGGGAGATGGCTCAGTGAGTAAAGGCACTTACAGTGCAAACCTGGCAGCCTGAGTTCAGATGCCTAGAACCCATGTGAAACCCATGTGGTTTGTCCCCACACTTCCACACATATGCGCACATGTATGTAGACACACCCATACAAAACTAAATAACTAAAAATAAAATCTGTGTCTCTTGTGATTCTCATGGGAGTTCCAGGTGCAGGGTGTACCCTGTGTTTAGGAAATGGTGACTTTGATGGACACCGGTTCCTATTGGTTCACGCCAGTGCAGTATACACCGCACTCATCACTCACAGCCCTGCACAGCAGAGAGCTCTGGTCACCACCCTTTGCTCTCCACACAAGCATGCTTGGTTTTGTACTCCAAGTACAGACACTTCTACATTGTTGAAAAAGGACCAGTGGACTGCCTGCGGTTAGACAGAAGGGTTGTCATGTACCTGCAGGGAGAGCACTGTGACCCACGAGCGCTTCAGTTCTGAGAATACTGACCTGGCAGGAGCGGGGCAGATGAAGCTCCTGGAACAGCCACTGCCAATTCCCTTTTCTTTTCTGAGGGGAGTGGTTGTAGCCGTGGTATGGCTAAAGATACTAGTTTTGATATCATTCAGTATCAGGGCTCTAAGCTATGGTGTCAGGTCACCAACCCCCCCCCCCCCCCACTGGGGCTGAGTGATGTGGGTGGTGGGGGACACTAAACTCTCCGGCCCTCCCTCCCTTATGAGGATTTGCAACCTGCTCTTAGCTGGTTGGTTTAGGGGCTGCCTGAAGTGACCAGCTTTCTGTCAGGTACAGTAGATTTGACTTGGGGGTTGAAGAGGTCTGTGTGGGCTTTTGCTTGTTTATGACAGTATTGGCTGGGATAAGCAGATTAGCTGCGGGGGGGGGGTGGGATGGGGGGGAACAGGCTTTGTACGATGTGAGAATCCATAACCAGAGGGAAGCTCATTTAAATTATGTCCTTGGTGCTGTTTGCTGTGGTATCTAAGGAGGAGGTAAATGATTTGTTTTGCACAAGGTGGATACAAAAGCCACACTCTCCATTATCACAAAGGGCAAACTAAGGAAACTTCAGACACCTTTTTGGAGCCCCCTTTGCTGGCCCTGGAGATGGGGCTTTCCAGTGACATCTTCCCCGGCTTTGTGCTTCCATTCACATCTCAATATGGCCAGAATGAAAAGCTTCCCTCTTTGTCATTCTTTTCGAGAGCACTCGAAGATCTCCCAAGAATCGCCCTGACCTTCTCTGAACAGATGTCTGCAAAAGGTGCAGGGAATGTGTGGAGCTTCCTCACAGGCTGGGCAGGCTCAGAGGAGGAGGGCTTGTAGCTTGGCCCCCAGCCACCTTCCCAGCCCCCACTTTCTTTCTCCATAGCACCTGTGGAGTTCATAGTTCCTGTAAGACAGACCAAGGAATCTCCATTCGAATGCCCACATTTCCTGCCAGCAGGGCCGCCAAAGGGTTTATGGGATGCTATTCTGCAGTTCAGTGCCTTTATTGCCATACCATATATTCAGGGCTTACTACTGCTGTAGTGTGGGAGCCACCAAGCCTGAAAGGGATGCCTGAGACTGATGAGCAGCATGTCATAGTCACAAGGCATTGCTTTGTTCTGCCCTGTTCTAAATTTTGAGCTCAAGTCACCGAGATGGCTCAGAGGGTAAAGGCACTTGCTGCCGAGTCTGACAATCTGAGTTTGATCCATCAGACCCCCATGGTGGAAGGAGAGAAGCAACTCCTGCATTACCTAAGCAGGCAATGTGAGTATGCGTTCACAAACATGCATGCACATATACACCAACTCTGGGCTCACTGGACACAAACCATCCCATTGTTGGGCATTGTCTGGAGGATCGTCCTAGACAGTTTGTTCAGCAGCTGGAAGCTGGAGTCAGAGTTAGTGGTAGCTGGAGTGTAGGGTGCTATGGAGAGACCTTGGGTGGTTTGTGGCCCCATGACTGCCTCTTTCAATCTCATCTATGGTCCTGGAAGGTGGGTAGAGATTCTGGGGGATGTCTCCAGAAAGAGCTAGAACTTAAAGGAGGCCCGGATAATGTTTGGGCTGCATTCAGAACAGACAGGACAGGTGGAAGGTTGAGAAGAGAGGCCAGTGGGAGCCCTGCATAGGGCCTGATCTGGGAGCCTGGCCTTTCTTCTCAAGGTGTAGGGGAGATTGGCTAGTGGTGGGAACACATGAGACTGGGCCCCATGAGTCCCCATTCAGGGAGCTTTGCAGGACTGGGTGAGGAGTTGGAGGGTTGGGAAGGACTGGTTTGTTGATGTCACTCATTCCAGTCTTGCACTGCTTCTAATATTTTCTGCATTGCTGAGACCACTGATGGCTTTTCACTGTTGTCAGAAACGGAGGCCAGCTGGGCCCCTCCACAGTCTTACACAGGGTGACGTCTTCATGCTCTCAGCATCCTTCCCCATCTCTCTATGCCATCTCTCTATGCTTCCCTAAATTCCTCTGTGACTCCATAGGGCTCATTCTGAAGGCTGGGACCATGTCAGGAGTCCTACACAGATTAAGCCAGATGGAATTTTCTACTCCCCATTCCCTTTCTCTCGAAGGGCTTCTGCCCTTTTCTTACCAAGGAAACACACAGCATTGATGTTCACACTGACCATCTGTACCACCTGCATATTTCAGGGCAGGATTTCGACCTCTGCATTGCAACAGGCTTAGCTCGTGGAAGCATTGAACTCTTGGGTCAAGTTCTACAGGGGGAGAATGGTCTTTGTTTCACACAGGAGCAGGGCAGGCAGAGGTGAGGCCAGAGCATTTGTAGCTTGAGATACACCACCTCTCTGAACTTGGGCTTTGAGATTTTTTTTAAAGTTTTTATTTATTTATATTTTGTGTATGAGTGCCCTGAATGTATACCTATGTGCTGGAAGAGGGCATTAGATTCCACTATAGATGGTTGTGAGCCACCATGTGGTTGCTGGGAATTGAACTCAGGACCTCAGAACAGCCAGTGTTCTTAATTGCTGAGCCATCTTGCCCAGCCCAGAATTTGAGACTCTTGAGGCAAGTGTACGTCTGTCTCTAGGAGCCTGGGGTGTCCTGGGTGGTGGAGAGACTCTTCTCCATAGGGAACTATTTCAGATTGGGAGGGAGATGGGGACAGCAGTGATGGGATGGGGACATCAGTGAACATCTTTGCTGCATTCTGCAGCTGATTTTCAGGGGGACTGGTAAACATGGACCAGTCTCTGTGGCTTTTGGGAGAATAAATCCAGGCCCATGTGGAGATGCAGGCCATTTACTGGGGATGGCGGGGCAGTGATAACTTCTGGCTGAAGCCTTAGCTGAAGGAAGGCCATATAGAAATGGTGGCTGAGTGTGTGTGTGCTCTAGAGAGAAAAAATGACAGGTGTGTAGCTCTTTCCCTGATTCTCACAGGAAAATTCCTCTTGGCTGCTATTGGAGCAGAGAGCAGTAAGGACTTCAGTTAATTCCTGGGGAGGAGAGTCAGCTGAAAGACTTTTTAGATTGTAATGGGGACATCCTGGGGATGTAAATTATAACTCCAACTGTGCTCATCTGATGTGGGTTGCATCTTCAACACTGCCAGACAGTCCCACGCTCCATCCTCCAGACCTCATTGTCTTCTCCCCTCACTCCTGCCTCCTCTGAGAAGATGGTGTCTAGGGTCTTCATTAGCCTAGCACCATGGGACATGAAGAGAACAAATATAAGTATATACTCAAATGTGTATCTCTAGCATATTTATTTATTTATAAATGTAATACATGGACTAAAGTGTCATATATTATTTATGCTATAAAACATAAATTTTATGCTACAAAATTTAAAATTTTATACAATAAAATGGTGAGGTGACTCTGTTGGTAAAGTCTTGCTGTGCAAGCATGAGGACCTGAGTTTGGATCCCAGGGACCCACTTAGAAAGCAGGGTGCTATGGCATCCTCTGTAATCCCAGCACTGGGGAGGCAGAGACAGGAGGGTCTCTATAGCTCAGTAGACTGCTGGTCTTGCTGAATTGTTGAGTTTCAGGTTCAGCGAGAGACCCTGCTTCAAAAAATAAGATGGATAGCAATAGAGCAAGATGATCAACATGGAGTTCTAGCCTCTACAGACATATACACAAGCATGCCTTGCATATCCAAAACGTTTTAAACAATATACTGGAAAGTGGTGGAAGTGAGTAAATAAAACAGCTAAACTCAAGTTTTATGTTTTTTGTGTTTTCTTTGTCACCATGAGGGACAGGTTCTGCAATGGGGACTATGTGGGCTTTGCCTGAGGTTGCAGCAGTCTAGGCAGGGCCTTATTCTCCAAATAGTTCCTAGTAGCTTCTAGAGACCTTGAATTTCTAGAAGTGTAGTCCCTCTCTTTTTTTCTTTGGATCTTGAGTCTGATTGGGTATAAAATTCTAGGTAGGAAAGTTCCCTTGGAATTCCAAGGGCATCAGTTATTATTTCATGTCCCCAGCATTGCTGCTGGGAAGTAAGATCCATTATGGTCACTCCAAATTGAGACTGTGACTCTCTCTCCTCTCATTTCCTCGTTGGTGACCTAATATTTCATGATTGTACACCTCGGTTTGTATCCTTTTCCTTTTAAGTTGCTGGGTACTCATAGGATCCTTTCAGTCTAGAATCTTTTATCCTACAGTTCTGGAAAGTTCTCTAGATTATTCCTTGAGGGCCACCACTCTCTCTTCCCTTTGTTTCTCTTCATGGAATACCTATGGAACTCCTGGATTAGTATTAAAATTTCTTTCTTTTTCCTTCCAAGGTCTTGGTTATCTTTCTTAAAGTAGGGTAGGGGGAGGATGATTAAAAGTATGAGTATTCTTAGTGACTTTATGAAATGTTTTATAGTTAACTGTGGCTAGTGTAGTTCTTTTTCCTCTCATCTTGGAAATAATATGACAGGACAATTACATGGTTAAATACTAAGAAAGTTAGCTTAATATTACAATTGTTTCAGTATGTAACAATTAAACAATACATTGTTTCAGTATGCAATAAATTATATTGTTTCTGCATGTAATAATTAAATAATACATTGTTTCAGTATGTAATAAATAATATGTTGTTTCAGTATGTAATAATTAAATAGTTCAAGTATCCTTATCTTTTCTGTCCTTTGATTTCTTTTTCTTTTTTTATTTTTGTTTTCTTGAAACAGGGTTTCTCTGTGTAGCTCTGACTGTCTTGGAGCTCGCTCTGTAGACCAGGCTGGCCTCAAACTCAGATCTGCCTGCCTCTGCCTCCCTAGTGCTGGGATTAAAAGTGTGTGTATCACTGCCTGTCCCTATCCTTTGATTTCTTAACTTCAACTTTGCTTTCAGGCTCTTCTTCTGGTACTTCAATTTCAGATTGAAACAATTCAGAAGAATTCCCTCTTGTTTCCTGCATATTCGTGTTTTGCAGCATTCTGTTCTTGTTTCTTGAATACAGTGTCCCAGTGAGAATGCTAATTGTGGGAATTTACTCTCTCTGTAGTTTTGTTCTTTGTCCTTTGGCTGTTTCTTTTGTCTGGAGTTTTGAGGATGAAGAGTTTCTCAATAGCCTTTGTGATGGCCCTATGTAGCGATGCATTGTTTATGATTTATTAAAGGCACTGGAGATCACAATAGCAAAGCAACCATACTAGTTAGCTATAGAAGCTAGGCATGGTGTTATACACCTTTAATATTTTTCATGCTACAGTCCTGCATATTTTTCTCTCTCTGACATCACATATGGATACTGGTTGTCATTTACTGCGTATGATCTGAAATTGTAATTCGTTAAACATGTGAATGCTCTGATTTAGCTAGAAACGAATGACCATGCTACAGGTACCATGCCAATCCTTTCCAGACACTATCTCTTTCACACTCTTTAGTGACCGATCTGCCTGTCCCCAAGCCCTCACTTTTGAACTGAGCCTGTGAGGAAAGTTCTTTGCTTCCTTCCAGCTTCTGTGAGCTGATGAGGATGGTGTTCTGATGTGGCTGCTACTCTGCCTGACAGAGTTTCTGACTGGGAGGGACTTCAGATGCTGAGGGTAAAGAGTGTGCTGGGGGCAAGGGTGGGGGGACTGCTCTCATCTTTGTGATGCAGCCACTGGGCTTCTGTTTTGGGACAGTGAGAGACTTCAAGAGGCCCTTTGCAACCTTGCATCTATGGCTACAGGAGTCCAACAGTGTTGTGTGGTCAGAGCTCAGGCAGGGAGGGAACCATTAGCCCAAGGAAGCCTTCTGCTGGCATTGACTTCCATCCATGAGACAATGGGCAGAATTTGTAAGTTGCATTTATTTACTCTGTGTGTGTGTGTGTGTGTGTGTGTGTGTGTGTGTGTGTGTGTGTGTGCGAGAGAGAGAGAGAGAGAGAGAGAGAGAGAGAGAGAGAGAGAGCGCTCAAGCATGTGCACATGTGTGTACTACAATATTCATGTGGTCAGAGGACAACTTGTGGGAGTTGTTTCTCTCCTTCCACTGTGTGGATCCTAGGGATCAAACTCAGGTCACCAGGCTTGCTGGCAAGTGCCTTTTGCTGCTGAGCTATCTGGCCCACCCTATTGAGCAGTTTTTAAGTGCTAGTGTTTGATCTTAGCTCCTTTGTGTGGGCCTTTGGTTCTCATGGTCAAGTGGATGATTCTGACAAGGCATACATGCTTTCCTCAGGCCATCTCAACCCTCCCTTAGCTGGCAGGGGAGATGTCATGGCCATGGTCTGTCTATAAGGCAGGCTATTACCATGGTATGTGGAAAGTGCTCACACTGCCTGGTTGTGCTCCAGTAGGGAAAACAAAAGGGCCCTGACATTTAGTAACATCCCCAATGCTGCTTCTGCAATCTTATCTACCAGGCTGTCCTCACTGCTGTGATGTCAAAAGCGCCTGCAGATAGGGAGTGGTGTACATTTTCTCTATGGCTATCTGTGGATATTAAAACTTAAATGTTTGCTTAGGGTTGTAAGATAAAATTATTTTCTTTCTTTCTTTTGAATTTATTTTATTTTATGTGGGTGGGTGGTTTGCCTGCAGGTATGTCTGTACACCACATATGTGCCTGGTATCTGCAGAGGCCAGAAGAAAGTATTAGATCCCCTGGAACTGGAATTATAGACAGTTGTGAGTTGCCGTGTGGATGTTAGAAATCAAACCCGGATCCTCTAGAAGAGCAGCCACTGAGCCATTTCTGCCTTTTTCTTCTTGTTTTAAAAATTTATTTTTGTTAATATTATTATTGGTGTGAGTGTGTGTGTCTGTATGTGTGTGAGGTATATGTGAACACAGGTACATGTGTGCTGTGACACAGGGGTAGAGGTCTGAGGACAACTTTTAGGAATTAGTTCTTTTTTGCATGTTGGATTTTGGGGAGTGCACTTAAGACTTTAGGCTTGGGTGGTAAGTGCTTTTACCTACTGAACCATCCTGTCACCCCAGTCCTTTAAAACCAAGAATAATTTTTTTTTAAAGATCAAAGAGGGTCTAGGTACTAATTGGCATTTCACTGAGAAGATACATAAATTTTGCTTTTTAGAGACAGGGTTTCTCTGTATAGCCCTGGCTATCCTGGAACTTGTTCTGTAGACCAGGCTAGCCCAGATGTCAGCACTATTTATAAATGCCAATAAAATCTTGTGCATAGAAAAATATAGAAGGATAAATGTCAGCAATAACTGGATCTCAGTGATGGGATGCAGGTAACTCTTTCATTCTGGTAAGAATTTATACATTTTAAACTTTAAAAAATAGAAGTGAAGCATAAAATTGAGCAATTGTGTTTATAGCATAGCCGTGAAAACTATGTGTCCACAGAAAAGCTTTATTTATTTATTTATTTATTTATTTATTTGTTTGTTTGTTTGTTTATTGAGGCAAAGTCCCACTGTGTAGCTCTAGCTGTCCTGGAACTCACTGTGTAGACCAGGGTGGCCTTGAACTCACAGAGATCCATCTGCCTCTGCCTCTGCCTCCTGAAGTGCTAGGGTTAAAAGCATAAGCCACTGACACCTGGTTCAAAATTTTAAAAATGTACATTTTGTTTTATAATTATACATATATATATATATATATATATACACACACACACATATATAATGTTCTTTAATCAAATTCCCCCATTATCTTTTCTAACCTCCTCCTCCCACTAAAGTCTTTCCTCTTCCCAAGTACCCTCCTACTTTCATGTCTTGTGTGTGTATGTGGGTATGTGTGTGTGTGGCCCACTGCATGTAATCATGGTTGTCTGCATAAGCATGAATGTGCAGTTATTTGCTTGAGTGGGGACAGTGTGTCAGTGACTATATCACTGTGGAATGTGACTTAAGCGAAGGACCTTAGTCTTAGACCCTATCACACCTTTAAAAAACAGTGGAATTTACAGCCTTGTTTGAGAACATTAAACTTTAAAACTTTTACTTTAATGTGTGCCATTAGAGGACAACTTGAGGGAGTTGGTTTTCTCTTTTCATCATGTGGGGCCTGGAAACTGAACTCAAGTCCTTAGGCTTGGTAGCATTCATCGTTACCCACTGAGCAATCTTGCTGGGCCCCTGCAATCATTTTTGTATTTTACGTTTGATGTGTAGTAAAAGCAGCTGGCTGGTTTTATTTCTACGTCATTGATCAGATGGACCCATTACTTTTTGGGTCAGGAATCCAGATGTTTTGTGCATGAGTTAGTTTATTCTGCATGCTGAAAACCATTGCTCTGGTCAGTATTCCATGCTGTGGATGGTGATGTTTACCTCTTTCTCCAGTGGCCTGTGTCTCTGCTAAATACCAAGAAGTTTGTGTCAGTCAAGCAGTAAATGTTGCAACCGGAGGAGAATATAACACGTTGATTTATGCTTGCCTGTCTTGAAATTTGTTGTCATGTTATGCCTTTCATTCAGAAAAACTTTCATTCTATGTTAATTGCTTAGAACATAGCAGCAATTTATTTTAAAAAGAAAATTTTAGGATGCCCTTTGACATGTTCAGACATGTATAAAATGTGTATTGGTTATATCTACCCTATCTCCCCCTCCCAAGGTAGCCATTTCTTGAAAGTAAGAACTTGCCTTAGCTGTTGCCCTTTTATACTTTCTCCTCCCATTTCCCTCAGGCTCTGCACCTCTAGGGTTAATCCATAGTCAGTAAAATGCGCAGTGGAATGTCCGTTCCCTGGCCACCATTCCTGAGAAGTAGGGAAGAAGCCTGGAGCCTGGAGCATGGCCCCCCTAGGAGGATCTGTGTTTGGTCCTCTTCCCTTTGGCTGCTCTCTTCACCTTAGGTATCAATCGGCCTGGGCTCTCGGTGCCAGTCTGGTACCACCAGGCAAATGGATAGGGTGTTGATAAGGTACGGTTTGCAAGGTTTTGAGCCAGTGTGCTAATAGAAAGCTCCTCCTGTGTGCCTGGCTTTGTTCAGACGAGGATGCTACATAAGCAGGAGGCCTTTGTGTGTTATTAATGGCGACAGCTTAGATGGTCCACCTTGAATTGAGAACTACACCAGGCCCCTAGAATGTACCTAACCCTGAATTGATAACTATCCGAGGCCCACCAAGGATGGCCCTGAAATATTCTAGTGAATATCTTAAAGTATGAGACAGGTAAAACAAAACAACAACAAACCCAAGCAGCTGGTGGACAGGAGACCAAGACTCACTCCTTCAGTTGTCCTGTCCACTCCAGAGAACTTTCCCTTTGTTGGGGGTGAGTTCCTGAGCTATTCTTAGGTCATTTCCCGGGCTGTATCGAGCTGGTGGAGCGGCCTGTGGGCGGTAATTATCACCACAGGCAGGAAGTGGTTAATAGGCTCCATTGACTGAGCTGAAAGAGAAAGGTTGTTGCCCCCTGCAGTAGAGGCAGGAAACTCACACCCCACAATGTTCATTGCCCCCTTAGGTATAACTGGAGCTTCTTAAAACCCACAACCACATCTTAGAGGCTTATCTGCCACCACAGAGCAAGGAACAGGAGAATTTGCTGCACACGTCTTAAGACAAAAAGTGATGGGTCAGACTTTGCTGAGCAGTGAAGCTGAGTTCCCCACTAGTGTGTGTTGTTATAGGCAGCAGCCAGGAACTGCTGTTCAGGCCTGCTGCTCTCTGTATCTGGTGTTATTCTGTGAATCCTAAAATGTTTTAAAGTCTAACAGTATGCTAGACAAGAAACATGCCAGGACATACAAGGAAGGAATAATTTGGCCTGCTGTCTTATACCCCTCGAACATGGACAGGGCTGTGTATTCCCTTTTGTGTACAGTAAACTCCCTCAGGCATCAGTCAGAAAGAGATCTTTAAACGGTTTGGGAAGTAGAGCATCTAAAGACTAGCCTTAATTAGAATTTGGTTAGCAAGACCCCCTCCCCCCACACACCATTTTGATTATTTAGAAATTGAACACTCTTTTATAGCATTGGAAAAAGGCAGAGGGAACAAAAATGGAGGACATAAGCTGTTCAGAAGGAAATGAGAAGCTGGCACAGTGGTACACACCTGTGATGCCAGCAGTCAGGAAGTGGAGGTGGGAGGATCAAGAGTTCAAGGTCAGCCTTGGCTATATGATAAGCTTGAGGGGAGCCTGGGCTTGTATCTCTGTGTGTGTGTCTGTGTCTTGTCTGTGTGTGTGTATGTGAGCATCTGTGTGTCTATGTATGTGTGTTTGTTTGTGTGTATGTGTGTGTTTGTGTATGTATGTCTATGTGTATGTGTCTGTGTGTATGTGTGTGCCTGTGTGTCTATGTCTGTGTGTGTCTGGGTGTATGTGTGTGTGTCTATGTGTGTCTGTGTATCTGTTTGTGTGTGTGTGTGTCTGTTTGGGTGTATGTGCGTGTTTGTGTGTGTGTGTGTGTGTGTGTGTGTGTGTGTGTGTGTGTATCTATGTGTGTGTATGTATATATGTATGTATGTATGTGTGTGTGTGTGTGTATCTATGTGTGTGTATGTATATATGTATGTGTGTGTGTGTGTGTGTGTGTAGGGAGGGAAGGAGGGCAAGAGAGGGAGAAGAAGAGATTAGCTGACTGACTTTATGGTTTAATTTACATACCATAGCAAAGAAATGGCCAGAGGATGGTTCAACCTTACATGTCCCTATTGTTGAAGTCACATGAACAAGTTATTATTTTAAGGGAGTTAGAAGGAATGCAGTGGATGAAACTAAAAGAACATGAAAAGAAGGAAGGAAATATAAACCCAAAGCTAACATTAATGTAAGAGCCAAGGAATGGAAACCGTCGGGAGGGTGTGGGAGTTGGATGCTTGCTCTTGGAAAGGACCGATTATGGAAACTTAACTCTCAGTAAATCAGAGAAATGTTTGGGCAAGTACCTGGGTCTTCAATCAGTGAGATGCCATGCAGTCATTAAAGTGATTTTAAAAGCATATGTAAGAGGGATGTGTGACATGTGTATGTCAAGTGAAATAATTATGATTAAATCTCTGTGAATACAACCCCCATCCCTTCTCACCCAAAGTTCTGAAGAGTTTAGTTTGCAAAAACACATCAGAATATCACAGTGGCAGGGCTGGCCCAGGAGTCAGTGGTAGAGGTTTCACTTAGCAGTTGATCCTCAAGATTGCAAGCAAACCAAACCCAAACACAACTCAGACAAATCCCAGTGGCAGCACACTGCTGATTCATACCATGATGCATTTGTATCTTGGAGTTACCATGTTAAGTGAAAGAAGCTGTGAGCAGAAGGCTTCCAGTAAAATGCTTCCACACGTGCAGTAGACGGAACAGGGAAGGAAATCCACAGAGAGACAATAGACTCTTGGTTGCAGGGTTGGGGAATGACAGCTCGGAGGCTTCTGTCTGGGGATGATGGACATGCCAGATCAGTCATGTCACAGTTACATAAAATGGTGAATATGCTAAAAAAAAAACAATGAGTTGTCTACTTTGGTGTGTGAATTAGTTATGAAGTTGCCACTGATAAAAATGAGGGTGATTGTCTGGGGGTGGGGGTTCCGGGTTGTTCTGCATTGCTTAGATGATAGGTAAAATATAGTCTAAAGCAGTTGTTCCCAACCTTGCTAATGCCCTTTAATACAGTTCCTTGTGTTGTGGTGACACCACCAATCATAAATTTATCTTTGTTGCTAATTCACAACTGTAATTTTACTACAGTTATGAATCATAGTGTAAATATCCAATGATTTTAGGAAACCCCAGTGGAAGGATCATTTGACTCCAAAGGGGTTGCAATCCACAGGTTGAGAACCATTGAGAACTCTTTGGACTTTAAAGGGAGAATTTTAATAGCCAGCCTTTTACCCAGGAACAGCAGTGATGGAGTCTGCTAATCCTGCCTTTGGGTATGTGTGTGCATATATATGCGTGTATGTATTCATTTGTGTGTATGTGTGTGCATATGTGTGTGCCTCCTGTAATCCTAAGACCTGGGCTTGTGCTCTGATCCTGTCTGCCTCCTGAAATCCTAAAACCTAGGCTTGTGCTCTGATCCTGTCTAGATGTGAATGGCCATTTATGGAATAAGTTGTATCATTTGCCTGGGGACCCTATCACTGGGAAAATCAGGAAAGCTGAAGCAGCTCTTCCTGGTGCGACGTTCAAAGAGGTGGTGGGCTCTGTGAGTGCAGAATCAATGGGGGTTGTTACTTATATAACTTCCTGTAATTGCCTGGCAGTAGCTTCGGAGAGCCGCCCTCTCCTGTCTGGGGCTGTGCAGAGGCTGCAATCCTTCCTTCTCACTGCACCGTTTACCTCCTCGCCGGGCATTGTGTGGAGGCAGCCCTTGGGAGAACTGAAATGTCATTTTAACCAGAAGACGCCATCCTCTCTGTGCTTTGGAGATGGGCAATTCCTATGCTGGACAGCTAAAGAGCACGAGGTTTGAAGAGGTCCTCCACAACTCCATCGAGGCTTCCCTCCGCTCCAATACCCTGGTGCCCAGGCCCATCTTCTCCCAGCTGTATTTAGAGGCTGAGCAGCAGTTGTCCTCTTTAGAAGGTAAGAAACATGTATTTCTTATGTTGGTGTGTGTGTGTTTTATTATGTGCAGCTAATGTGAGCAGCATAAGCCTGCAGTTCTCTCTTTCTCCCCCCCCCCCACTTTTCTCCATTCAGGAAATCTAGAGTCTAGCAAAAACAAAAACACCTGAAACTTGCACACAGATTTTTATTTGTTTAAAAGTAAGTTCAGGCCAGAAAATTCAACAAAACAAATGAGTCTTGGGCTCATAGGAGGCAGGGAGAGTACTGTGTGCTAAACCCTCCTGAAGCTGCTATTTGTACTCTGATTTGGTAGCTGGCCATTTTAGCTTTGCTGAGTAAGGGATTTTAATATGTTTGGCCCTCAGTTGTCTACTTTATTTTTTTTTTCCTCCTGTGAGTCATAGTCTTATCTTTGCAAAATAGTCGAGTGGTTGAGTCTCTGTGTGGTAACAGGTATAAGAACTCCCTAGAAACTTAAAAAAAAAAAAAAAAAAAGAGTATGCCTTTGTGAATTTTGCATGTACCGAGAGTTAAATTACAAGTATGGGGATGACTTTGGAATTTTCTTTATCTGGAAGATAAAGTGTGTGATTATAGGGGTGGAGAGATGGCTCAGTGGTTAAGAGCACTGACTGCTCTTCCAGATGATCCGGGTTCGATCCCCAGCGCTCACGTGGCAGCTCACAGCCGTAGCTCCAGGATCCAACACCCTCACACAGATATACATGCAAGCAAAACACCAATGCACAGAAAATAAAAATGAATAGATTAAAAAAGTGTGCGAGTGTGTGTTTTCATGTCAAAGTAAACCTGATGCAATGTACAGGGTAAAACAGCTACTGTTTTGTTAAGTTCATGTTTTTTGCTTAAAATTTCACACAAACGTCAGTAGTTTTGAAGTAGGAAGGGCCATGATTTTAAAGTAAAAAGCAAACAACAAAAACAAAAAAACCACCCTTAAACAAAAAAGAAAAAATGTCCACCAGGTTTGCACTATGTTAGGCTTCAGGTTCTGTGTGCGGGTTGCCTGCCTTGAAGTAACTCTGTGCTAAGTGTATGGATGCCTGCTAGCCCTTATTTTGCAGAAAGGATAATGTAAGTCATTATCTGGCTTCCTTAGTAAATTAACCTTGCAAATGGCACAGATAAGGACCTAGCCAACCTGGTCTGGGTGTAAGAGAAACTAGATTTACCCATCACTATCTATTAGGAAAACATGAAATTCTCTGATAGCCATTAAGAGAGTGTCAATGTTTCTGGCATAGTGTCACTGTGACTTCACCAGGAGCCAAGAAGTTATTAAAGAATTTGCAATTGATCCCAGTTTTGACCAGCCAGAAGCCTTCTGTGAAATATTCGTTCCAGGGCCATTCTTAACTACTTACTGTGTTGACAAGCCTTGCAGACAGCAAATTCACAGCAGTCATTGATGATAACTTAGAATACCCCAGTAGTGTCCTAAAATCTACCATCTGTTCACTTGCTACTGCTGAGACCTACCATGATTTGGAGATGTTGAGGGGTAACAGAATTGTGCCTTCAGTGTTGGCTGTCAGGGGTGGGACAACCATGGCGATGTGTGTGTGTGTGTGTGTGTGTGTGTGTGTGTAGTTGGGGGAGGGGGAAATGTGTGCCCAGCTGCTCACATGGGAGCAGAGAACAACAGAAAGACCTTGGGGCTCCCCTAGTTGCCTTCTCCCCATATTGAAGGCTGCCCTTCCTAGTTGGAAGGTCACATCTTCTCAGGGGCTCCCCTTTGATGGCCACTTGGTGTTTTCCAGGGATCCCCACCCCACCCCCACCCTGACTATACTGGCCCAGACCCAGGAGTTCCTAAGCGCTAGCCAGTTTTCTACCCCTGAGCTTCATCTCAGCCCCCAGGGACAGCATTGAGGCTCATGAATTTGATTCCTCCGGGTTCTGAGTGTTCCCAGCCCCTTGCCAGATGACGGTGGAATTGCTAGGCCTTTGAGTTCCTGTGCCAGCTTGACCCAGCCCCTCTGCACTTTAACTCTCTGCTCAGCAAATAGCCCAGAACCATCTCCATCTCCTGGGATTCTGTTTGTCCAGTGCAGAAGTCAGCCCAAAGGGTCGGTGGCAGAGGGAGACCTTTGGGTTTGTTAAATGTCACCATAAACCAAGCACTAAGCTTGGACCATATCTTCTGCATCATAAACCTTGGAGCAGACAGGCTTTTTGGGGCCTCATCTTGTTTTGTCTGTCTTTCTCTTGTCGGGGTCTCTTATCTGATGACTGGCCTTCCTCAGATAATACCATTGTTGATGATGCTTATGACCAGGGTGCCGGGACACTAAACTCCAAGGGATCTGGTAACATTTTATGTATTTGTGGAGGTAATTCAGCAGGGGGTCTTATTATAGCTTTGTTCTTTGAATTGGGGCTCTTACTGCCCACTTTAGGGGGAAATCCTTTCACACAATATTGACTTTTTAAGAGAAAGACCAACAGAACAGATGACTGCATCAGTTCTAGGCATCATAAATTGGCTATTTAAACAGGATGCAGGTAGATTCCTATAATCCTACCTGCTCAGGATGCCCGTAAGGTATGCCTCATGGCAAGAAAGGAGAATTGAGCATAAAACACCAGCATGGATAGCTTCATGTGCCTGTGTTCAGGGGTGCTGTGGGGTCCTTGGATTTGTGTTTTATTATTACTGCACTAACGCTTCAACCTGATGGTTTCCTCTAAGACCACTTTAAGACTCTCACCCTGCCAGGAGACCATCATAAACATGTCTGTTTAGTCTGCTCCAGGGCTTATGCTGGCTGAGGAGTCCATCAAAGTCCGGAAAGCCTGCCACAGACCCTTTGACCTTTAACCCTGCCTGCAGTTTGAGCCCTTTGGCTCTCTGTGGCTTAAGACTCTCTTCTCTTGTTTCTTTCTAAGTGTGTTGGAATGTCTGTTGGTTGGGCTTAGCAGAATAATGCACAGCCCGGTCCCTGTGAACTCAGGGCTGATCCCCAGCTCTGGCTTTGGGGAGGTTTGTTTTAGCTGTTGGGGATCTTGTGTGAATGTCCACTCGAAGGCTGTTATCTGTGCCACTCTTGGGGTCTCTGCAGAGCTAGAACAGAGTGCCATGTGGACTGTGCCATCTGCTCTGTTGCTAGTGCCTGCAGTCTGGCTGGATTCTGAGACCTGCTAGAGGGGTCAAACCGTGACTACTTTAAACACAGGAAGAAGATGCCAAGGATTTGTGCAGCTGGGCCCATTCCTCCCACCCTGTGTGTTCACCTTGTGTAATCTTTCCATGGTTTTCCTACCATTTGGTATTTGTCCTTTGCACCCACAAGGCCCAGGGCACTAAGAAGGTTAGAGAGTTGCCATTTCCTCCTCAAGGCCTTAGCCCCAGTCAAGTTATGTCCCCAACGGCTTGCACAGTTAAATCACAGGTAGAAAACTCGGTGCCACTCAGAGGTGCCATATTTTCTAGAATATCACAGCTTGCTGCTACCTTAGGGTTTACCTTGTAACCAACTCATTTTGCACAGAAAGGTAAATTGACTATCCTGTGGCCACACAAGCAGCAGCCATCTAGGTACCGAAACTTGACTCTCTAGAGTTGTGGTCTAGACTTTTCCATTACGCATACTTTTATTGTTAACCTAAAACCTTCAGATGGAGGGAGGAAATGTTAGAGCCAAGTATGAGAACAGTAGGGAGACATAAAAACAAGCCAGTAGCAAGAGATAGGGACCCTGTCCACGAGGAAATCTCCGTGTTGTTTAGTACTTGAAACTTAAAGACACTGAAGAGTATTTTTACCCACAACACCATGAGAGAAGAAGACATTGGAAGGACTAAATGTTACCAACTTTGAAACAAGTTGATTTTTGTGAACCTCTTGCTTTCCCCAAAGTGGGTAGGGCCTGAACAGTGGGCAGCTCTCTCCTCAGAATGGCCCCTGCACAGAGAACCTTGCTGGGTGCTGGACCACTGAGGGCACAGTCCTGCTACACTACATCGAGGCGAGGTGCTCACGGTCAAAGCTTTGCTCACCAGCTCCTCATTGGCTCTTCTTCCTTTCCTAAAGGCACAGCCTGCCCGGCCATATTCTAGAATTTCCTGGAATGTGTAGGCACGCATGTGTGTGTGTGCGTGTTTGCATTTCCAGCAATGAATATTTGCATTCTTTAGATGAACACTAATGTATGGCTCAGCAGCTTCCTTATGCAATATTGAGGCAGTGAATGCTACTCCTGTTTGCAAGAACACCCAGTGCACCTGCAGGCCCACAGGCTCCACTACAGGCTATTGAACAGCTGTGGGTCAGTGACCCCCTCTCAGCCCCAGGTTCCTTTTTTTTTTTGTAAAAGGGACTACTTGCTTCATGGTCTTACAAAAATGTTTTTTGGAATGCCTACTGTATTGTGTCAAGGCTTTGCCTGCGGTCCTTAGCAAGCTACCATATTGATAGCAACTCCCCCACACCCAGGCAGGCGTAGGCAGCTGTCGTGGCTAAAAGAGAAGTGAACTTGAGCCTTAAGTCTGTGTGCACCTTGGTCTGGGGGAGTCATCCTCCCTGAGAGATGGATCAGAGTGCCCAACTTCCAAGTGTTTCTGAGAATCAGTGAGTTACACAACAGCTTCCTAGAGGGGGTGCAGACCTCCTTTATGTGATGAGTTCCCCAGGCCCGGTGTCTTGGGTGTCTTCCTTGAGCTTACAGCTCCAGATGGAGTGCAAGGCCCTGGAGGAGGCTTCCGAGGCCCCACAGCAGCTTCCTTACAAATCATCACTCTTCTCTCCCATATCCAGGTGGTGGTCGAGTGGACAACGAGGATGAAGAGGATGAGGGAGAAGGGGGGTTAGAACCCAGCAGTCCTTCAAATGCCTACCAGCTTCCCCCTCCTCCTGAAGGCTGTTGCACCACGGATGGTAAGACACTCTAACTCTACTCAGGATCTGCAGCTAGGTCATAGCCTTCCTTGTCCCCTCAGATGTGAGCTGGGCCTGTGTCCCTACACAGGTTATGGGAGGCTGAGAGTCAGTCCCAGCTGCTATGTCTCTATGGGCACCCTCTGCTGTAAGAACCGCATGGGGTCCAATATTCATTGTTTTGGATCCGTTTTTTTGGAAATGAGAGTATACTTTCCTTGCTCTTGATTTGGAATGGGTTAGGATGGCCTTTCATGCCTGTCAGTTCTTGGCTGTGAAGCGAATTTTTCTGCATTATCTCAGGGCAGCCAGCGGTGTCACTGCCATTTAGCTGACAAGGAAGAGAGGCAAGGCATACTGGGTATGGCAACGTCTCAGTGCAGTGGCGAGAGCTTATGTTGTACTCCTGGGGAGACTGCAGGTTTATGTTTTAGACCCTATTACACCAAGACCTGTCCATCACTAGTAATTAGCAATTAACATATTGACCTCGTGCTCTGGAAGTTCAGAGATTAGAAATGAGAACTTGGGGGGGGGGCTTCTGGGGGCTTTGCCATCTGTGGATGGCAAGTGTAGCATGGTAGCCGAGGGAAACTCCAAATGCAGCTAGAGTTTTGGAGATGTTTCCTGGAGAAGGGTGTCTGTCCTTCCTCTGGGTTTTGGAGGATTGGTAGGAGTTAGACAGGAGGCTACTGGGGCTTAGGGAAGCTTGGAAACTGCAGAGGAAGCAGTGGTGCAAAGGCTTATGGGGTGAGATGCATGCTGCCTGAGAGCTGCAGGCAGCTGAACAGGACATTCAGGCAGGGCCTGGGGGTGATGACAGACTGTCACTGGACAGTGATCCGGGTAGTTGCCAATGCCCTCCACACTCTGAGGCCTGAACTTGACCCCTGACCCTGACAAAGAAGTGAGTACAGCTGTGAGACAGTCCCCAGAGGGGGACAGTGAGAATGGTGATCACAAAAGTGGCTTTCACAGGATTTGTAAGACACTGAAGTAGACCCACACTGCCCTAGCCCATATTCTCCAGCTGCCCGGAGGGTGGGCTACTTGCTGGGCTGAGAGAAAGCCTGAGAAAGGGACCAGTACAGATAGCCTGGAGCAGCCAAAGAAAGAGAAGCTCGTGAAGGGCGGCAGGGGCCTATAGTTGGCTCCTGGGATGGAGTGGGGATCTTGCATCTCTCCGATGGTTGACAGTGCGGAAAGCCCGTGATGTTAGCTCACCTTCATCTGGAACAGTAGTTCTCAACCTGTGTGTCTCAACCCCCTTTGGGGTGTTAAGCCACCCTTTCATCAGGGTCACCTCAGACAACTGGAAAACAGATATTTACATTACAATTCACAACAGTAGCAAAATTACAGTTATGAAGTAGCAATGAACATAATTTTATGGCTGGGGGTCACCACGACATGGGGGACTGTACTAAAGGGTCACAGCGTCAGGGAGGTTGAGAACCACTGTGCTAGAACAAGACTGGAGAAAGCCTCATGATCCCTGGCCATTTCCTCCTATTTTTCCTTTTCTCGGATACTTTTGAGAACTTATTTTCCACGTTGGAAATATGTTTAGAAGTTTTACAATACAAAGGTTCAAAGGCTACAGAGAGGCTTCTGCTATGGACCTCAAGTTCCCACAGAGGAAGCTGAGGTGGCTTGGCTCTGGCCCTCCTCCTGAAGGTACCCGTTCTACAGACCCATAAAGAATAGTATGTGAGACTACCCTCACCTTCTCATAGTTTTGTCTTGTCTCAGATGTAATTAATGGTGGTGTTTGGTGTTCCTGTGACCACTAACCCCGCTCTGCCCTTGGTTTTGGGATGTCTTGGGACAGTGTGTGAACCCTGTCTACCCCTTCTAGGCTTCTGCCAGGCCGGGAAGGATCTACGTCTCGTCTCCATTTCCAAAGAACCCATTGAGGTCCCTGCAGGCTTCCTCCTTGTTGGGGCCAAGTCTCCTAGCCTTCCTGACCACCTCCTGGTGTGTGCAGTGGACAAGAGGTTCTTGCCTGATGACAATGGTCACAATGCCCTGCTTGGTGAGTTATTGCTTTCTTTTCTTTGTGGCTCTCTGCTTGGTGTTGGAGCATGGCAAGGGAGGCCTCAGCTGCTGGAGACAAAATACTTGCTTGATGTCCTACATCTGTTTGTTTGCACATTTCTTTATGGAATGGCAGAAAAATGGGAGTTACATAAAAATATGACTGGTTGGGACTGGGTAGATTGTTCAGTTGGTAAAGTGTTGCCATGCAACAAGTTTGATCTTTAGCAGCCACATAAAATGGCAAGTCTGAACTGTGTGTATCATAACCCCAGAAAAGCAGGTCCTTGAGGCTTGTTGGGCAGCCAATTGAGCTGAATTATCAAGTCCAAGGATATTTAAAAAACCAGCTGAACAGTTGAACAGTTCCTTAGGAATGGCAGCTGAGGTTGACTGCTGGCCTTCACACTTGCTCACGCGCGCGCGCGCACACACACACACACACACACACACACACACACACACACACACACACACACACACTCATATGCCTACATGCATGCAATTAAAAAAATGACTGGTTGCTTCCCTCTAGAAAACCCACGATTTAATATTGCATTTTTCATAGTTGGCTGTTCAAACCTTTCTTTGCCTGTTGGGAGGAGAAAGGGGCTTATAATCCCTGAACCAGGTAGTTTCAGAACCTAGCAGGCAGGGTAAGACGGGAGAGTGAGGCCGTGTGTGTGTGTGTGTGTGTGTGTGTGTGTGTGTGTGTGTGTGTGTGTGTGTGTGTATGTGTGTGTATGTGTGTGTCTGTGTGTGTGTGTGTGTGTGTGTGTGTGTGTGTGTGTCTGTCTGTCTGTCTGTCTCTGCCCCTGCAGTGGGGTGGTCATGTCTGACTGATTGCCAGACTCTAGCCATCTTCTGCTTTCATTTATGGCTCCCCTTTGGGAGGTGGTATCTGTCACAATTCTGTAGGGGAGCTTAGACTTGTTCATGAATTTGTCCTAAGTCATGGAAGTAAAGAAGACACCAGGGACCCAAGTTCAAGCCTTTTAGGCTCCGAGTTCTCCCCTTACACATTGTGCTTTTGCTGTGGTCAAGGTTCAGTCAGGGTCTCGTTCCCTTGTGGCCATGGGAACCTGCCTACTGTCTTTTAAATCATCACTGTCCCACTAAGATCCTGATGACTCAGTGTGACACTGAAGCCATGCCTGACCTTCTCTTGCTCAGATGACATTATTATGTTCTTGCTGTGTACCATGCTCCCTTCCTGTGTGGCAGCATCAAGGAAGAGGCCAGCTAGAACTGAGAGACCAGAGGTCAGGATAGGGTTGATTTGTTGCTTACCCACTGACTGCCACCATGTGGCCTCCTGTACCCCCTTCATCCATGCAGTAGACAGGGGTTTGGACACATGTTCTGGTTTTGGACAGTTTGTTCTTGTTTAGCAACTTTGGATTTGGCCATTCATCCCTTTGGATAATGGACAAGTAGGCAGTGGTCCATTTTCACGGGGAGTCTTGTCACTGTACAAGAGAGCATTCCTGGTACAAACTTATGGATGGAGAAAATTGACAAGCTCTTCTGTATCACCCATAGGTTTCAGCCCTTTAAACATCCAGTTGTGTTCTTAGGGCCCAAAAGGGGGATGGGGGGGACCTCACTGTGGAGGAAGGGCTTGAGGGATTGGGGTAGAAGAGAGTGGGGATCAGGAAGAAAAGGAATTGTTCCTGTTTCCAGACCATGGGGGTGGGGTGGGGTCACAATGTGCGTAAGCTGTCAAACAAGGCAGATGAATGCTCCCGGGGGTGGGTGGGTGGGGGTGGGCAGCATATCTTGTGGGGGCATTCTAAGGCAGGTCTGTACACTTATTGAGATAAGCTCTTTAAGAATAATCCTAGAAAATTACCCAAGCAGTTGGCAGAATCCCTGCAACTGTGCTGGAAATTGCTTCCTGGGTCTGTGTAGCCTGCCCCCTGGATCTGTGGTGCCTGCTCCCTGGTCCATGGAGCTCGCCCCCTGGGTCATTGAAGCCTGCTCCCTGGGTGCACGTAGTACCCGTATTAACGGTGGTGCCTCACACAGCTGTCTTTTGATCTGCTGGTGGGGCGGGATGGGATGGGATGAGGTGGGACAGGAGGGGGGGGGCTTGTCTGAATTCCACCCCTTTGTGATTACAAGGGAATTGCTGGGGCAGTAAACCAGGGAGGTTCTGCCTCTTGAGTTCTGGAGACAGGAATCTTCCAGCTCTTTCTCCTCCAGCCCCTAAGAGTCTGGCCCCTCCCAGAGTACCCAGGAAGGAACTTCGTTAATTACTGGCAAAAAGCCATCCTGAATGAGGAACAAGGGCTGGCTGGAAACATCCTGGGCTTTCTCCTTTGAACGTCACTTTATGCTCTCAGTTTGGACACTTTTAATACAGTTTAGGTTTCCTGCTATTAACCAGGGTGGCTGCCCAGGACAAGGTGGTCTCTACAGGCCCTGCAGTAATCAGATCCAGCCATGTTTAGTGATCCATAAAACTGGCTCTGTGGATCATCCTTTGGGGAAGCAAAGCCTTTAGGAGTGTTGTTCTAGCAACTTTGAAGCTGTTGAGGGAGTTGAGAAAATGGAAAGGTTACAATTCTAGGCGTGTTCTTCAGCTTTTGTTTCTGTTGTCAATAATTAAGTTGGCCAATCCCTTAGTCATCATAGAAGAAAATATCTCTCTTCCTAGTATGCTCATTTCATAGGAAAAAATGAGTCTGTTGTTTTAGTTAGCAGGCAAATTATGCACACATTTGTTGGATGTATAAGGTCAAACTGAAGGCTGGTGTTTGGGTATACCTGAGAAGTCAACCCTTCCATGGGAAGTTCCTGGTTTGGTGTGAAAACACAGGAAAATGGAAACAGTTTGGTTCATGGGGTCCATAGGGTCAATAGAAAATAATCACGTCGACAGATCTTATACCCAACCTTATGGGAGCATTGTGCCCTCAGAAAGTTACCAAGGTGTTAACATGGACTGTTGGTGATGGGAGGATGCTTTGGTGGCTGCCAGGTTCAAGTCAGGCCCTGGCAAATTAGAAAAAAAACATTCTCATTGGAAAATAGTGATAACAGTGGTATAAGCAACACACACATATTAAATCTTATTTATTTAAGACTCACTCATGTGCCTGGAACTGTCCTGAAGAAGTTGAAATAACAAGTGAGGTAGAAACACTGTAATCTAGTGTTTGCATGTGACACACGGAGTCCCCCAGGCAGCAGCTAGGGGGACTTGAACACAGATGGTAAAGTATTGTTTTAGGGAACCATGGTATGGACACTCAGAGATGAGTGAAGCTTGGCCTTCATTTGGGTCCTGCAGGACAGAAGCTGGGAAGCCATCTTTGACCTTGAAATACAGAGGGGGAAGAGCCGAGAAGGCCGCCATGTTCTTGTCTTCAGTGATTTCCTGTGTGGGGTTCAGCAAGCCCTGTGCTGTGTGACTCCTCCCTTTTCTCCCTGCCAGGCTTATCTGGAATCAAATTCCACTCCCTATGTACTTCATCTGAAATTATTTCCACGTGTACCTGTCTCTAAAAGACAGTTTTCTGGAAAGCCAGTGCCATTATCCTATCTAAGAAGTTTAAGCATTCTTTAATATTATTAAATACTCAGTGAGTTCAGATTTTATCATATACTCTTTGTTCTTTAAGTTGGTTTATTAAACTCAAGGCCCCACCAAAGTTTTCTCAAAGAGTTTGGTTGATTTATTTCTTCTCTTTTGCATTTTTGGTATGTATTTATATTTTGACACACTGTCTTGTGTATTCCAGGCTGGCTTCAAACATACTGTATAGCCGAAGATAACCTTGACCTTTATATGTAAATATATATATATAAACAGTGTTCTGCCTACATGTATGACTGCTGGCCAGAGAGGGCACCAGGTCTCATTACAGATGATTGTGAGCCACCATGTGGTTGCTGGGAATTGAATTCAGGACCTCTGAAAGAGCAGTTAGTGCTCTTAACCTCTGAGCCATCTCTCCAACCCCCCAACGTATATTTTTAAGAAATATTAGTGGTGTTATGAATAAGGCAATTAGGGGCTGCAGAGAGGGCTCAGTGATTAAGAGGGCTTGCTGCTTTCTCAGAGGACCTGCGTTCAGTTCCTGGTAACTACTCCAGGGTCAGGAGATTCAGTACTCTCTAATGATCTGTGTGGGTACCTGCACACATAAGGCATCATTCCCTGCCATGTGAATGCAATACATATAAACAAAATAATAAATAAATCTTCAAAAAGTAAGGCAGTTATTGTGTTTTAGAAAGCTTTCTTGGGACTCCCACATATAATTGATTTTTATCGAAAAGGAAACCGAGGTAGGAGTGAGTTTTGAGCAGAGTATAAGACTTAAGATAACTATGATGTTCTGACAGAAATTTCAAGCCCTGCATAGCCTGCCTTGGCCCCGTCTCATCTGGTGTCTATCGGATTCAGCTTTGCTTGCATCTTCCACACAAGTAGAGTGTTTCCGCCCGGGCCTGGGATTTGTCTTGAACTTCAAGGTGGAACTCAGAAATTGTTGCTTCCTCCTTTGCTGTCAGAACACACAGCCACAAATGGGAATGTGACAACGAACATGGTGTTTGTAGCCACTCATATCTCCCGCACGGCTAGCCAAGAGCTCTTCTTTAGACTGTGGTTCATTAGGAAAAGTCAGATGTTAGTGGAGGGCTGGGTGATGGAGACCCCCTCTCTGCAAAGGAAATAATCCTGGAAACAAGCCTAGACACCCTTCACCACCCGCTCCACCCCTGCCCTGCCCCCTGCCCCACCCCCATAGCCATAACACTGTGTGCTTAGACACCACCCACCAAGTCCAAAGGAACCCATGGTGAGAGCTTCCAGGAAGCATCATGTCACTTCGGTCCTGGGAGGAAATTACAGCTTTTATTCCTGTGTTCCCCTCTTGTCTTCTGCGACTGGGCAACTGGAACCCAGAACAGCATTCCTTATCTCTTGCCCCCTGCATTCGTCTCTCTCCCACTTAGTCCAAAAGGAAGGAGAGAGAGGATGCCATGCTCTGAGTCTGGGAGGGGTTAGATATCCAGTAGACACCTTAACCCTTGTAGTGTTCCTGTGGGGTGGTTTTGTGGAAGAAGATGGCACGGCAGAGTAAGTAAAACGGGGCTCAGCCCCTCCCTCCACCCCAGCCCACTAGGAAGTCCTGATCCCCTCACCTGTAAACTGTAGACATTATGGATTATTTTACAGGGTTCATGAGATTCAAGGAGGGAGATGGGCACTGGTAACATAAAAGGCTTCACACATACAGCTTAACACGTGGTGGCTGTGCAATAAATATTAGCTCCCATCATGTTGTTTGCAGAAGGTGAAAATGAAGCACAGAAGTGTGTAGGAGCCTGCCTGATACACTTGAGTCAGGATGTGACCCCTGGGTCCTGCTGACTTCTGTGTTCCTGCTTGCTTGCTTCATGGGAGGGCATGCTTCACACAGTGGCTTGTAAGGGCAGCATCCTTTCAGGCATGTGATCTTAAATAGATAACCCTCTAGGTACCAAACTGGATCCATGGGATGATCTCAGCCAGGGAGCTGAGGTTACTAGTCAGAAGAGGGTTATTTGTCCTGCCCACTTTTGGTGGTGTGGTAACTGAAGAATAGTCCCTCCCATCCTGGCCTCTGTGTCCAGCAGGAGTCTGAGTCTTTAGTCTAGATACCTCATTTTCTGGTTTTTTTTTTTTTTTTTTTTTTTTTTTTTTTTTTTTTTTTTTTTTTTTTAATAAACTTCTAAGTCCTGAGGTCGATTCCCAAAAGGAATGGCTCTGTGTTGTAATCTTTCTTAAAAGTGTTTGTTGCTCTTCAAGGAATTTCCTGAAGTCTTAGGATGATGTCATCTGCTCAGTTGATGGTTTGAGCCATTCCTTTGCTCCAGGCTAGGTCCTGTGCTCTCACCCTGACTTCTTTGCTCATCCCCCCAGCTGCTTCTGGGAACAGCTTTATGCCTCTTGGAACACCTATGTCCCCATCTGGAAGGTTTTGCTTTTGCAGGGGAGCAGTCTGCTTGCTGGACCCAACTGGACCAGGAACATACTTTTACCTCTGAGTCAACAAGGGTGACTGCTCCACGTGGTTGTAGTCATGCCCCTGATGGGGCATGGTCAATGACATCATGAGGTCCCCAGGTACATGGTTTGTAACCTGCCTAGTTGGTCTCTCAATGTCCTTGACCTTGAAGTTCCTGTGTCTTGCTCAGCATCTTTTCTCTACTTAGGCTTAGAATTTCTTCTCAGGAACCCTATTTCTGTTAATCTATGTATTGCCACCAGGCTGTGGCTATGGTTTACCTGTAATCCAGCATGTTACTCCTTCAGCAGCATGACGTCTTTTGGCCCTCTCTCTGCCCTCCTCTCTCCAACCTTCTCCTGGTCTGGTAGCCCTGCCTGTCTTCCTGTCTGTCTCCTGGCCAATTAGGGTTTTATCCATCAACCAACAAGAGAAACATATATACAGAAGGACATTCCCCCATCATTTGGGTACAGGAGCTGAGTACTGAGGAAGGAGTGGACATGGGTAGGGATTTGTAGAGGAAGAAACTGAGGTACGGATAGTTGGAATAGGTGGGTTAAGAGGCACCTTGTATCAGTGAGGAGAAGATGAAGCTAGAGATGGATGGAAGATTACACAGCCTTTGGTATCTGTGAATCTGAACTTCATCCTTGGACTTCGGTTAAATGACACTCTTCGTGTCTCTGTTTCTGCCAACTTCACAAAAAAACGTTTTCCTTTCCATAGTGACTGGCAATGGGGTCAGTTCAGCAGAGAGTCCTGTGTACTTGACAATGAATGGTACAATGAAAGGCACTGTGTACTCACCAGCCTCCCCCAAGCCCCACTCAACATTGTCCATGTCCGTGCTGCCTTACCTGTTCACACTGGTGGGACATGAATGGGATATGCATAGCTAAGTCACCCTGTAGATATCCCAGCCAGGCCAAAGTTTCTTCTTGTTTCTAAGACCTTTTATATAATATTAAAATGCTGAAGACATATGCAGATTGGAGATTTTTGAGCAGTGTGGCGTCTTCTCTGCTTTGGGGAAGTTTTTCAACTTTCATGTCATCTATTGGACTTCTGAATGCTAGCCAGAGTCCCTAGGGAAAGCCTGTTTATGTGGAGTGCCTACATAGAGATATGTGGTGTTTATGACCTCTGGAGACCATCAAGCAGAGAGTGTGACCAAGGAAGTAAATGTGGCTCTGTCTCGGGCCTCCCTTGACCCAGGACCTTGGACCCACAGAAACCAGGCCTGCTATTGACAGAGCAAGGTTGTCTTGATAGAGCAGTGGTCAGGTGGAGAGACCCAGTTATTACGTGTCTCTTTTATTAACCAAGGCCTGTGGCTGGTTCTGTTGGAATGTCTTTGTGCTTTGTAGAGACACTTTCAAACACATACTCTGCATGTCCATAGTTCACACGGGGAGGTTTCTCATCACTGCGCAGATGGCCTATCTAGAGGGCTGCAAGCTGGCGGAGAGGCCTGTCTGTCACAGCAGGAGGATGGCTTGCCTGACATAGCCATGCTCTTGAACAGTGTCTCCACTCTGCTGGCTGCTGAACTTTAGAGCTTACTCCCAGGGTCCCCACCATGCATTCGGTATTTTTTGATCTGCCTGAGCAGCTGAATAGGCTAGTTCTGGCCCTTTAAAGTGAGCTCTATGTACGGCTTCTTATTTTTTATTTCTTAGTATTGGGTTTTATTATGACATTTTCATGTTTGTATATCATTGTATTTTGCTCATATTTGTCCCCAGCTACCCTTCCTGGTCTCTCCTCCTATCCCCTCACTAATTCCCTTCCTCCTCTGAATGTTACCCCTTTATAATACATCTAAAACAATATATATATGTATAAGTATATATCATATATGCCAGATATACTTATACAAAAAATCCCAATTTTGAATATCAGAAAATATGTAATATTTTGTCTCTCTTCCCCCATTATCCTCTCTTATTCCTCTTTCCCCCTCTTTTAAAGCCATATATATATATATATATATATATATATATATATATGATATATAGGTGGATATATATATCCACTTACCCACATATATAAACATATACATGCATACACATAATGTTTAAAGTACAGATTCTGCATATGAGAGAAAAATGTGCAATGTTTGTCTGATTTATTTTAGTTAACATCATCATCTCTAATTCCACTAATTTTATTTCCCTTCAAATGATACAATTGTGTTCTTCATCATGGCTGGATAAAACTCCACTGTATGTGTATACTATATTCGCAAACATGGAATTTTCAGTATACCCCAAGAGGGTAAATTCTTCCATGCTTGCCAACACTCAGTCTCTTTATTCCTGTTTGAGTTGAGGTAATCTTGACTCCTCAGCCTGATTACCATGCCTATGGCATTCTCTGGGTGATGGGTGTGTGTGTGTATGTGCGTATGCACATGTGTGTATGTATGTGTGTATGTGTGCATGCGTGTATATGTGTGTATGTGTGTGTACTGTGTGCATGTGTGTATGTGTATGTATGTATATGTGTTTGTATGTGTATGTGTGCATGTGTCTGTGTATGTGTGTATGTGTGTATGTGTATGTGCATATATGTATGTATGTATGTGTGTGTGCAAACGCTCAGAGCCCTGATGAACTGCGACTATCAGAAGGGAAGTTGAAAGGGAGGCAGAGAGGCTCATGGCTTACTTCTTCCTGTCCAGGTTTCTCTGGGAACTGTGTTGGCTGTGGGAAGAAAGGCTTCTGCTACTTCACCGAGTTCTCCAACCACATCAACCTGAAGCTGAGCACACAGCCCAAGAAACAGAAGCACCTCAAGTACTATCTGGCCCGGAACGCACAAGGGGCGCTGACCAAAGGACCTTTGATTTGCTGGAAAGGCTCTGGTGAGGGGGCCTTGAATCTGGAGGGACAGGGGTGGGGAGCTGGGAGTGCACCCTCGGTGGGCATTGTGGGGCATGGAGGGGAGGGTGAGGGTCTTCTGTATAGTGGTACAGGCTGTGGCAGGATGGCTATCCCATGGTCCTGAAGATGCTCCGTGGTGTCAGCAGTACTCAGCTTATTATGTGACAGACTCACTGCATGGGACAAACAATAGCAGAGGGCCATCCAGTGCTGAGCCTCTTTCTGTTGTATATAAGGGACATTGATTTTTTAGGGGGGTTGTTCGAGGCAGGGTTTCTCTGTGACTTTGGAGGCTGTCCTGGAACTCACTCTGTAGACCAGGATGGTCTCGAACTCACAGAGATCCACCTGCCTCTGCCTCCTGAGTGCTGGGATTAAAGGTGTGCACCACCACTGCCCAGCTCAGGACACTGATTTTTATTCCCAGGGGACATTTATCACTGCTTTTGATCATAATGTCTAGAGGCTGCTCCTAGTATCTAGAATACTGCTAAAAACTCTGCAGTGTGTAAGATGGTCCCCAGAAATAGGTTATGGTTTCCTCAATGTCACAGGGATGAGGTTGAGAAAGCTGTTTGAACAATGCCATGCCATTACCACCTCTTGCATCCCTGAACTCTGCTCATTGTGACCAAAGAGACCAGCTCTGGGGTCTGGTCCCCAGGGGTGAGCTGGACTCTGGCTTTACCAGGAAAAGCTGCACTGTGGCCTTCCTCAGTCTCCCTTGTAGCTCTCCTATCAGCCGAGGGGAGAAGCTAGAGCATTGGCTGTTTTGAGGCCTGCCTTGGGCGGTGGAGTGTGTCTGAGAAGGAACTTTCCAGAGATGTCCAGGAGAACTGTCCTTCTGTCCCCCACTTTTCTGCATCTCCTGGAATAATCCACACAGGTTCTTTGAGTGGAAGGACGAGGTCTCAGGTGTGAGTGGCTGACTTGGAGTACTATCCCTTGCTTCCCCTCTTCCCCTCTCATTTCCTCTTCCTCCTTCACTCTATTCTATGAATGGTTAATAAGTTCCTACCGTGTACCAGTCAGTCCCAGGCCCCATGGATGAAGCTGACCTTCCCTGTGGGTCTCGTTCTCTATCCTGTGAGAAGGTTAGAGCTGCTGCTGGGTGGCAGGGGGTGGGATGGGGGGACAAGGGAAGATTTATAAAAGAGGATGGTGTCGGGGAGGATGGAGGTGCTGCTGAGTGGTCCTGTGCCTTAGGACATTATGTCTCCTTGGATGTTAAGCACAGGGCTCAGATAGCTCAGTTGCATAAAGTATATTTCTTGTCATCCCCCACCCCGATACTCTTATTCTGTCTGCAGATAGAGAACTCCATTTACAAGCCACCCTTTCTCAGATAACCATTTATGGAACATGGTACCTCTGCCCTGCAACACACTGAAACAGACAAGCATGGCGCTGGCATCCTTTATAGATACTCATGTGCCCCATGTTCCAATAGACAATTCCACTCTAGGAAGTCATTCTGTAGCCGTTAGATATGAGCCAATTAGATTTCACTACTACTTCTTTCTTCTTTTTCTCCTCCTCCTCCTCCTCCTCCTCCTCTTCCCCCTCCTTCTCTTCTTTCTGTTTTTTTGAGACAGGGTTTCTTTGTGTAGCACTGGCTGTCCTAGAACTAGCTTTGTAGACCAGGCTGGCCTCAAACCCAGAGATCCATCTGCCTCTGCCTCCCAAATGCTGGGATTAAAGGTATATGCTGCCGATGCCACCACCACCATCCAGCCTTACCTGTCTTTTTGCCTCCATTAGAGTTCAGAAGCCGGCAGAACTCCACCAACACCTGCTCCAGTTCTCTGTTCCCACCGCTGGAGAGCTCAGGGTCTCCAGCTGCCTTCCCCAGTGAGCCTGTTCCTGGGACAAACCCCAGTGTCCCAGTGGGAGCTCAACAGGCAGGTGAGACTACTGAGTGGCATCCCAGGTGCTAAAACCATGCACCTGGGGTCGACATTCTTCAAAAGAAATAAAGGGCACACTTTGTGTGTTGTTGTTCTGTGCCATTTTGTAAGTTTTGCTTTGTGTGTTGTTGGTCTATGCTATTTTGTAAGTTTCACTTTGACTGGTGTTGTTCTATGTTGTTTGGAAGGTAGCTGTGCTCACCACAATACAACCAACACAGGTTCTATGCCATTTTGTATCTGTAAGCTTTAGCAATGTGTACATACTGGCTTTCATTTGGAAAGCTTGCCTGCGCTCCTGTTTGATAAGGAATGTGATTTCCCTTAGTGCTGGGATCCTGTATCCAAGTCATTCTGCATCCCCAAGTTACTACACAGTTCAGTGGATGACAAGCATCAAACCAGCATTTCAAGTGGATTTCTAGGTGGGGCAGAGGTTAGGTTTCTGTCCTTTATTCCACGGTGGGTGTGCCTAACCTGTGTATCTCACTAAAGCTCGCCATGCCCCGTGAGCAGTGGAGTGTTTGGGAAATTGAGGCTCCGTGGAAGCTGAGGCTTGCCCAGGACCTCACACAGAGCAATCAGGAGAGGCAAGTTTGTATATCAGGGGTTTCTGTTTCACACGCCTGACCCTGAGCCACACCGATGATGCCTGTAAGTAAGTGTGGTTGCTGTTGTCTAGAGACATCAGCCTTCCTAAAGACTCCGGAAGGCCATTGGTGGTTTTCAGCCCTCCTGCCCAGAAAGTCAGTGTGGCTCATTGCCCTGGAGTGAAGCCAGTGTCCTGGGTTCTGCAGACCCATCAATCACACTCACTGGGACATGCTGTCCTTCAAGAGCTCTAGGCAGCCTTACATAGGCTGGCCTTTGGCCTCTTCCTCCTCCAGTGTCCTGGCTCATTTCTCCCTTTGCCACTGTGGACTGGGGAACTTGCTGTTTTTGTGTCTAAGCACCTGGTGTAGACTCCAGCACTGATGTCCTTTGCTGAATGGTGGTGTAATTCACTTAATTCCTGGAACTTAACTGTTTCCCCATGTGTAAACCTGGGGATGGGGGTGGGACGTCCTTTTCAGTCTAAGGACATAAGAAGTAAATGAGATTATAGTGACAGCAGCCCCTCATGGTACTTGTTCTGTGCCAGCTCTGTTCCATGCACTGGCTGCCTACCTGCCTTCACATAGTAGCTTTGCCAGTTGTTATCATGACTCCCATTAAAAAAATTATTTATTATGTATACAATGCTCTGCATGTACATCTCAGGCCAGAAGAGGGTACCAGATCTCATTATAGGTGGTTGAGAGCCACCATGTGGGTGCTGGGAATTGAACTCAGGATCTCTGGAACAGCAGCCAGGGCTCTTAACCACCGAGTCATCTCTCCAACCCCCTCATGGCCCCCATTTTATAGAGGGGACATTGAAATTTGGAGAGATACAGTATGTGTCTTAGGTCACATAGCTTGTAAGTAATGGGACTGTGGTGCAGACACAAGCTGGGCAGCTCCAGAACTACACTCTGGCTCTGCCACAAGGGCCACTGATAGGGAGTTTCATGAAAGCCTTCCTACAGTTCTAGCCAACGTAGGCCTCCTTATGGGACCAGAGTTTGTGGTTGTCCCCAGAAGTATTCTCGAGAGTTAGGAAACTTGAACCCTCTAAGTAGCCCAGACACTGTCAGCATCCAACCTGCCAGCCTTCCCTGTGGTGTTTTGATACAAGCTGAAGTCTGAGGTGGAGGAAAGTAAAAAGCAAGCTGACCCAACCATCTCAGATATGGGGCTGCAGGTTAGGAAGTCCTGGCCACACATGCAGCCCAGGACCTTCCCTTACCCATGTTAGACCCTTGGGGGTGAAAGCAGAAGGTTCATCGTATTTGTGAGTTCATGTTCATATGTGTCTGTCTACTCACATGTTCATGTGTGAGCAGGAACATGTATGTATTTCTAAGTGTCCATACATGTGTTTGTGTATATTGGTTCCTTGTACATTTATGTCTTTATTAAGTATGTTTCTGTGCACTTACATGTATAAGCAGGAGAGCATGCATATGATCCTATGTGCATACTTGTACATATGTATATGTGTACATGCATGTGAAGTCAGAAATGAGTTAGCATTCATATGTGTGCATTTATGTCCACATGGGCAAGAATGTGCACACAGCTGTGCATGTGTTTCTGTATGCACACATGCATGTGTGTGTGGGTTTATGAGTGTGTGAGCAAATGTGTAAATGTGAATGCATGCATGTGTGTGTGTGTGTGTGTGTGTGTGTGCATGTGGCAGAATCACCATGTCAGAGATCTGCTTTCCTGATGGGACTCACCCACCAGCTCAGAGCTAGTTTGTCTGCCTGGTTCCAGTGCAGCCTGTGGTCTGACCCCTTTCCCATTCTTTCTGCTTTCAGGACCAGCCTCTGATCACCCCTCAGTGACCACAGCATCAGGTCCCACTGTCTTCAATGGCAAGGACTCCCCCAAGCATCCCCAGCTGGCAAAGAGTAGCCTGTCTGCCCTGCCTCGTCCCTCAGCCTTAGGTAGTGCCATGGATCCTTGGGGTGCTGGGGACGTGGGAGGTACAGGACTGGGAGCATGGCGGCGGCTCCAGAGTCTAATGTTGTGATGGGGAGCACCAGGGCAGGTGTCACATATCCTCAGGTCTGTGCGTGGGCCAGTGCTGTGGGAGAGTCATGTGTGCTGAGGGGCAGTGAGGGCTCTGTCCTGGTGGCAGGTGTCAGGAAGATGGGGACTGTTGGGGGAAGATGAATGTCAGAGCAGTTAAGTATGAATCCAGAGGCCAGCTCCATCTTGGAAGGTAGTGGACCTTGCAGCTTTCTTCAGCAGTTGCCCCTTGGGGGTAAGAAAGCCACCCTGGGGCTGGAGAGATGGCTCAGAGGTTAAGAACACCAATTGCACTTCCAGAGGTCCTGAGTTCAATTCCCAGCAACCACATGGTGGCTCACAACCATCTGTTATGAGATCTGGTGCCCTCTTCTGGTGTGCAGATATACATGGAAGCAGAATGTTGTATACATAATAAATAAATAAAATTTAAAAAAAGAAAGCCACCCTGAGGACAGTAAGAGGACCCCCCAGCTGCTGTGTGCCATCACTGCACATCTGGGAGCTCACTGATAGACACTGGCTATTGTTATCAGTGTCAGCCCACCACTGGAGCTTGTGTGTCCAGTTAACACCTAGGGGAGGTGATAACGGTGGGGGTGGGGGGTGGGGGTGGGTGATAAATGAGTTGTAGAGGAAGGAAGTGGCAAAGAGACTTGGGGACTGCATTCAGTCTCCATCTCGTGCTCTCCCACCACGCTGTTCCTAAGAATGTTACAGCAAGTCTTTTCTGCTCTCCTTCCCTTCCTGCCTTGCCCTCCCCCGACTGACCCCCCCCCCATGCACCATGACGACTCTGAGCTGGAGCTTAGGGTCTGAGACATTAAATTGGAAAGACCCTTAGAAAATGTCCAACCTGGGGATGGAGTTGCAGCTCATGGGTAGAGTGTGTTTGCCTGGGATTGATGTTCAGCATTAAGAGGAGACAGGTCCAGAGAGGCACCCTGGGCTGGAATACAACTCCGTTGTACCAGAAGGCAGAATTCTCTGGCCCAGATGTGTCAGTTTGCTGAAGGATCAGCTCCCCCACCCTTTTCTCCCCAGAACTGACTAGCTTTCACATTCTGGAACTTTTATCACTCCCCACCCTATCCACAAGGCCTCCACCTTCCTCTGGTGGCTTTTTCATCTCCAGGTGCTGGATGCAGGGCAACCATATGGCCAAGGAAGCCCCATGGCGTCTTCCCTGAGCTTAGCTCTGTGGACACTCAGTCTTCACCTCATACAATAATTACCGGATTCTCTCAGCCTGGAGCTCCAGGACCTTGGCTTTGAACAGGTAGCCTACAGAGGCTCCTTTAGGATTGGACTAGAACTTTCCAAGCCTACTTTGTGGAGGCGTGTGAGGAATGGAGATCTTTAAGATCCCTGCTGGGACCACAAAGGCTTT
Source organism: Cricetulus griseus (assembly GCF_003668045.3). Taxonomy (NCBI): domain Eukaryota; kingdom Metazoa; phylum Chordata; class Mammalia; order Rodentia; family Cricetidae; genus Cricetulus; species Cricetulus griseus. The sequence goes on along the minus strand of NC_048600.1, from coordinate 25,928,319 downwards.
CTTGAATTAACCTGTTGAGGCTCATTTTCTGTCTTTAGCTGTTCACTTTCTTGGTGGCCTCACCATGATGTCCGCACTCCACCCCGTCTCTCAGTGCTCACCCTACCTCTGTTGGATGGCTGTGTAGATCTCAACTCAAAGCCATCACTCTCCTTCTTCCACAGAAGAGCTCCTAGTGGGATCCCAGCAACCTACTCTAATCTTTGACTTTTGGAGGTCCCTTGCAGTTCCTAGCACATGGCTGTGGTAGAGCCTGACAGAGGGAAGGACTGACTCAGAGACACTGGCTGACCTGGGTCACAGGATTGAGCACAGACCTGTGTCAGAGCTACCATGCCTGGGCTTGTCCAGTTTCAAAAGCTGTTAGAAACTGCTTCCAACTGAGTGAGGCTTGCCACTCGCTGCTCTTTATGAAATGCTGCCCCCTGGTGGAGAACGGGAACTAGGCGCCTTGTCTTGGATGAGGGCTGGTGCTCTCAGATGGAGGGGACAGGAAGCTAAAAGTCCTGCAGCGAGTGGCTGCATAATAAACCACCTAAGGAAAAAAAAAATGCCAAGTAGGTTTCCCTCTAAGACAGAGAAATAGCAGCGGCTCACACTGATATTAGTGGTTGCTCCTCGTGATGTTTTAAGAGCACTTATACTGGCTTTGAGCCCAGTAGAGACATTTTTGCTTGACCTTCTAGAGTAGGAGGGATGCCTATAGATTACCCCTGCATTCTCAGCTCCAGCCCCACCCTCTTGTAGTTCAGAACTACTTCTCAGAGGAACCGGCCCTGTCTCTGAGAGCTCCTCCTCTGCTCCTGGGTCGGTGTTTAGCGAGCTGGACACCTGGTGCAGAGGTGACAGCCCTGCGTTTAAGGGCAAAGAAGCTATTTGCAATTGAAGTACTTTGTGTCCTTTTGCCATTGTGTTTGTTTGGTTCTTAATTTATTTTCTTCCACTTTGGTCAGTCGAAGGATAAATAGTGTTTGAGGTTCCTTCCAAGAGACTCATTCTCAAAGTGCTGTGGCTTCCGAGTAACCTGAGCACTAGGGACAAGGTGTATGCTCTTCCTGTCACTTCAGGGGCTCCATGTGGTAGCTCTAGGCAGATCCTGGGGAGGGACATCCAGGCCTGTGTGTGTTCTCTGCCTAGGCTGAGGGAGACATTACCCTCAGCCCTCAGGGCTCCACTCTGACAATAGGTTTTCATTACCCTGGAGCCCCAGGTGTCAGGGTGACTCCTTCCGGGTGCCAGGATTAAAGGCCACACTTGGCTGGGTACTTTTAAACGTGTCCAGGTGAGGTTGAGTCGGGGCTTTAGAGATGTGAACATTTGTGTCCAGAATTTAAAGAAAACAGGGTAGCCAATGCTACTAATTTATGAGTAGTGAGCATGTTGATATCAAGAGTGGGCAGGGATGACTCACAAGCAACAGTGGGTCTAGCTTCTGTTCTTGCTTCTTAATGTCTGAAATTAGTCCTTCGGGTGGGAGTGAGCGTGGGGTCAGGAAGAGGGTGTGCAGGTGGCTCAGTACTGCCCTCAAGCCGCAAATCTGTGCTGGTGCATCGAACGCTTGTTGTGTAGGTAATGCCTTTAATGTTGGGGTGACTATTCATTTCCTGAGCCCAAATCCCTGGCTAAGTGTTTCATTTAACTAGTGTACAGGTGTTCTCTCTATTGCTGACTAAGCCACTTTCCCAGGAGATTGTGTTATTACTTTGGCTGTTTTAAAAGCCAGGGCACTCAAACTTGGAGAGATGCAACTTAAACACAACTTTGGAGTGAAACATTTATGAAAATTGACAGGGTGTTTCCTTTTGCCTAGATCCTTGACTAGAGGCTTAAAGTTCATTATAAAGCCAGGATTTCAAAAAATACCAAGGGTTGCCGTCAGCGGTGGTGGTGGTGGTGACACACACCTTTAATCCCAGCACTCGGGAGGCAGAGGCAGGTGGATCTCTGTGAGTTTGAGGACAGCCTGGTCTACAGAGTGAGTTCCAGGAGAGCCAGAGCTGTTACACAGAGAAACCCTGTCTTGAAAAACCACTGGGGTTGGGGATGTAGCTTAGTGGAGGAACATCTGCCTAGCATGTACAAGGTCCTGGGTTTGCCCAGCTCTGTAAACCAAACAAGGAAGCTAAACAGATGTACTCTTCAAATCATGGGGGAGTTTAATTGACACTGGTTCCCAATGATGGCCTAATTCATGCTCTGAATATTGTCTAGGTATCTTGCCAAACTCTGGGCCTCCCAAAAAACGGCACAAAGGGTGGTCCCCAGAGTCTAAATCAGCCATGGATGGTGGCTTTCCTCAGTGTGGTGGCAACAGAGCTCAGCATGGTAAGTGACTAGGGCCTTGCCCAGATCCCAAAGTTGGGTGGTGTGTCCTGCTAGTACCTGTGTACATGTGTGTACATGTGGGTAGGTGGATGAGTGAGGGGCTTCTGGGTAGCTAGACTGTGGCATAACAGAGGGACAAGCAACCTCTCTACCACACTGTGGCCTGTGTGATGAAGATTGTGTCTCTTGGTGGGGAAGATGGGGCTAAGAGAGTCCACAAGTCTTGTGAGCAGGGACCCATTCAGGCAGCAGTTTTGTACCCTGGATGGATGCTGGGTGGACTGGGAACAGATGCCTTGTTTGCCATGTTTTGCTGACATGCTTGCTCTGTTCCTAGAAGGTACTGGCATACCCTGTGTGCCCCAGCCTGGCTTGGTGGGACCAGCTTCAGTCACCTTTCCGGTGGTGGCCTCTGGGGAACCGGTGTCTGTTCCTGACAACTTGCTGAAAATCTGCAAGGCCAAGCCAGTGATATTTAAAGGCAAGTATAACTGTGCCCCAGCTGTGCCCCCAGCTGTGGAGGTAGCGAAACCTGCAAGGAATCCCACACAAAATTGTGACTTCATCCCAGTCCAACTCCAAAGGCAACCCCCCCTGAGCCAACCCCAAAGCTCTCCAGGGCATGAAGATGAAGCAGGCCCAGTCTCTAGACCTCTGAGAATGGCAGAGCATGTCAGTTTGTCCTAGCAGGCATGTTATTCTACCCCCATGATATTCATTTGCTTGTTCACTGTCCTTCTATTCATTCACTCTGTCTCACAGAACCCGGGCTATAGTCACCCAGCTGGTGCAGAGCACTGAGGACTGGGGGGATGGACAAAGCACCCCATGGCTTGTTCCATTGTCACCCCAAAGCCATGCCCTCTGATTTTGATTGGGCAGAGACAGTCATGGTCACTGCTACAGAAGCATTAAATAAGATACGATTTGCTCTCCTATGTATGGTGGCTAGGGTATGTTACCAGGGAGGTAGCCTTGGTGCTCAGCTGAAGAAATCCTGTTGTGATGAGCAGGAGACTTTGAAATGGGGATCTGTGTGCAGGTTCAGCCAGCAGTGCCTCAGGAGATGAGGTGTGCAGGGCCATATACCTACTTCCTTGATTGTACATTTCACATCCTGCTTGTGGAAATAGAGGTGGGGACATGGCAGGAAAATGGCAAAGGCATCAATTGCTTAGTGGGACAGGGCACCTGCTTTCTTTCCAGAAATAAGCCATTGCCCCAAAACCCAGGAACAAAAATGACACACAATTCAGAAAGGAGGGTGCAAGTCTGATCTTCAGTTCTTCCATGGGGCCCTGAAGGCTTCTACCATGCTGTGTATTCTCTCATGCTATTCTGTGGGTGAGAGAGGCTGGGGCTGGTGGCAGGCTCAGAGGTGGCACCAACATCTGCACTGACTAAGATCCTCATAGAAGGGGCCCCACACCTGCATCTCACAGTGAGCCATCTTAGAGGACAGGTCCTCTTCTTTACTCAAGTATGTTCGCTTCCCTGACACCCCATGTAGACAGTTTCTTTCTGTCCTGCCTGGTCCTGCAGCTGTTTAGTCCCAAATAAACACACGGAGGTTTATATTTATCATAAACTGTTTGTCTGGATGGCTCAGGCTTCTTATTGGTTAGCTCTCTCTTAATTATTACCCAGTTTCTATTAAGCTATTGAAGGGGCCAGCTTCCCTTTCGGCAGCCATAACAGCCAAACACGTGCTTGCCATAAACCTGCCTTGGTCACTTAGAGGTCAGATGCCTGTCTCGTGACAAGGAGTCAATCAGAAGTTAGCTGGTGGCCCTATGCTTTACGACCCTGGGTGTGCTTTACGGATAGCAATGACGCACAAAGCATAGCAACCACCCTGGGAGGGTCTATGGGCCATAACAACCAGTTGACCAATCAACACAGGGCAAACCCTCCAAGCCTGGAGGCACACCAATCGTGAGCCTGTGCGTACCCCTAGACACTCCCCTTACACTGTCCTATAAGATCTCTTGGGAGACCCTAGGAGCCGTCTTTGCTAGCCATCCGCCATGGTGGGTGGGTGAAAGACCCGAGCTAACATGGGGTTAGCTCGTTAAATTACAATAAAGCCTCATGCAGTTTGCAGCAAGCTCGCGAATCCGCCTGGTGATTGGGGTGACCACAAACGTGGCCTGGGACCCCGGATACTTGAGTTTTCTGGGGGTCTAACACTATGTAGTGCTACGAGGCTGTGGCTTACCGTAATGCTCTGGCATGGTACTCCATCATTGGCTATATGGCATCTCTCTGGCGGCTCCTTTTTGCCTTCCTCTTCCCAGCATTCTCCCAGTCTAGTAGCCCCGCCTATACTTCCTGCCTGGCCAATCAGCATTTATTCATCAACCAATGAGAGAAACATATATTTCTAACATACAGAAGGACATTCCCCATCACCCCCATCCAGGGTCCCAGACCCAGCCATCGGCTCTGTAACATAGCTCTCATCTGGTTCTCAGGGCAGCTTCTAGGAGTCCCTGGCATGTTAAGCACTGCTCCCTTTTGTTAAGGTAATCGAACTGTCCTTGTAAGGCAGCACATTTGTGAACAGTGCTATCTGGCTGTAGTCCCTGGTCCTTCACCCCAGGATCTGAAGGGAGTGAACAGAGATACGAACTCACATGTCTGTCCTGGAGTCAGAACATGCCTAAATTCTGAATCTGGAGCTGTGGGTGGGGCTGGCATGTGTCTTAGCAAATCGGTCACACTTAAGTATGAGAATCATTTTTTTTTTCTCTCAAGACATGGCCCATGGAGCCCCACATGACACCCATGTATATGCATGGGGGAGATTTGGTCTCATTTGGATGACAAAGGAGAACATTCATTCACATCATGCACTGACCATTTGGCATCTCCCCATTATGCAAAGGGTTTGAGAAGGTCAAGTTCTTGCTTAGGGTCATGCAGCCAATGATGGCAAAGAGGGGATCAGACCCTTGCTTGTGTGGTTCTATCCCAAAAGCTGCCCTCAGAAGGATGCTAACATCCACTCCAGCATCACTCACGGTCTTTCATTGTCTAGAGTCTTTGACTCTAGACACTGACCTGTTTTGCTAACTCTGCTCACTATAGAACCTCAGGAGGGTGTAAGGCTGGCCTTGGGGACACAAGGTCTGGTAAACAGTCCCTACTGCTACGTGCACTAGCTGTGTCAAGGTCATTGCTGTCTGGTTTTGTGCAAGCTTTTATTTGACCTTGAACTTGACCAACTGCAAAATAAGGGGATTGGACAAAAAGAACAAGCAAATGCCCTCCAGGTGGATATGACAGATGACATTTCTGTCCTAGGTCCCAGGAAGGCAGAGTAGATTCACTAGGTCATCAAGGGTTGTAGGAGGTCTGAGATTTCTTAGAAAAGGGACCCCCAGGAGATCTAAGAGCTCTCTGGCTCTTTTGGTCAGGGGATCCACAGTGGTACCTCATCCAGGCTGAGCACAAGACTAGTTGCCGAGTGACTGCTTTCTTCTTCTCTAGGTCATGGGAACTTCCCCTATCTCTGCGGAAACCTGAATGATGTGGTCATCAGTCCCCTGCTATACACCTGCTACCAGAACTCACAGTCACTTTCCAGGGCCTACGAGCAGCATGGGGCCTCTACCATGCAGCCTATATCCGAGGAGACACAGCTGTTGCTCACTGTCTACTACCTTGTCCAGCTGGGTGAGCCTGTGTCTATCTGTGGGCTAGGGATGGATCTTACTGGGAGGGCCAACTAGACTCAGGAGGCCAGAGAGGAACAAGAAGACCAGGTTACCCCTAACCTTCCCAGAGAGGGGTCAGCAAACAGAAGGGTGTAATCACCAGGGTGGTGCAGAGACCAATCACTCATTCACATGCCAGTCTATACACAAAGACACAGGTCATATCAAGCCAACACTTTGAGCTCTCACTCACCTGCCGATCCATACACAAAGACACAGGCAAGGAAGCCAACACTCCACCCCCAGGGAGAGTCAGCTCAACTAAAGAAGAAAAGCAAGAGGCAGGAGAGAACTTGGTGTGGTGTGGGCATGTAGGGTCCACTTAGGGTCACCAAGAAAGGTCTCTGAGTAGAGACTTGGCCACCAGAAGGAACAGCTTTGTGAAGAACTTAGGAGAGAGGGCAGGTGGGGGCTGGGTGTGGGTGAGAGCACAGGTTGGTGGTATGGGTGGGTGGGAGCATAGATGGGGGCTGACTGTGGGTATCAGAGAGCACAGTGGGGTGAGTGTGGGGGTTGAGTGGTGGGAATTAGTGAAACAATAGTTGGTTACTTCTAGTTACATTGCTCTTAAGGCCAGCTGCTCTCTGGAGGGAGAGCTCTTGAGTCCCATGGAGGCTGAAGCCAAAGGTATAAATTTAGGAAACTTGAGCTTGAGCATAGTCTGTGTGCAAGTGTCCAGCCCAGCCACGATCCCCTGTGAGCAGTCACTGGTAGACAGTAAGGAACTCAGGCTGGACCCCCAACACCCAGTTAGTCAGAGGCTCAGTGGGTGAGGAGGCTCAGGACGGAAGCACAGGATGGTCAAGGGTCTGTCAGACCCAGCATCAGGTCTCTCTGAGGCTCCTTTCCAAGATCCATGTGAATCTATCAATTAGTACAGCTTCACCCAGTATCTAGCCTTTCTTGCCATCCTCATCACAATCCTCCCTTGCCTCTTGGTCTCCATGTCTGTGACAACTGTGGACCAGACCACATTTCCTCCCTCCTTGGAGCTCACTGTCAGTTTCCATTCCTGCTCAATAGATATTTATCCCCAGGTCTGGCAGCTGCCAGCTTTCCACTCCCATCTTCCTACTCTGCCCTAGCTGCTGCCTCCCGAGCAGTGTTACCCATGCTGAAGCATTGTGAGCTTGCAGCTTCCCTTTGAAGTGCTCTGGTCTAGGACATCTAGGAACCTTGCCCCTTCTTGTCATTTGAGTTTTGACCCATGTGCCACCTCAGACAAGTCTTGTCACCACCCAGGACAGCTCCCCATACCCAGGCCCCTGGCCTGTATCTAGTTTCCTTTGTAGAGCAATGTCTGTCACTCTAGGAGCCCACTGTGGGCTGCTGTGTTTCCATGAGCATCTCTCCTGGGTTAGGATGCATGTGCTTCAGGACCAAGAACGCTGGTCTGTAACTTTATATGTGGGTGTAGCCTCTGCAGGGCCAGCTTGTTGCTCACTGGGAGTGTGTTGTGTGTGTGGGGTGTGATGAGGTTGATACAGAGGCCACTGAAGGAAACTATGTCAAGGTCAAGGGCTGAACACCCATCAGTGTGGCTAGGAGTAGAATGCAGGGACACTGGTAATTGATTGTGGTTTGGCCATATGGAAGGCTGGATGCCTTGATGAAGGATATTGGAGGGAGGGGGCAGTGACAAAAGTCATGTAAGAGCAGGTCAGAGAGAATGGAGGCAGAGAACCTAGTGTAGGGCATACAGCCACCTGTAAGGAGCTCTGCCTGGAGGTGATGGCTCTAGAGAGATATGGGCTCAAGGGAGAGTTCTTAGAGACAAGGGGTATAACAGCTAATCTGCCAGTTTGATTACCCACTTGAAATAGCTAGCCACAATCCAGAAGCATCTAATAAAAAATAAAGACAACAGGGCCAATGAGGTGATGTGGGGGTAAAGGTGCTGGCCACCAAACCTGAAGATGAGTTTGGTTCCTGGAACCTACATGGTGGAAGGAGAGAATTGACTCCTGCCTGTTGTATTGTGACATCCTCACACGTTTTATAGCACACACAAGAAATAAGTGGAAAAGTAAATGTAGCTAGAAGCCCAACTCTGGCACAGCCCTGAGCTGCTACTACAAGCTACCTTTTATAGACTGGGGAGTTGTAATAGGCTTGGCCAATCTTGTGACATTTGCAACCCAGCATTGTCACCTACAGAATTCACACTCAAGGACCATGCATTCAGAGTTCTTAAAATAGCAAAAGTATCTTGGTGTTTTAAGAAAGTTTATGATGTTTGTGTTGGGCTGTATTCATAGCTGTCCTATGGGCAGGGCTGCTTAGGTACCATGGCTGGTGTGAGGAGAGCTGGGTGCAAGTCTAGGACCTCCCCTCTAGCTCCTCAAAGGCAATATTAGGCTAGAATACCCAGATAATTCACAAAGGAAAACGTTCACAGGGACTTTTGAAAAATGTTTGGACTCACTAGTCACTGAAGAGAGACACATGAGCAATTGAAACATGTCATTTTTTTCAGTACCCAAGAGATGGTACCACTGATGCTCAAGAGTGCTGGACCAGAATTGTCACACACATCATGCTGAAGGATGAGAACTCAAGCCTTAGGCTTTCTTTTCCTGTAATAAAACACCATAACCAAAAGCAACTTGGGGAGGAAAAGGTTTATTTCAGCTGACAGCTCCACATCACAGTCCAACACTGAGGGGAGTTGGGTCAGGAATGCAAACAAGACCATAACTGAGGCAGGGGCCATGGAGGACTTGCTCAGCCTGCTTTCTCACACCATCCAGGGCCACCTGCTTAGAGGTAGCACCACCCACAATGGGCTGGGTCTTCGTATATCAGTCATCAGTCAAGCAAATTCACCACAGGGCAATCTGGTCATATTTTCTCAATAGAGGTTTCTTCCCAAATGACTCTAGCTTGTGTCGAGTAGACATAAAACTATCCTGCATGCCTAGGAAGTAACACGGTGGTGTACCTAAAGACATGCACTTCAGAAGTACCTACAAGAGGAATTTCTTGAAGAAATACAAAGATCTGCAGTAGTGACGAGGATGACCCAATGGCCCCTCCAAGAGAACAATTTACACCCATCGGCAGTGCTCTTCAGGGAGACCATAATATATGGAAACTTGGTTGTAGGTTGATGGTTAAGAATCAAGTTGAGCGTCCACAATCCTTACAGTAGGTGGGGAGAAAGAGTATGTTTTTTTTTCCTCTGTGGCTCTTTCAAGATGGTAGACTGGTGACTGGCTTCATTTTATGTTCTCTAATGTCCAAGCCTCGGTGACTTGACATCAGTATTTTAGGATGTGTTATTTCAAGCAAGCCTATCTATTCTCAGATGCCCATAGCATTGGTGGCAAGCTGCCTGTGCACCTGCTAAGTAGGCACTGACGTCATCTCTCTGCCACCATGTCTGCAGCTGCAGATCAGGTGCCGCTAATGGAGGACCTGGAGCAGATCTTCCTGCGTTCCTGGCGAGAATCACACCTGACAGAGATCAGGCAGCACCAGCAGGCGCCTCCACAGCCCTTTCCACCAGCTCCAGGCACGGCAGCCCCCGTGACCTCTGCACAGCTGCCCTGGCTGGCAGGCTTGGCTGCCAGCTCTTGCAATGACAGTGTGCATGTCATTGAGTGTGCTTACTCCCTGGCTGAGGGCCTCTCAGAGATGTTCCGGCTGCTCATTGAGGGTAAACTCTCCAAGACCAACTATGTGGTCATCATCTGTGCCTGCAGGAATGCTGCCATTGACTCCTGCATCGCTGTCACTGGTAAGTCCTGGCTGCCTCTTGGTCAATGGGAAAGCCATGCTATGGATTACCCACTCTCTCTCTCCTTGGAGGATCCCCCTCTTTGGTCTTGGGACTTTATGTTGCAGGGCAGTTAGTACCTTAGCCCATGCTGGTGGCTTTAGAAGGTAGCCTTGTTCTCAGCTACTTATCCCTGGAAACATGCTTAGTTACAGGCATGATGGCTCTCAGGGGCTAGGTTAGCAGTGCCCATTTGGCCTCTGGAGAGCCTGGGCCCAACTTTGGAGTCTGAATTGCCCTGGCTATAAAATTTGGCTAAAGAAGTTCATTTGTACTACCACTCTGGTCCCCAGTTATTTAAGGACCAGACTGAGATAAGAAACAATGATTCATTTTGCTAGTTAAGTATTAAAAATTTCCCTGAAGCCTACTATCTGCAGCCATTGCTCCTGGGGCTGGGATTCAGGATGCCATGTTGGAGAGAATTTCCTTGGTAAGGTAAGCACCAAGCACACAGGCTTTGGAGGGCTGGGTTTTTTAGAAAATGATTTAATTTATTTCTATTTTATGTTCATTGGTGTTTTGTATTCATGTATGTCTGTATGAGGGTGTCAGATCCCCTGAAAGTGGAGTTACAGACAGTTGTGAGCTGCCATGTGGGTGCTGGGAATTGAGTTCTCCAGAAGAGCAGTCAGTGCTCTTAACCGCGGAGCCTTCTCTCCAGCCCCCTTGTAGGACTGTTATTATATTCCCAAATGGCGTATATTTTCAGCCTGAAGTTTTTGTATGCAGCATCTCTGTGGTCACTTAACATTCTTTGTTTCTAAACATACTGTTCTTTATTAATTATTTTTCTGGGTTTGAGTCTGCCCATCTTTAATAAGTCCATACAGAGTCAGGCCCAGATGTTTTCTCTAAGTGAGCTTGGCTGTCTCAGTCCTTTGTATTATCCCCACTTGGTCAGGATGTTGCAAGTCTTTGATTCATTCCTTCATCAGGCAGGGGTGGGTCAGGAAAGGACCCTGTCGTATGAGAGCTCCTGGTGATTCTATACTGAGGATCCAATGACAGCTGCCTTTTGTCTTTCAGGGAAATACCAAGCCCGGATACTCTCTGAAAGCCTCCTCAGCCCTGCAGAGTACCAGAGAGAAGTCCACTATGAGCTGGTCACTGGCAAAGTGGACTCACTGGGGACCTTTTTTAGCAGCCTCTGTCCAGGTAAGCTTGTGAGAGGCCGCTGCAAGTGTGTGCATTGAAAAGAAGTGAATGTGTGTGGGGGGAGATTGGGGTCCCCTCATGCCTGGGGTCTGTTGCAGCTTAGCTTCTCTGCCTGAACCCCTCTTCTGTGCACTGACTTGTCCTCTGCTTCCTTCCTATTGCAGCTCTTTGGCTGTCCAACTGTCCTCCTACTCTGGTTGTCAAGTTCCAGGGTTGGAGAAGAGTTTTGTGCTTTCTATGTGTGTCTGTCTGTGTCTGTCTGTCTGTCTATGTAACTGTCTGTGTGTGTGTCTCTGTCTCTGTCTCTGTCTCTGTCTCTGTCTCTGTCTCTGTCTCTCTCTCTCTCTCTCTGTGTGTGTGTGTGTGTGTGTGTGTGTGTGTGTGTGTGTGTGTGTGTGTGTCTGTGTCTTTCTGAGGCAGGGTGGTCTCCCTTTACAGCCTAGATTGCCTCAAGAGCAGCACTCCCATCTTATCTTCTCAGGTGCTGAATTACAGTACTGGGCCACAGCACACAGCTCTCTCTGTGTCTAGAGCCCCTTTTTCTCTATCTCTGTGGCCTTTTCAGCCACTTAGCTGCCCCTCCCCCTACAACTCTGGTCCCTCAGGACTCATTTAATGCACTCCAAGAAAGCTCTGTGGACCAATCTTTGCTTTGGGAAGGTGCAAAGACCCTCCGCCTCTGACCTCAAGTATTCCATTTCTGTTTCGTCCCATCCCCCATGGAGCCATGGTGTGATCCACCTTGTGGATACAGCTCTGCAGAGGAAGGCCACGCCTTCTCCACACATTACTTCATGCCAAGACCAGACACAGTAGCTGGTCCAGAGAGGTTTGCTGAAGTTCTCTGAGATGCAAAACCCACTTCTGTTCTCTGTTTTGGGCAGAGGGTGACATTGACATTTTGCTGGACAAATTTCACCAGGAAAATCAAGGCCATGTTTCTTCCTCATTCACTGCTTCCTCTACCAAGAAATCAGCTGTTCTGGATGCCAGTGGGGTTCCTGTGTGCACAAGTGAGTGGTGGGGAAGGGGACAGGTATACACAGTAAGTGACGGAGGGAGAGGATGCAAGTGGGACAGTGAAAGATAGAGGGAGTGGCTGTTGCATAGGGAACGCTGGCTCCACTATGCACACCCTATGCACAGTGAGTGTCGGCTGCAGTATGCATAGGTATGTGCAGGTGGTCTCAGGTGTGTTCACCGCCTGCAGGGATGGTTCTGCAGCATCTCTCCAGACGTTTTGGGACTTTAAAGCTCCCATGGTACACCTAGAAAGCTTAAAATAGCCCTACTTAATTCAAGGGCATCCTCTCCTTACATTTCCTTTGTGCCAAATTCTTTTCCCTCTGTGCACTGTCCCAATTGTTCATTCAGAGGAGAGCTTTTCTTTCCCCTCCAGGGAATGTGGTACCCCTTGCCAAGCCTAGCATCAGCAGGCAGAGTATCTAACTATTTTGTTGCCCGTGTGCTTGCTTTAGACTTTATTATCTGAGGAAGGAGGAGGTGTGAGAGGCTGCCCAGGGTCTGGCTGAGAGAGTGCACACTCTCAATGACATGATGATAACTGCCTTTCTTTCCTGTATGGCTTTGTGTGGCTAGGCATCCCCCCCTACACTGGGATTTATCAGTCTCTCTAGCTGAGGGTGGTAGCTGCCTGCTGTGCTCATCCAGGATCCCTCCGGGCTCTGACTGCAGGTTACCGTCTGGAGCCTCGGGGCGTCCGGCCCTTTCAGCTGGCAGTGGCACAGAAGCTCCTCTCGCATGTATGCTCAATCGCAGATTCCAGCACCCAAAATCTGGACTTGGGGTCCTTCGAGAAGGTGGACTTTCTCATTTGCATTCCACCGTCAGAGGTGACCTACCAGCAGACCGTGTTCCATGTCTGGCATTCAGGTAGGTGGGCAACTTTCAAGGAGGAGGTTTTAAGGCTCAGGGGAAGAGCTTTGAGGCCTGGGGGAGGAACTTTGTTCCCTCCATCCAGTTGTCACTGTTCTATTGCTGTGAAGAGACACCATGACCATGACACCTGTCATAAAGGAAAACATTTAATTGGGGGTGGCTCACAGTTTCAGAGGTTTAGTCTGTTATCATCATGGAGGGAAGCATGGTGCCGGGGAAGCCGCTGAGAATGGAGAAGGATCTCCATCTTGATTTCGCAGGCAATAGGAAGTGGTCTGAGACACTGGGCGAGGCTTCAGCATATATGAGACCTCAAAGCCCATCCCTCACAGTGACACATTTCCTCCAACAAGGCCACACCTACTCCAACAAGGTCACATCTCCTAATAGTGCCACTCCCTGTGAGCTTATGGGGGCCAATTATGTTCAAACTACCATAGATATGGATGTTGTCTCCACGTTTTGCTGTGTGGTAGATGAAGCAAGTATTATTGTGGCCCATTTATTAGATACCATAAAACATGTCCAAAGACAATGATTTTTCTGACCAGGTCATAGAACAAGACATTTGAGTGCCACCAATATTAAAAGTAGAACCTGAAAGGTAGAACCAGTAGTTGGCTTTTTTGCTGTTTCTCTCTTCAGTTCTGTCACTGGCCACCGCTAACCGGCATTCTTATGGCATGTCCTATTTCCTCAGTGGCATGATGTTGGGCCTGTGGCTTGAACCTGAGATGGTTTTGTTAGAAGCTTGGGTCTTTCCCATCCCTTAGTCTTATCTGTTTGAGAGCTGTTACTTTAGGAGCTTGCTGGCTGGTACTCTTGGGTGGGGACACTATGCCCATAGCCAGACCTCAGCCCTGTTCCCTGGGCTGAAGAGTTCGGAGATACTCGCCTGCCCATGTATCTCCACTGTATGCATTCCTACTTCTGCCCTCTCCATCAGGGCATGCCACATAGGCTGGCCCACCTTGTGTTGGTCGGTGGTGAATGAACCCAGGGGCTCCTGAGGTGTTCTGCTGTGTTGCAGGGGTTCTGCTGGAGCTGGGCCTGGAAAAAGAGCCTGTGACCAAGCAGAGGGCGGAGCAACATGTTCTGAAACTAGACACGGAGGCCCAGGCAAGATTTAAGGCCTTTCTGCAAAACTCCTTCCAGAACCCACACACGCTCTTTATCCTCATCCACGACCACGCCCACTGGGATCTAGTGAGGTCAGACCTCCTGGTCTGTGACGGTGACATGTCTCTCCTTGGGGGTGAGGGCATAAGTCTTGAGCGAGTACTGGGGCTTGGTGTTTGTAAGCAGAGGGTCTGGGCAGTTTCTAGCATCATAGAGGTCACTTGGCACACTCTCCAAGGGCGAAGGGCTGAGTGCCACAGAAGGCAGAGGTCAGGTAGAGTTGGGAGCCAGGTTGGAGGTGTTGGTGGAAGAGCCAGGCCTTGAGCCATGGCCCCTGAGTATGGTCTGAGACTGTTGGTTGAAGCCGTCCCTGATGGAAGCCTGTCCTGCTTAGGACTGTGGTGGTGGCTGGCTGGTTTGGCCCCTCCTGAAGACAGGCACCTTCACTCTAGATGAGTGTGAGGTTGATCAGTGGGAGACTGCAGGGGGCTGGTCTCCTTTCAGAGGTTGGCCTTGGAGCTGACCAGCTAGATGTTGCCTCTGGTGGAGGTACGGAAGTTCGTTCCTGGACCAGGTCATAGAACAAGACATTTGATTGCCACCAATTGTAGCTGTTTATGCTTCCCTGGACCTGAATGGGTTTATAGTCTAGAGTCTGCATATGGGTTTGGAGGAATGGAGTGTCCCAAATGGTAGAAGCCATTGTCTTTTGGATCTTCATTTTGCGGACAGTGTCTTAGGTAGTTGCCTGGCACCCAGGGGATGAAGCACTGACTTTTTTCTTCTGTCCCCTAGATATAAGAGGGTGCTAAGGCCATTGTCTTACAAAGAAAGCCTGGGCTGGGCCTGGCTGCTAAGACCCCAGATCCAAAGTGCTTCTCATGGCTTCAATGTTGTCTTCTAAACAAATGTAGAATTTGCTCTCTTATATTATCTTTGAATCATCTCAAGTCAGTAGGACTTTATTTGGTTTTGTTATTATTAATTTTATTTGAGGCAAGACCTGGTCTTGTGTAGCCTCAGCTGCCCTTGAACTCAGTACATCACCAAGCATGACCTTGCATTTCTTATCCTCCTGCCTCCACCTGCCAACTGCTGGGTTCACATGCAGGCACCACCAGGCCCTGTTTTATGTGGTGCTGAGGATCAAACTCAGGGCTCTGTGCATGCTGGGCAAGCAAGCCAACATCCTCTGCCGAGTTAGGAGGACAATGGGAGGCTCCTCCTTTCCTCACTCACATCCCCATCACTTTTTGACATGGAGTAAGACTGGGTATGAATCATTATTCCAGAGCAGACACACAGTATCATGCACGGAATCCACTGCAGTTTCTTTCTTGATAGTTTTCCTGTGTGTGCTGAGTACTGATTGAGTCCCCAACAGAAACCAGCTCTAATCACCTCTTCTGGTTTTTCTAGCCACGGGCAGGGCTATAAGCTTCAATTGTAGGTGAAGTCGGGGAACCTAGTTAGATCCTTTATTAGCTCCCTTATCCTTGTAAGATCGTCAGAGTTAGTAATTCCACTTGACATTTCTGTTCTTTTCTCCTCTCAGCAGTGCTGTTCATAACATCTACTCTCAAAGTGACCCCTCCGTGGGATTAGTGGACAGACTGCTCAACTGCAGGGAGGTGAAGGAGGCACCCAACATTGTCACCCTTCATGTGACCTCTTTCCCGTATGCACTGCAGACACAGCACACCCTCATCAGCCCCTACAATGAGATCCACTGGCCTGTCTCCTACAGTAATGTGAGTGATGCCATGCTGCAGTGTAACCAGTCTGCTTAAGTTTGGAGATATTAGCTTTAGTTCAAGTCCTGTCTGGTTGGGAATGAGTGGGTTCCAGCTCCTTCGATCTTTGGTTTGGCTTGGGGTTAGATTTCTTGGCTTTTTGGAGAAATTTCCAAAGTCCATCCATGGGTGGTCTCATCTTAAATGTATCGGCAGTACAATTGGTGTGACATCTTCCCCAGGAACTGAAGCCCTGAGTCTCAGAGAAATATTCTGAGTGATTGCTCTCCTGGTACAGGATAAGATGCTGAAGATGGAGCCCTGGGAGATAGTAGAGGTTTGGGCTCCCATGGATGGCTTGGTGTGCAGCCATGTTCAAAGTATTCTTCAGATGGAACTCACCCCCTCCCTTGGGAGGCTTGTTTTAGTTGGACACCTGTTATCATTTATGAAAGTAGAAGCCCACAGTTAGGGTAATTTGAGAATTCTGCATGGCTGGATTCTAGCTGGGTACACAAGGAATAAGTACCCTAGATTTCTGGACTTCTTAGAATGCTTCAGCCATCTCACAAACTCCCAAGGTGTCTGGCTTCCAACCTATGACGTCAGAACCAATACTTTTGGGTCACTTACCTTGGACCCCAGTCTGAATGCTTTATACACATGAATTTATGCAAAAGGGCCAGAGGGCCAGAGGATATTCTGATTTACATTTGGTAAGAATGAGAAGAAGGGGTGAGCCACTCGCATAGGACCACACTGATGACCCCAGACAAGCTCCTTGGCCCTAGTACTTAACCGCTCTGCTATTTGAGAGCAGAGTTCCCACCTTTGTGTTTTGGACAACCCTCACCCCCCACTCCCAACTTTGCTCAGCTCAGGTTGGAGGAGTTTCTGCATTAATTTGAAAATAATTTTATGTTGATGTAAGATTTGTTAGATGAATTTGAGTTAATTCATTCGTCATCCCCAACCATGAAGATATTGGGGCCAAATGAATGGGAAGCTTGACTGGTGGGAACACATCATCTTCGTTCTTTGCACTAGGCCTGCAGAGTGAGGTTTATGAAGTACCATCAGCACTGTTTAGATTCAAATGCCAATCAAACACAGTCCACAAGCCTGGCCTGTGAACCCTGACTTTCCCTGTGAATGTGACATCGAGTGACTGGTGCTCTTGTGTTTTAGGGAGTGGATCTGTATCATGAAAATAAGAAGTACTTTGGGCTCTCTGAGTTTATTGACTCCACTCTGTCAGGGCACAGTCTCCCCTTGCTCCGCTATGACAGCTCCTTTGAAGCAATGGTCACTGCATTAGGAAAAAGGTATGTTTCTCCTCCATGTTACTATAAGTAGCTTGGTAGCATCAAGTGTAAATGGAAAGTGGAAGTCTTTGCATCTGGGCCAGGGAGTTCTAGGAAGGGTGTTCACCTCCCTCCCTCCCTCCCTCCCTTCCTCCCTCTCTCCCTCCCTCCCTCCCTCCCTCCTTCCTTCCCTCCCTCCCTCCATCCCTCCCTCCCTCCCTGGGAGACTCAGTCCCTCCATCTCCTGCACTTGAAGCACCTTGGTTAGTGACACTCCTGTCACACAGGTACTTTAGAACATTGTGAATTTTACCTTGTGGTGTCTGTTTTATTCCTTTTAATCTTGAGTTTTATTCTGGGGTACAATTAAGTTGCTGAGAAGCAGTTAAAGCCTCCCAGGTCTTACCTTTAAGCTTTCTGGACCTCGAAGAACAGTATTTAATCTTACACTCCATACCTCATTGCCCTCGAGTGAAGCAAAACCTTCACGATATTCCACGACTCTTGGGGTTTCCATGGGGTTTATGAGGGAGATGACTATTTCTAACCACGTGTGTGAGCTCCAGCAAGTAAAGTGCTTGCTGTGCAAGTGTAAGGGCCTGAGTTTGGATCCCAAGACCCATGTAAAACCTCTGGTGTAGCAGTGCACATCTGTACCTAGTGTGGAGAAGTAGAAGAAAGTCACCACTAATGTCTGCTGCCTAACCTGCCTAGCCAATCAGTGAGCTCCAGGTTTAGTGGCAGAGAAGTCATGATAGGAGTGTGAGGCAGCTGGCCCCATCACAGTTACAGTCAGGAAGGGGGGGGGGCAGGGAGGGAGAGAGAGAAAGAGAGAGGGATGCTGGTACCCAGCTTCTTGCTCTCTCTCTCTCTCTCTCTCTCTCTCTCTCTCTCTCTCTCTCTCTCTCTGTGTGTGTGTGTGTGTGTGTGTGTGTGTGTGTGTGTGTGTGTGTGTGTGTGTGTGTCTGTCTGTCTGTCTCTGGACAGGGTTTCTCTGTGTAGCTTTGTAGATCATGCTGGCCTCGAACTCACAGAGATACACCTGCCTCTGCCTCCCCAGTGCTGGGATTAAAGGTGTGCACCATCACCACCCAGCTTTGCTTTCTTTTTTTTAACTGAGTCTCCAGCCTGTGGAAAAGTGCCACCCACATTCACAATGTCTCTGCTCCATCACTTAAGCACCTGTGAAAACACAGGCATAGACAAGCACACTCGTGGACATATGGAGGGGTGTGTCTCTGGGATGACCCTAAATCTTGTCAAGCTGATAATGAAGATGGATCATGACACCTGGCTTCTGGGGTGAGGCGCCTGAGCTAATGGCAAACTAGGTAGGCATGCCTCTCATGCCTAGTGCTGGAAAATGCACAAGTAGCTGTGGCAACAAGACTATGCTTTTGTCTCCCAGCTGGGCAAAACAAAGGCATTTATTTTTGCTTTGCTTTCAGAAGTCCCCAGCAGCTGACCCCTACAGGTTTCCATTGAGTCTATCACTTGGGAGTTGCCCGTGTCTTGGGTGGCAATCGTGGCTAGCCCTGGGGTCATGGGCATGGTCTCTTTGTGTTCCTTGCAGGTTCCCCCGCCTGCACAGTGCGGTGATCAGGACCTTTGTTCTTGTGCAGCACTATGCGGCCGCCATGATGGCTGTGAGTGGCCTCCCGCAGATGAAGAACCATACATCGGTGGAAACCCTGGAGATCACCCAGAACCTCCTCAACTCCCCGAAGCAGTGCCCCTGTGGCCATGGGCTCATGGTCCTGCTTCGTGTTCCCTGTTCGCCCCTGGCAGCTGTGGCCTATGAGCGACTAGCCCATGTGCGAGCTCGGCTGTCTCTGGAGGAGCACTTTGAGATCATCCTGGGCCACCCCAGCTCCGGCATCACCGTGGGCAAGCACTTTGTGAAGCAGCTCAAGGTAGGTGTGTGCTCAGGGGCTGAGGGGCTACCTGGGAGGCACCAAAGGATGGCAAGAGGAGGTGGTGGCAGTAGACCCTTCAGACCTGACTACTCTACCTGCTTTGCTGCTTTCCCACTTGCCTGTGACCCCCAGTACTGCCTGCAGCATCAGTCCTCCAATATAAAACATGCTTCTGTCTCTTCCTGAGGCACCTTTCTCCTCCTTTGCTTTAACTGATGCTTATTCTTTGAGAATTCAGCTTGATTTCATTTCCCTTTTGAGGAAGGCATCATATTCCACACTTGGGGCCTCTATTCCTGTCCAAGGGGTAAAGGAGAGGCAGATCTAGGTTCCCTCAATGATGAGTACGGTACCTGGTTCCTTGGAGCTCTTATTAAGACACATAGGTAGCAGAAAATATAAAAGGGGCAGAGAAAATTGATTGAAAGAGTAAGTGTAAATCATGGAGGGAAGGGCACAGTCAGTACCACTAGAGAACACAGGGAGAGATGTCAGGGACAGCTGGAGCCACCCACTGTCTTCCAGAGGATTGGCCAGTTTTCACATGTCCTCACACATCGGGCTCCTGCTGTGGGAGATAGGAACAGAACAATCCCCACCTCACCCCCCAGCCAAAAACATGGTAACTCACAACATACTTATATGCGGAATAAAGTTCTTCCTTTGTTATTACAAGATGGGTTGTGAGGACCACCAATTTGTGGATGGACATCAGGGTGTTCTAGTGCCAGGATAGTTAGGAAGTGTGGCCCATGTTAAGTGTATATTGTGCATTGTGTGTCTAGTGTTTTTTTTAAACACTTATTGTGCATGTGCATGTACACATGTCACAGGGCACATGTAGAGGTTAGAAGGTAAATTTTTTGAGAGTTGGTTCTTCTCTTTCTACTGATTGGGTTCTGGGGATTGAACTCAGGTCATAAGGCTTGGTGGAAAGTGCTTTTCCATCTGAACCATCTTTCCAGCACCAATTACTGCATCTAATCCACCATGGTATCCTTTGAGCCTCACTTGTTTCAGATGGGAAAAAATCAGAGCTTCAGGGAAGCTCAGTAACAACCCCAGGAAGAGGCAGTTCTGAGAGTCAGGCCTCACTTCTGCAGCTTTCCTTCCTTGTCCTCTCTGCAGATGTGGCAGAAGATTGAGGATGCAGAATGGAGGCCCCAGACTTACTTGGAGTTGGAGGGCCTGCCCTGTATCCTAATCTTCAGTGGGATGGACCCTCACGGGGAGTCATTGCCACGGTGAGTTGGACCTCAGAGTTCCTGAGGAGATGGGGAGGGTAGGAGGACAAACTGTGTTACCACTACCCAAACCCAGGTGGAGGCTCTCCCACTCTTAGCACAGATGGTATGTTTGGGCTGGTTTCCCAGGACAATATGTCTGAGGCCAATTCTCAAAGGATACTATTGGGTGTGGGTAGAGTTTTGGAAAAACAGCAATGCCAGACTGAGGGGAAATGAACCGAGTTGGGAGGTGTCTCTGTGTATTATAGAGGACAGACAGTGCTATGTGGGATGATGACCATTGTCTCCAGAGCTGGGGCCAGTTTCACTGGTACTTTGACCATTGTGATGATTGGTGTAGGAGGGGGCTCATGATGCCATTCAGAAAAAGTAGGTTGTGAAGTACAAAGAATAGATGTTACCTTTCTTAGTTACTGTTCCCTATGACCAAAGCAGCATATAGAAAAAAGTGTTTAATTGGAGGCATGCCTACAGCTTCGGAGAGTTAATCTTTGATCATCATGGGAAGTATGGTGACAGGCAGGCAGGCATGGCACTGAGCAGTAGCTGAGAGCTTACATCTGATCTGTAAGTTGGAGGCAGAGATAGAGAGTGAGACTGGGCCAGTGGCCATCCCCAGTGACACACCTCCTCCGATGAGGCCACACCTCCTGATCCTTCCTAAACAGTCCACCAACTGGGAAAGAAACATTTAAGTATATGAGCCTACTGGGGCCATTCTCATTCAGATACTACATCTGTGTGTTTCTACAGTCATCACAGATACGTGTCCATTGGGTGACTCCCTGGGATCTTTAGGCTATACACAGACCCTTAGGATGGAGGTCACTTGTCCTCCTGTAAGGCATGACTACACAGAAGTGACTATGTCTGTTCCCATTGCTGTCAATTCTTAACTTCCAGCACAACACAGGGATGAATTAAGTGTGGATCTCTCAATTGGGTATCCAGTTAGTACATTCAGTCTACAACAGTTCTTGTAGGTCCTGATGAATATTCAGCCTCATTTTTTTTTCCCTCAAGATGGTTTCTCTGTGTAGCCCTGGTTGTCCTGGAACTTGCTCTGTGGAACAGACTGGTCTCACACTCACAGAGATCCACCTGTCTCTGTCTCCCAAGCGCTGGAATTAAAGGTGTGCCATCACTGCCTGGCTCAGCCTCATCTTTTAAATGGGGAAAAAGCAGAGCCTCTGAGTAGCTGCACACCTTGTCAGTTTTCAGCCCTGGGAAGCGGTGATGCTGAGGTTCAATCCTCACTTCTACCCAACCTGAAAGTCAGTGATACCTAGATTATATGTCCCACAGGAGTAGACCCCTGGTGGGTGCTGCCCTCAGAGACTTAGTGTGAATCTGACTTTGTTGCTCTGAACTCACAGTAGGCTTCTCCATGTATCAGAGAACCATGGTCTGTTTAATGAGGAAGGCAGGTGTGGCACCATCACTCTGACCTCCAGCAGTCGAGCCTCCTGGAGGAAGGCATGCGATGGATGAACACCTTCTGTTCTCCTCAGGTCTCTGAGGTACTGTGACCTGCGTCTAATAAATTCCTCTTGCCTGGTGAGGACAGCACTGGAGCAGGAACTGGGCCTGGCTGCCTACTTTGTGAGCAACGATATCCCCTTGGAGAAGGGACCTAAGAATGAGGCCCTGGAGAGTGATGGGGAGAAGCTAAGCAGTGCAGATGAAGATGAAGAGGCAGGGATGGAAGGTGAGGGGGTGGGGTTTGCAGTACCTCGGTGTTCTTTCCTCACACCCACCTGGGCCATCCTCTAAGTGACAACACTGTCATTAGATTCAGAGTCCGCCTTTTTGCCCTTCTCTGTCATTCTGGTATGGGAAGATGAGAATTCCTGTAGGCTCTTTTAAGATCTGGAATTCTTAAAGAATAGGAAGAAATGGCAGCATCTTAGGGTATAAGTTTGTGCTTTGTTTTCAGTGCTGATAGATTCACTCACTTGTTACCTCTGTTGGAAATCAACTCACCCGCCCGCACATGGTATGTTGTTGAAGTTTAAGAGAACAGGCCAGCAGCATTTTTAGATTCCTAGAGTCTCATGCCATATTTTTAATATGACACACAAATAAGAGCAGTGTCTGGATGTGGTCCATAGTACAATGGGAAAATAGAAGCCAATGATGTAAATGTGCTGTGCATTTGGGGGTACAGAGGATAAAGAGAAGAGTGTAAATTCCCCTTACTTCTCAGTCTGCTGACTGGGTGACATGAGGCAAGAGTATAGTCTCTCTTGGCCACAGCTTGTCCCATAAGATGGCAAGACTTGCTCACCAAGATTTTATATGTGGTAGCTAATTTTAGCATGACTGTGACCATGGTATTAAATGTTGTCTATAGTGAGTGTGACTAGACTCATTGGTCTGTTCTGACCCACCTCATTCTAGTCTCTTTATTCCTTTGTGAACTCAGTTTAGCTAAGAGTTGTCTTTGCCTCTGTGTGTGTGTGTGTGTGTGTGTGTGTGTGTGTGTGTGTGTGTGTAAGGGGCAGGGCTAAAATGGCAGCAGGTGAATGAAGGAGTGAGAGAAGAAACTGGCAAAGAGGCGTGATGTTTTCATGAATTCTGAATGCCATGCTACAGTCAGGGATGGTGATTCTTCTGTGTTCACAGGGTGTTTTGAAGCAGGCTCCACCTCAGAGAAGAGGAGCCCTGTGAAGAGGGAGCGTTCCCACTCCCACGACTCGGCATCTTCCACCCTCTCTTCCAAAGCATCTGGTGAGTCTCCACTTGAGAACATCACACATGGGGCTGACTCCAAGTTCAGAGACTGGGAAGAACACCCAAGGCCATGCTGACCCTTGGCTTCCTGTCAGGACCTATGAGAACAGACTCTCAAGAATAGCCTAGAACTGAACTTAACATCTGAGACATTGAAGATAGGATAGAACTTTCGGGTCCAGCTGTTCCTGCTGTTAGGAGAGGACTAGTCTACCCATAATGCCCTGGCAATGTGTTGGTACCACTTTTGGATATTGCCTTGGGCAGCCCCTGCCTGAAGAGAGCAGAAGTCTTGTCCAGAGAAGTAGACCTAGGAGGTACAAGCAACAAGAGCCCACAATGCCTGTACCCAGGAGTAGAGACTATGAACAAAGTCTCTTATGTGTACCAACCCCAAGAAATCCTTTGTCTCTGGGCTCAGCCAAGACCCCATGAGCAGGAAATAGCATTACCTGTCTTAAAGTGTGTATCAAGCTGGGCATTCAATATAATCTGAGAGTTGAAAGTCCTTCACCTTATCTCACACACAGAATAGATTTAGGGCAGTTGTTCATCGAAGGTTCCAGAATCCTCTCCATGTGGAGCCTCAGTGGAAAACGTGTTCCTAGGGAGGGAATATTCCAGGCTGAACTGCTGAAGGGCATGTAGGTTTGTGTGAAGTTCTGTGGACCCTAGCTGAGATCAGGGCACATCTGTTTGTGGTCTAGGGTATGGAGAGCTCAGGGCCCAGTAGGACATTTGCTTTTCAACCCAGGAGTGACAGCAGGCCCTGTGGGTATGGTCTACCCCACAGATATACATACCCTTTTTGCATCAGCATGGCACTCTGTGACTGAAGAAAGGTCTGGTTTGTGGAGGAGATATTGGCCAAATGTGTGCCCACCAGCTTTGCCTGAAATCATCGCAGCATTCCTGGGGCAGGCACAGAAGCAGCTGCGAATTTGTGCCAGGTCATTCCCAGGGTGCCTCTGACCATATTCCTCTCTTTTGTAGGCTCAGTGCTCTATGGTGAGTCCCTGGTTCAGCTCTCAGGCCCTCCACAGGGAGAGCTTGCCAGGTCACCTCTGCCCTGTGGCCCTGCAGAGGAAGGCAGGACCCCTGGTGAGGTACAGCAGCTCCGAGTGAGTCAGGGACCTACAGTCATCAGCAGGCACAGCCCTGGGCTGGCCCCACAACCTGATTCTAGCCTCAGGACTGGCCAGAGGAGCCTGCAAGTGCCAGCTGCCCCATCCTCCCAGTTGTCCTCCTCCTCCTCCTCAGGCTCATCATCCACATGTGCGGTGCCCACTGCCAATGTAGTAGTCCTCCAAGCCTCGCAGTGCTCCATGGCCAAGGCCTGCCGGCAGCCACCCATTGTCTTCCTGCCTAAGCTTGTGTACGACATGCTCGTGTCCACCGACAGCAGCGGCTTGCCCAAGTCTGCCTCCCTCCTGCCTTCCCCTTCTGTTATGTGGACCAGCTCCTTCCGCCCCCTGCTCAGCAAGATGATGACCTCAACTGAACAGTCCCTCTACTACCGGCAGTGGACAGTGCCCAGGCCCAGCCACATGGACTATGGCAACCGAGCTGAAGGCCATGTAGACAGCTTCCACCCCCGCAGGCTGCTGCTCAGTGGGCCACCTCAGGTGGGTGCCATGCCTGCTGCCCCTGCGTAGGCCAGGCCTCCAGGGTCATCTTTGTTTTTGCTGCCAGAGTGTCCATTTGTTCATTGTGTTCCCTTCTATGGATGTCCTAGTTTCCTTTCTATTGCTGGGATAAAATACCCCGAGCCAAAGCCATCTAGGGAAGAAAGGGTCTATTTTTTGCTCACAATTCCAGTCTATAGTCCATCATGTCAGGGAAGTCAAGATGGCAAGAAACTAGTCACATCACATCCACAGTCAAGATCATAGAAATGTATTCATGCATGCTTAGTGCTTGCTTTCATCACTGTTCAACAATTCAGGACCCAAACCCAGGGAATCATGGTGCCTTCTTCAGGCTGTGTCTTCCCACATCAAATAACATAATTAGGATAATTCCTCACAGATGTGGCTATAGGCCAACCTGATCTAGATAATCCTTCATGAAGATCTCTTCCCAGCCAAGTGTGGTGGCGGCACACTTTTAATCCCAGCACTGGGAGGCAGAGGCACTGGATCTCTGTGAGTTCAAAGCCAGCCTGGTCTACATAGCAAATTCCAGGACAGCCAGGACTACCCAGAGAAACCCTGTCTCCAAAAGCAACAGCAAAAAAGTCTCTTCTCAGTGTAGTGTCAAGTTGACAATTAAAACTAGCCATCATAGTGAAGAATCTTTCTAATGGCCGGGAGTGAGTGGTGGATGGTAAGGATAGTAGTCACATTCCATACCTTGCTAGGTTCCTTCCATTGGCCAATACCAGTTTTCTCCTCTATGGGTGTGGGGTGTGGGGTGTGGGGTGTGGGGATGACATATGGATAGGAACTTCTTGTAATTTCAGGCTGAGTTCGGCCTTCACCCTCAGGCACAGTCTCTGAATATTTCTCCAATAGCAAACAAAGTGAGACAGTATGGGTTGGAAGGTTTTGGTGGACTATTAATGGGGACTCTGGGGCTTAGTTCCTGGGCCCAGATTACTCTCAGTTCACTGTGTATCCAATGTAGACCACTCTACCTGACAAATCCACAGAGAACAAAACTGGGTGATGGCTCATCTGGTGAGGTGCTCACTGTGCAAATACAATGTCATGCTTTCAGTGCCCACTAAAAATCTTGGTGTGATCTATACACCTATTATCCTAGTGCTGGGGAGACACAAACAGGATGATCCCTGGGGCTCACTAGCCAGCTAGGAGAGCTGCCTTAGTGAGCTCCGGGCTCAGTGAGAGACTGTGTTAAAGGATATAAGGTGTGTCGGGGGGATTGAGGGAGACAGCCGATATTGACCTCTTATCTTCATGCACACTTGCACACTCACACATACTCAGACACACTCACAGAACCCTACCCCAAGGTCTCTCTGTGTGTCTTATGGTCTGCATGGGAGGAGGAGAGTGGCATGTTCTTTAGAATTGGTCAAAGGAGAAGAGAAGACCCTGAGACCACATTTGGTTCAAGTGTCACCTGATTTGATCTTGCCTGTGTAGAGGCATAAGGTGCTTAGAGTATTGCCCGACTCCCAAGAGTGCACATGGACTGCTCTGTATGTCTCATTACTGTTTACCATGTGCTGTCTTCCCACTTGCATGCTCATCTCCAGAAATTCATCCCAAGAAATGCAAATGCACAAAATGCATGTAAGATCGCTCATGTTATTATCATTTATAGTGTTAAGAAATGACCTATCTGGGGATAAATGTATCTTAGAATTCAGCCACAGAAGTTTTACGCAGTCTCTTTATTCCGCCAATGAGATTTCTCTAAGAAACTTAACTTGTAATCAACATGCCTTTCACATAATGTCCTATCAATTAGGAAAGAAATCACTGTATATGTGAACATGTCTTGAGGGATGTTGGGAAGCACAGCTTTGGGGGGGGGGATGAGTAACTTTCTACTTTATTCTTTTTTTTTTTTAGATTTTTATTTATTATCTATACGACATTCTGCTTCCATGTATATCTGCACACCAGAAGAGGGCGCCAGATCTCATAACAGATGGTTGTGAGCCACCATGTGGTTGCTGGGAATTGAACTCAGGATCTCTGGAAGAGCAGTCAGTGCTCTTAACCTCTGGGCCATCTCTCCAGCCCCTCTACTTTATTCTTAATCTGTATTTTTTCATGGTCTAAAATGACTATGCATTACTTTCTCTAAGTAAAAACATTGGGAAATGGAGTTGGGGTATGATCTGTTGGCAAAGTAGTTGTCATGCAAACTTAGAGACCCAAATTCTATTTCCTAGCACCCACATAAAAATCCAGGCACAGGGTTCATACTTATAATCACAGTACTGGGGAGATGGAGACAGGAGGATCCCTTGGCCAGCCTAGCTGGATTAGCAATTTCTAGGCCAATGAAGAGACTCAATGTCAAAAAAGGAGGTGGGTAGCAGCTGAAGAATGACTCCCAAGGTTGACCTCTGGCCTTTACATGTATATACACATACAAATACATACATTAACACACATAAAAAAGTAGAAAAAGGAACAGGTTTTCTAGGAGTCCCTACATGTCTGCTCCCCGCACAATGCTGAATCTTATAGCTGTAGAGCTTTTACTCATTTAATAGATGGGAAACAGGGTATTGGTTAATAAAATAGAGCACACTACATTGTCCATTGGTCCTTTTTCAGTAATTATTTTAAATTTGTGTATGTTCATGTATGTGTGTTTGTTCTCCTGTGTGTGTGTGTGTGTGTGTGTGTGTGTGAGTGTGTGTGTGTGTGTGTGTGTGTGTGTGTGTGTGTGTGTGTGTGTGTATGTTTCTTGCCACTGGGCTCTGATTCTAATGTCTTCACAGATAGGGAAGACAGGCGCCTATCTGCAATTCCTCAGTATCTTATCCAGGATGCTGATTCGGCTGACAGAAGTGGATGTTTACGATGAAGAAGAGATCAATACCAGTGAGTTTTATATTTTGTGACCCTTGGGCTCAGGCAAGTATCCATTGACCTTTGTCAATGGCCTTGGTAACTGTGTCTCTCTCCCTTTCAGGATGGACTTTCAGTTTGACTTGTACCTGGAGCCTTTTATTTCTTTCTTCTTTCCTTTCTTCCATCCTTTCTTCCATCCTTTCTTCCATCCTTTCTTTCTTTCTTTCTTTCTTTCTTTCTTTCTTTCTTTCTTTCAGATTTTATTTATTATGTATATAGTCTTCTGCCTGCATGCCAGCAGAGGGCACCAGATCTCATTCGAGGTGGTTGTGTGCCACCATGTGGTTGCCGGGAATTGAACTCATGACCTCTGGAAGAGCATCAGTGCTCTTAACCGCTGAGCCATCTCTCCAGCATCCCCCCCTTTTTTTTCAATGATGCATCCAGGAACTTCGTAGAGATAGAGTTGCTAATTCTGAAGTAATTCATATTTGAGTACTTTCCATGTGTCGAGCACTGTGATAGATCACTATCCCCATTTGATCTTCAATACAGTCAGTGAACTGGGATATTGTCCTCTTACATGGGATGCCCAGCTGGACAGTACCAAAGCTGGAATTGGCCTGCATTGGCCTATGCCCTGTAGAATGTGGAGTTCTGCATCAGGGGAGGTCCCCCACAGCTCAGTAACCAAATACCTAGGACAGCGTCTGGGGTGGAGAAGAATTATGTGAAACTTGGAGAAGAAGGTGTCTGGGTACCCTGTTTGCTGAGTAGATTTGCTCTTGGTAAGGCAAGTATCTCTCTGCACATGCCCTGTGCTAACTGTAAGGCCTACTGTTTCTTCCTTATATCCTGCCCTGTGGTTCATAGTCTTGGCCTGGAAAATGAATCTGTGCCCTTGTGTAAGGGAAATTGACTGCCATGCAGAAGCCACCAACTACCCACACGCTTTCTGAGGTTGAACTTGAGTCACCCTGACTGGGGTGATTTAGATGATAGAGTAAGAAAGAAACCTACACATGCGCCACAAGGACAAGGAGCATGGACCATGCATGAAGTAGGTGTTGCTGGAAGACAGGGTGAGCTCAGGGCTCAGGACTCTGGAGGACTGGAAGTCAGTGTGTGGCATAGAGAGCAGACCTGTGTCTGTAGGAGACAGAGTGAAGGCTGTTCACCTGGGTGGAGGCAGATCTCAGTGAATGGCCTTGTTCTGTTAGAGCCATTCTGAAATATGTCAGAAACTTTCTAGAAACAGTAGGGATCCCAGGAAGCCATTGACTTGTCTCTGGGGCCTTTTCTTTCTTGTCTTTTTTCTTTTTAAGATTTTCAATTTTCAGTTCTTCTCATCATCCTTGGGCACAGTTAAATAACACATCCTCACATCTTGTTTCTCATGTGTCCCTTTTCTACCAATCTTGTAGGTCTCCAAGAGGAATCAGATTGGCATTACCTCCAGCTCACGGACCCCTGGCCAGACCTGGAGCTCTTCCAGAAGATGCCTTTTGATTACATCATTCATGACCCGAAATATGAAGATGCTAGTCTGATTTGTTCACATCATCAGAGCATCAAGAGTGAAGGTCAGGGGGTGGGGAGACAACTTTGTTTGATAGCGCGCTTGCTGCCCACACACAAGGACCTGAATTCAGATCCTCAGCATCCATGTATAAAAGATGAACATGGCAATGCACATCTGTAGCTGGGGGAGTCGGAAGAGATTTTTTTTTTTTTTTTTTGGTTTTTCAAGACAGGGTTTCTCTGTGTAGCTTTGGACCCTATCCTGGCACTCGCTCTGGAGACCAGGCTGGCCTCACAGAGATCTGCCTGCCTCTGCCTCCCGAGTGCTGGGATTAAAGATGTACGCCACCAATGCCCGGCGAGATAGGTGGATCTTAAGGGCCTGCTGACCATCCATTCTAGTCAATTGCTGAACTCCAGATTTAGCCAAGAACTTACCTCAAAAAATAAAATGGAAATGCTCTTGAGGAAGACATCTGGTCAACCTCTAATTTCCACATGTTCCTATATGGGCATGTGGACATATGGGTAACACACACACACACACACACACACACACACACACACACACACACATGAGGGGGGTGGAAATACTTGGCCAGTGAGAAGCCAGTGAAGTAAGGTATCTTTCTTCACTCTTGCCCAAAGTACATAGGCTTAATTGCTTATATATTATTGGATGTCAGCTGGGTTGAGATGTATCCTGATAGGGATGCTCTTTTGGTAGGAAGTGAGTGACTTACCAGAACCTGGTTCAGCACTGAGACTGCCCCCCACAGTAGAAGGAAAGAACTACCACAAAGCCCATAAAAACCCATGGACTTGTGGTCAGGGTATGTTGAAGTCTTGGTTAATGGAGGGTAAAAGATGAGTATTACCATTTGTCAACAAATAGGTGCATATATGTTCCCATCCTCAGTCTCTTTTACTCCTCAGGTACAGTGGCTTCTATGGTATACGAGGGCAGCCAACATTGCTGGGAGTGGCCCAAGGGATTATTAGTATAGCTTGAGAAAGTCTGATAAATGACATGTTAGTAAAATAGCTTACCTGTAAATTGGTGTGGCATATATACCTGTAATCCCAGCACTCAGGAGGCTGGGGCAGGAGGATCAAGAGTTGGGGGTTAGCCTGGGCTACATAGTAAGACCCTGTCTCCAAAAAGATAAAAGGTACTTGCTTGCTTGACTCCCTGTCACTGACAGGAGGGGTGGGGTGGGGTAGGGGTCCTTTCCCATAGATAGCCCTAATGAAGGTCTAGTGTTACAGTCTTATCCCTACCAAGTTGCTTGAAGAAACTGTGGACCACACATGCTGTTAATTTATTTCCTAGTCATGTAAAGTTTCCTTCAAAGTATTTATAAAGTGTTTTTAGGTCCACAAGTGTGATGCCACTTGGTGTGAATTCTCTCTTGTGAGTTTCCCCACTGAGAAGCTGTCCTCCCTTGACCAGGGAGTAGGAATGGGAAAGACAATCTTCAGGGCAGGTACATCCTGCTTGTGAACCACTAATTTTGAGCCATCCACTCACTTGAGTTTGGCAGTCAGGGATGAGGTGTTTGCTCTGGGTTGATGTTCCTTAACTCTGGGAGTATCTTTGCAGACAGAGAGATGCCCCGGAAGCCAGAGGACCTGTATATGCGGCGTCAGACGGCACGTATGAGACTGTCCAAGTATGCAGCATACAACACATACCACCACTGTGAGCAGTGCCACCAGTACATGGGCTTCCACCCCCACTACCAGGTAGGCCTCAGACACTGGCTACCTCTCTGGTTGCTCCCAGCAGCTCCTGCTGGTGCCACATCACAGCCCATGTGTCTGTTTCCCTGTGGCCCCTTGATAACATTCCAGGAGAGGAGAGGAGAGTTCTAGAAGCCCTTGATTCATGGGTTGCATGCCTCCCAGGGTCCCCTCATAGGCTGTGAACATATTCCTGACCCCACAGTGATTCCCTTGTGGTCATCCAGGCCAAGATCAGAGGTGTCATTCCTGTCTTCAGGCTCTAAAGAATGCAAAAGTTACTTCAATGTTAGGGCCACTCACTGAGCACTTACTAGAAGGACCTGGGAATGCAGACACAAATAAACCTTGTTTCCATCCTTAGGGTTCACGGTCTGGAAGGGAGATGGGCACCTGAGTAAGATTTCAGAACAGCATGAAGCAGGGAGAAGAATGACATGGTTGTGGCACAGAAATCACATAGATAAGAGAGGAGTTTGAATTATTGAGCACCTACTGCATACCAGCAGCTTGCACATGTCCTCCTTATGTACCAGCTCTTCCTGTCATGAATAAATAAATGGATAAACTCCTGGGCCATGGCTCTGGATATCTCAGGCTCTAGCTGGTTATCAGGGCATTGTGTTAAAAACTATACTCGTAATTCATTCAGGGTTCCCAGGCTGGAAAAGCATCCTATCTAGGTTCTTAGTGGATTCTGACCTATGCCTCATCCATCCCTACTTTACAAATGAACATAACCTGAGCATCCCTTATCAGGAAATAAAGTCATCACTAACAAGATGCTCAAGACAGATCTCAGGGCCTTTGGGATTTTAGACTTTGGATGCCCAGCTGGAAAAGTCCATAGAGATGTTACAAGGTCTGAAAAAAAAAGTCGTAAATCTGAATGATCCTTGGGATCAAGCGTTTCAGATTCGGAATATTCAACCTTTACAATTCAGCTGGGGTAGAGAAATGATCGGTAGGGATTTGCTGAGGGGCCAAAGCCAGTGAAAGGGAATATAGCATGTGCAAAAGGAGGGTGCCGAGTGTGGGGATGAGAACTGATCTCAGTCGGGTATGGCTGGAGCACAGAATGGAAGATGTGGGTGGCCTGAGAGGCAGCCAGGAGGGAGTGTACAGACCGGGTCATAGAATGCCCTGGGCACCAGAAGCAGGCTGACTTCTTCAGAGAACTCTGTAGGAAAGGCTGCAGTGTGGATGGGCTCCCCAAGCTTACTGGTCTTTACTATTAATAAACACATAGACTCCAGTAGTTTAGATTTAAGAATTTCATTGTAGTTCAGACCCAAGCAGGGGAGGCAGGGCGACATAGAGGGCTGGACCAGGTAGAAACCAGGGACACCTGCTCGTGATGGGGATCTGAAGGCCACTGTTCTTCTGGAAAGGTCCAAGACAAGGACTCCTGCTTCCTGTTTGTCTTGTTTATGAAGGGAAGTGACATCCAATGGCTTTAATTCAACCTGGCCTTTGGCTTATCTACCCCAGATATAGCAGCTGCCTTTTTTTTTTTTTCTACATATTTTTAAGTATGTGACTTTACTATGGATGGCAGTGGAAAGAATTTTTAAATAGGCCAAATACTACTCGTGTCACATAAACGAAGGCCATTTTCCACACCTTCAGCATGAGGTTTTTGTTTCACAAAAAAAAAAAAAAAAATGTGAACTATTTCCTTTTTTTTTTTTTTTTAAATAAGTCCCTACATTTCCGACTTTGAGAGCCCATCCCACGTGAAGGGATACACTCTGGCACATGGGGAAGGGCCCAGGCCCAGCACAGGAAGATTTGGTGGACTTTGCAGAGCCCCTGTTGAGGGCCCTACCCTGCCTGGGGAGTGGTGGGTGGATGGGGTGGGGGGTAGGTTGGGGGTGGGGAAAGAGGGATGGGGATGAGGGGAGGGAGAGGGAGAAGGGACTTACATGTGAAACAAGCCTGTTCCCTAACTTGAATTAATAATAATAAAAAAATAAGTCCCTACATTTCATTGGATTTTATTTTATTTTTTCCACCACCAGGATATAGTTTATTTGGACAGGAAGAGTTTATATTTTCTTTACATTGAATTTTAATATCTTGATTCAGTTAATACACTTGCAGATTCCTGCCTCAGTTCCTACCTGCTGTAGCATCATTTACATGCTAAACTATTGAAGGCATTCAAAAATTATAACCATTTACTCCAAAACAATGCCATAAACTTATTATCCAGCATGCTTCCAACTTAATATATTGGGAATTTTCCTACCTAATTATGCAGTTACTATAGTTTTCCAGATAACATTTCTCTTGTAAATGTGGAAAATTTACAATATATAAAAGCAACTTCTCTATGTCTGTGTACTCACTAACAGCTAGAATATCATATACATACCTGTGGTGAGACTGTTTTCTTGATTTTTGAAATTTAGTAAACTGAAAAGGACTCATGTGCTATAATCACAACTCGCCACATTAGCTTTCAATGGCGAATTGTTACTTAAAATCAAGAACATCTCTCCCTCTTCTCTGTATTGGTGGGAGCCCAAAGCACACGAGGCAGGAAGCAGAGCCACCTGTGTTTAGGATGATGGGGATACTCCGGGGCCTGTGTCCATGAGGTGCATAGGTCTGGAGTGAGTCAAATAAGAGCTTGTTTGGGATGGCAAGAGGATCTAGTTCCTGTCCAGTAAGGGACGCAAGAGCATCACCCAGCTGCTGGCATCTGATTCTGGCCCCATATCATCTTGGCTCCTTCTCTCCTTTTGTCTCATAAGAGTCCTCTTATTTATTTTTAAACAAATCTTCCCATTGCCACCTTTACTACATAGCCCCTCCCCCCCCAGTCTAACCCCCTTGCTCCCCAGAAGGCTCTAGTAGAGCCCTAGTGGAGATAGAAGGGAGTGTGTGCTGGGATGTTGGGCGGCCACCTTCCTCTGCAGCTCCTGTGTAGCACAGAGGACTGTCAAGTGGGAAAGTGGGAAAGGATCCACTGTCAAGTGGATCAGGAGGATCCAAGAGACTACTCAAGTCAAGAACAAAACTAGACTGGGGATCGCTCCCAGAAAGGAGTTACACAGTCACCTGGGGTAGGAGGAAAGTGACATTAGACCAGGGCACATGAATGATCCTGGGACCTGTGGATGCTAGCCTCTGTGTCCATACAGTAGGATAGCAATTGTGCCTCCTAGGAATGCAATCCTTCCCAGGGTTATTATTGACAACACAAAGGGGGCAGAATGGTACCCAGCACAAGGCTGAGTGTGTTAAGGTTGTGTGGCTATTACTGTTCTGCTATATGCCAGCTCTCATGACACCTACAACAGAAAATGCCCTATTTAAATGAAAACTGAAAACTGATCCTAATGGCACAGGCCTTTAATCCTAGCTACACAGGTGACCAAGGCAGATCACAAGTTCAAGGCCTGCTGAGGCAACTTAGACACTAACTCAAAAAGTTGAAGATGGCTCAGGGATTTAACTTAGTGGTAAAGTGCTTATTTAATAGATGTGAAACCTATGTTTAATAAACAATAGTTTAAAAGAGGATCTGGGGTGCACTGACCAGCCGGCTTGCTTAACTTTGCAAATTCCAGGCTAATCAAAGAGCTTGTCTCAAAAAATGTGTGGATAGTACTCAGACACCCATGGTTGTCCTATGGTCTCCACATGCACGCGCACACACACACACGCACAGATACAGACACCCCTTCCCTCCCCCTGCACACATCTCTAGGTCAAATCTCAGGAGCAGAAAGACTTAGTGATGGTAGTGATGGGACCGGGCAAGCATGATTGGGATTCAGGATGGAGCCAGCTCTGGCCCTGTGTGGGTGGTCTTGGGTGTGCTCACCCAGTAGCCATATCTGAGCATCTTATGCTCTATGCTGTGACTCTCTTACACTGTGGGGCAGAGGTGGGTGTGACGCAGGTGTTGTCATGGCCAGGCTGGGCCTGGATTCTTTGGGGAAGCAAGTTGGTCTCTGATGATAAAGCTCTATCCTCTCCCCTCACATCTCAGCTCTATGAATCCACCCTGCACGCCTTTGCCTTCTCTTACTCCATGCTAGGAGAGGAGATCCAACTCCATTTCATCATCCCCAAGTCCAAGGAGCACCACTTTGTGTTCAGCCAACCTGGAGGCCAACTGGAGAGCATGCGTCTGCCCCTCGTCACAGACAAGGTACTGACTTGGAGTTCCAGTGGACCAGGTGATCACTGAGTTGGGCATGTAGATACAAAGCTACCTGAAGAGTCAGGGATATTTGGAGCAGGACATAGAAACAGTATGATGATTGAACCTTGGGGACACTGGTGAAGGTGTGGGCTTGGCAGTCAGTCACACATGAGCCTTGTTATAGCACCTTCTAATTATGTTAATTGTCACTTAATATTGCTGATCCCCAGTTTCCTTACTTTTTTTTTTCACGGTGGTTGTATATTTTATTTTAGATAAGTTCAGAATAACATCACAATAACATCATGCAGAATAGTCTTGCTGCCCTGAAGTGTCCTATATCCTGCTTATTTATTCTTCCATTCCTTCTCCTGCCAGTACCTGATGATCACTGATTTTGTCTTCTATACTATCATTGTTATTACCATCATCATCTCTTTTTTCAGAATGTTATATAGTACGTGTCCTTTTATGATTCTTATTTCACTTAGCAAAAATGTGAGGGTTCCTAATTCTTTCCCTATCTGTTTTGTGTTGGTAGGTGTAATATATGCTAGGCAAGTGTTCTTTCTTAATCTTTTCATGGTCTGAGAGTAATTTTTTTTTTTACTAGCAATGAATAATATTCTGCTTTTTTTTTATAGTGTTTGTCTTTTTTTTTCCAACTTTTTTTATTTGGATTAGGAACAGGATTGTTTTACATGACAATCCCATTTCCCTTCTCCCACCTGTCCTCCCCTACCCGCCTCCCCCCCCCACTAAAACCTTATCTGTCACATATCTTACTTATAAAGGTGGGCAGTAACAATTCATTTTAAAGAGCTTGCTGGGGCTGGAGATAGGACTCAGTTGTTTGAGTTCTTGCCTAACATGCACAAAGCCCGGGTTCTCCAGTACCACATAAACTGGGTGTGGTCACTCATTCTGTGATCCTGGCACTGGGGAAGTGGGGGCAGGAAGATCAGAATGTCAAGGCTGTGGAGACATTCATCCCAGCCTGGGCTGTATGAGACCCTATATCAAAAAGAGCCACAACATTTGCTGTAAGAATTACTTAGACTAATCAACATGAAGCATCTGGAAAAAAGCACACCTGGGTGAGATGTCCCCTCCCCCCCACTTCTTTAATGTTCTGTCATGAGACGTTTGGCTAGGATGAGGTAGAAGGAATAGGAAAAGGATTCCAAGTCCCTCAGGGCCTGTCTCCCACTGTCCACAGAGACTAACCCACAGTCATTTGTGTTTTCTGTTTTCTCTTCTCTTTCCCCCCATCATTTTGGGGAAAATAATCCCCAGCATCTCACCATTTGTCTCATGAACAGTTCAAGGGAGGTTTCTAAACCCTTGTCCTCACCATCTCTCCCCTTACAGAGATGCCCCTTATAGGGTGCCTTGCTTCCCACATCCACCTGACAGCCTCAGGGTTTACTAGATGATTTACCAGCCCCTGCTGGCACTCAGGAGCAGAGAACACTGCTCCCCCTTTTCCTTCAGAGTACCAGCTGTCAGTCAAGCTGGACTTGGACTTGCTGACTCAGCAGACTGTTGACAACAAGGCAGATCACTGTACAGCACCAGAGGGCTCTTGGTTACTGAGATCTTGAGACCCTGGGATCTGGTGGTGGTGTGGCCCTTTTGTAGGTACACCTGGAGAGTTCAGACTCAGTTCACTTTCCCAGCCTCCCAGCCGCAGCCCACAAACACCGATTGTGTATATAGCCGGTGGTGCTTTGAGTAACTGAGAGGCAACAAAAGCTGTAGCTCAGTCAGAGGCACTTATTAAGCAAGGAACCAAAGAAGAATTATTGGCATGAAACATTCCCACTTGCAAGTATTGATATCTAGGCTGCATAGGATGTCCATGTCCATAGTGAGCAGAGTGTTTGGGCATACAGGAATAACACCTACTGAGACCAGCTTCCAGTATGAGATGGTGATGGATTTGGTTAGCTGGTAGATGCCAGTTAGGTTTTGCTAACACCCAAGCTTCTCATTCGGAGAGACCTGAAGATAAGATGGATGCTTACTCTGAATTTTAGCAAGCTCACTCTTGTGTCTGGGTTAGCTGTCATTGGCTAGTGGCCAGTGGGAACAAGTGGCCTCACTGGGCTATGCTTCTCTACACTGTGGAGCTCTGAGCACCAGCAGGCTAGCCCAGGCCTTGCCATGGGCACATTCTGAGGGGGTGCACTCTGCAAGGCCAGGCTCTGAACTGGGACAGCATCATTTTCCCTATGTCTTAATTGGCTATATCCAGTCACAGTGCTCTCCCTGAGATCAGAAACAACTGCATGGTTCCATGAAAGAGGTGAGACAGGGCAAAACATTATGCCCACATTTACACATGCCCTCCCTCGCTATCCCACCACTTTGCAGAGTCATGAATGTATCAAGAGCCCAACCTTCACTCCAACGACGGGCCGTCATGAGCATGGACTCTTTAATCTGTACCATGCGATGGATGGAGCCAACCATCTACATGTGCTGGTGGTGAAGGAGTATGAAATGGCCATTTATAAGAAATACTGGCCCAACCACATCATGCTTGTACTCCCAAGCATCTTCAACAGCGCTGGAGTCGGTAGGTGACTTTGACATACACTGCCTGGTATGCTCTCTCTCAATGAAGACTCAGGAGAATGTTTCACAGAGGGAAAGAGCTGAGTGGTTGACATTAAATTCTTTGCTTGTGGAATGACAAAGCTGCTCTGATGTGCTTGACTGTGTGTATACACATGTGTGCCAGTGAATATGCATGTGTGTGGAGGCCAGTGGACGATCTTGGTGTCACTTCCCCAAAGTAGTCCACCTTGGTTTTTGAAAGTAAGTCTCTCATTGCCTGGAGCTCAATGATTTGGCAAGACTGGCTGGATGGTGAGCCCCAGAGATCTGCTGGTTTTTGTCTTCCTAGTGCTGGGATTATACACACAGACCACCATACTCAGCTTTATAAAAACCATGGCTCCTGGGGCTTGAATGCATGTCTTTGTGCTTGCAAGACAAGTACTTTCCCAACTGAGATATCTCTTAGCCCCTCTGTTAGAATTTTCTTATAAATATCATTTTAAAATGTTTATTCATTTAACTCATTTTTCTCAGCTTTTAGAAAAAAAGAACAAATGTGTGTATAAACTATGGAGGGGTGTTTCCTTGCTGGTGGTCAGTGGTCATTAGAAGACGGATATATAGTATTGCTTCTGGTGTGTCTGGTGTGGGCTCTGTTTTGTGAATCTGGGTGCAGGATTGAACATTGAGTCAGGTCACTTGGCCACCACAGGGGCTGCCCACTTCCTGATCAAAGAGCTGTGCTACCACAACCTGGAGCTGGAGAGGAACCGACAGGAGGAGCTGGGGGTCAAGCCCCAGGACATTTGGCCCTTCATCGTCATTTCTGATGACTCCTGTGTGATGTGGAATGCAGCAGATGTAGACTGTGCTGGAGAACGGAGTAGGTGAGGCAGCCTGGGCACACTTTTCCAAATTCAGAGAGCCATGGAAGACAGTGATGGGCAGTCCCATCTCGGCCTAGAGGACCACGGTGTGCCTCTAATGACAGAAAGCCAGGGCTGCGGATGTGGCAGAAGTGGACCCATTGTCCATGTCTTGATTCTTTTGAGTTTAAAAAACCATTACTGAGATATATAATACATACAGAATATTAGGGTTGGGAAGCAATACTTCAGCAGTAAGAAATACTTGGCTTCAGAGTCACAAGGATTCAGTTCAGATCCTAGAACCTACATAACGAGAGAGACATTCAGCAAATGCCTGTAACTCCTACTCTAAGGGCTCATATGACCTCCACATGTGCACAAGTATATGCACCCAAATACACAGACAGGTACATACATGCACATGTACATATAATCTTTAAAAATGAAAAAGACAACGTATACATAGTATGATATACAGATAGACACACAAAAGCAAAGTATAGCGTGTATACCATGTATAACAAAGTGTAGCACATATAGTTTTTTTTCACATATCAATAAATGGGTATTGATAGTTTCCCAAGATGCCCCTCGTGTTGTGCTCTAGCCCTGATCCTCTTAGAACCTTTTGCTCCTGGCATTGATTTTTGCTTGTGTCTTTTAGCATGCAGCAAAATCTTTTGGGTTCTAGTTTTCTCATTTTTGAAGGGTATCAATCCCGAGGTTAGCTTTCACTGTAGAGATGAACCAAACCATCATCTGTAGGTGGGCTCAATACTCGGGATGTGACTATATTCTGCACCTCAAAGTAATAAATGTGAAGAACTTGCCAGGATACCTGGTGCCCCTTGGTTGGATGGGTCTGGGTTCAGGTCATATCAGCCCTGTCCATGTAGTTAGGAAGCTATGCCCTGGCTGGCTTGTCATCCCGGGGACATTGGCCTCTTTCCTCCAAGCAGGGAGTTTTCCTGGTCCGAGAGGAATGTCTCTCTGAAGCATGTCATGCAGCACATTGAGGCGTCCCCTAACATCACACACTATGCCCTGATCGGCATGCGCAAGTGGGCCAGCAAGACGAGGGGCCGCGAGGTGCAGGAGCCCTTTTCCCGATGCCATGTGCATGACTTCATCATCCTCAATGTGGATTTGACCCAGAATGTACAGTACAACCAGAACCGGTGAGCATGGGGTCCTTGGGTGGGGGCTGGCCCTAGTACCAGTGGCCCTGAGCCCTGTACAGGATTCACATTCTTCTCCACTCTACCTGTGCTATACTGTTACCATGGTAAATGTGACAGAAGCAACTTGAGGAAAGAAAGGTTTATTCGACTGGGAGTTTGACAGTTAAGTCCACTAGGGTGGGGAAGGCAAGGTGGCAGGAATGTGAGGAAGCAGAGAGAGAAAGATGAGCACAGATACTCAACCCACTTTCTCCTTTGTATTTAGTATAGTACCCCAGCCCAAGAATGGCACTGCCCCCATATAGGGTGGATTTTCCCATCCCAACTAACCCATTCTAGAGATTCCCCCAGAGACATGCCCAGAGGTTGGTTTCCATGGTGTTTCTAAAGCCTATCAAGTTGACAAGCAGGATTAATCACCACAGCCACCGAAGCAGTGACTCTGCCCACAGCCCTGGAAGTCCTCACCTGCTGTGTAATTATTCTGAATTTTTATAGACATATATAGAATTTTTATTCGACTCCATTCCTTCATTCATAGATGTTTTCCTTAGTGACCTACCTTGTGCTGGGTGTTTCTTTTGCTTGGGCTTCCTCAACAAATAAGTCATTTTTTTTTAGTAATGTTACCATCTGTCTTAGTCAATGTTCTACTGTTGTGAAGAGACACCATGACCATGGCAACTCTTATAAAGGAAAACATTTCATTGGGACTGTCTTACAGATCAGGTGTTTAGTCCATTATCATCATGGAGGGGAG
Organism: Cricetulus griseus; assembly: GCF_003668045.3. Taxonomy (NCBI): domain Eukaryota; kingdom Metazoa; phylum Chordata; class Mammalia; order Rodentia; family Cricetidae; genus Cricetulus; species Cricetulus griseus. The sequence continues at coordinate 25,888,094 of NC_048600.1, read as the reverse complement.
CGTGGCGGCACACAGGCAGTCATAGTGCTGGAGAGGTAGCTGAGAGTTCTACATCTGGATCAGCAGAGAGCAGGGAGAGAGAGAGAGACACTAGGCCTGGTTTGAGCATTTGAAACCTCAAAGCCCAACCCTGGTGACACACTTCCTCCAACAAGGCCACACCTCCTAATCCTTCTCAAGTAGCACTACTCCCTAATGATCCAGCATTCAAATCTATGAGCCTATGAGGGCCATTCTTATTCAAACCACCACACCATCAAAGAAAACTTAAATTGATTTGAATGAGTTGCTTTCCAGCCACAAGTCTGTTGACTGAGCATCCTGAATGCCAGGCAGTGGGCCACTTGGGAGTGTGAGGTTGGAGTCAGATTGACAATCCTTTTGGAGCCCAGGTTCACCCATTTACTACCCCTGCAGAATAGGCAGTAGTTTCCCTCTGAACCTGTTTGTCTCAGCTAAAAAAATATACCCAGTATTTTTTTTTACACTCTGGGCTGTGTTGGTTTTTATGTTTTTTTTCAACTTAGTGGAGGCCTGTAGCTTGCCTAGCACATTTGAAGGCCTGAATTTGATCCCCAGCAGGACATAAATTATATTTAGTCCTAGCTCTTGGGAGGTGGAGCCAGGAGGACCAGGAGTTTGAGGTCATCCTTGGTGCATAGTAAATACAAAGCTAGCTTGGGCTTCATGAGACCCTGTCTCAACAAACAACAAACAAACCAGACAGTACAGTGGACTTGTGTCTGTGAAGTGTCCCTCATGGTGTCTGCACTCACATCCAAGTCCTTATGTAAGTGATGTTTCAGGCACACACAGCCTCCCTGGGTCCAGTGACGCTATGCTTTGCCTTCCATTTTGCCTCACATCCCCAGTAGAGTAAGATTTTGAGACAGGAGTGAAGTTCACTTCAGCCTCATGATTCAGTATAGGGGGTACAGGAACAAGTTCATTTTTTTTGCTAGTTGAATTGAAAGGTAGTAAAAAAGTATCATAGGAAATCTTGGAGAATCCCTGAGTGCCATCATGTAATGCTGGGGGAAATCAGTAGTGTTCCCTCTTGGGCTTCCTAGTGTCATTAATAAAAAGTATTTAAGAGCAGATGTCAAGAGGAAGCTCAGGGTAAATGAACAGACTCAAATGGAAGCTTGAGGCCAGTTAGAGTTTCAAAGGAGACCCAAAGGCGGTTGCGCTGTAACACTCAAGAGGCCGGAGAAGGGCTGGTGTGGAAGGGACCACTGGGCGGCCGGCAGCCACACTGCCAAAAGTATGTGTTAGGTAGTTTAAAAGTGCTTGTGCCTATGTGTACACACACATACACAAGCTTGCTTAGGCCTTGGCCAGCACCCAAAATAAGAGGACAGAAGCGCCAGGTGTTGGTGGCGCACGCCTTTAATCCCAGCACTCGGGAGGCAGAGGCAGAGGATCTCTGTGAGTTCGAGACCAGCCTGGTCTACAAGAGCTAGTTCCAGGACAGCCTCCAAAGCCACAGAGAAACCCTGTCTTGAAACCCCCCCCCCAAAAAAAAAGAGGACAGAAGCAAGAGTTTTGCCTTTCTGAAATGGGACTCAGAAAGGCAGACGGGATGGCTGAGCCTCACAGTAGCTCATAGGGACCATATAAGGGGCCTGAAATTCTGGGATGGGAAAGAACATCTTCTCAAGGTGAACCCACCTTTGTAGGGGTGGTCCTCTAAGCATATCAGAACAGTCCTCCCCCCATTAACTCTAAAGGGCATGTCTCCACCTAGCGGTAGGTTCCATCACTTACTGTGACATGTGTTTTAACACTGTAGCTCTCGTGACGGGTGTCTGGGGGACTGGGAACTGTGCTCAGTCAGACTCACTCCTCCTCTGGCCCTGGGCAGGTTTACATGTGATGATGTAGACTTCAACCTCCGTGTGCACAGTGCTGGCCTCCTGCTCTGCCGGTTCAATCGCTTCAGTGTCATGAAGAAGCAGATTGCGGTGGGTGGGCACAGGTCCTTCCACATCACATCAAAGGTGAGTGTAGCAGCACTGACAAGCAGGTGCTCAGGCCACACCCAACTTGCTCTGGTATCAAAGCTGAGAGTAGGAGCCTGGGGATGGAGGGTTGTACCTCATCTTTTCAGGGAGTCTGAGCATTGGACACTTGGTACCAGGCCCTGGGGACTGATCTCTACTCTTCTGATGTTAAATAGCATCCAGTGTGATGCTGCACAGTGCAAGACCACCAAGCAGGCCTCTCTTGTGCACTCCTGCCCTCCCTACCCAGGCAGGCTATAGGGATCTAGACTTTTCTTCACACCATTGGATAGTACTTGGCTAAAGAACTGTTAGCTTCATACACAAGGCTAGCAGCTCAGTGACCACATTTGTCTGCCCATGAGCTGGGGTCTAGTTGGAGAGATATGACTCCAGTTGTCCTAGCTGAGCAGACCCAGTCTTTTAAGAAAAAGCAAATTAGATATCCCCCAGAATGCCAGGTAGGCCGGTCAACCCCTGCCTGAAGGTCCCTCTGATTCTCGCTTATAATGTTTTGACTCTTGCCCTCATATGTGACATCAGGGTGTCTTTTCCCGGTGTCTGTCTCCACCAACTCCTTGCAGAGTGACCCTTCCTGAGCTGGAGCAGACCCGAATCTGGCAACAGTTTTCACACAGTCACCCACAGGCAGGAGTCAGAGCTTCCTAAGAGAACAAAAGCCCGTTTCAGAGTATCACATCTGTAATTTTGCTACTGTTATGAATTGTAATGTAAACATTTTTGGAGACAGAGGTTTGCCAAGTGGGGTCTCGACCCTCAGGTTGAAAACCGATGCTCTAGATGCTTATGTAGCTCAAGGTCAGTGGGAGTGTTTTCAAGGCCTGCATGTGCTCCTGTTGGATCTGTTTTCTCATGGAATGATCATTAGTCAGTTTTCATAGGCTCTCTTTGGTAGAGATGGTGATGGTGGTGGGTGTGTGTGTGTCCATGTGTGTTTGCCTGCTTGCAAACGTGTCGGCATGCATGTGAAGCCAGACATTGGAGGTTGTTGTTGGATCTCTTGCATTACTGCTCTCTACTTTAGCCTTTGAGATGACATCTGTCCCCGAACCCAGAAGCCATTGATTGGCTGTACTGGTTGGCCAGTGAGCTACAAGGGACATGCCCTGACTGTGTCCCTTTCCCAGCCCTAGGGTTACAGATATGTGTGACCACAACTGGTGTTTACATGGGTGACAGGGACCTGAGCTCAAGACATCATGAGTGTTGTGCTTCATTTTATCTGAGGTATCTGAGTGGCCTGAGGCTTGTCTCTCTTCCTGGCAGGTATCCGACAGCTCTGTGGCCATTGTGCCATCCCAGTACATCTGTGCCCCAGACAGTAAACACACGTTCCTGGCGGCTCCTGCCCAGCTCCTACTGGAGAAGTTCCTCCAGTACCACAGCCACTGCTTCTTCCCGCTGTCTCTGAAGAACCACAGCCACCCTGTGTTGTCTGTGGACTGCTACCTTAACCTAGGACCTCAGGTAACTTGGCTTGGAATCCACAGAGCGAGAGGCCCAGTACCAGGATCTTGAATAATAATTAGGGTGTCCTTTAGGGATCCATGGAGATCGGCCTAGAACTCTGAGGGTAACAGGAATTTGCATGCACTCACGTCCCTTGCACACAACGGTGCTCTTTTAGCATTATTCATGTATTCATGTAATCCGCCTATATACTTGGAATTACCTCTAGCTGACTTAGAGCCATCACAGTGTAGGTGCTGTGTACATAGCTGTACTATACTGCTCAAAGAAACAAGGTCACAGAAGCTGCACACTCAGTACAGATTCAATTCTCAAAATGTTTTTGACCTGTGGTGGACAGAGTCTGTGAGTATGCTTAGAACCTGTAGATACTGTAGAACCTGTGCTCCAGCCTTTATCTCAGATGCTCACTCATGCTTGACCTCTGCTAAAACTGAGGCAGGGGGCGCTGTGTTAATCTATCAACTAGAATTTAGGGTTCAAACCCAATTCTGATGGCAAAGCATTACTGATTCTCAAATCAATTTATGAATTGGAGCAAACCTCCTAGAACTGATTTTTTTTTTTAAAGGATATACCTTGGCGATATCACAACTACCTCTTCCCCAAGCTCCATCTTGAGCTTGACCAATCACCTGGTACTTGCTGGATATTAGTCCCAAGTGTGACTGAATACTTCCTGGAGGGTGACACTTCTCGTGGGTCCCTTCTTTTCCAGATTTCTGTTTGTTATGTGAGCTCCAGGCCCCACTCCTTAAACATCAGCTGCTCTGACATGACTTTCAGTGGCCTCCTGCTGTACCTCTGTGACTCTTTCGTGGGGGCCAACTTCTTGAAGAAGTTCCATTTTCTGAAAGGTAATGCTCCTAGCCTGGACCTCGATTTGATAGGCCACTGTCACCTACATCTCTGCTGACAGGACCTTAGGCCTGATCCTTATTTGCCAGAAGGTAAACAAACTCAGAGAAGGAAAGTAATGGCCTCAACTCTCAAAATAGCAGAGAGCTGGGACTGGACCCCCAGGGGTCATTCAGTAGAGGATGGCAGGCATTTCTCATTTCTCTGTCCCTTCCCCTCTAAGTCCTTTATGTTGGTGCCCGAGGTTCCTCAGAGGCTTCTGTGTGGTTCAGGTCACCATGGCCTCCTTTGTCTCTTCTACAGACTTTCTCCTTTTCTTGTTAGTGGTTAAGGCTGGAAAAGCCTTGAAAACAAATGCTTGTCCACCTGTGGCTCCAGGCCTACTCCAGTTCCTTGCCGGCATCGAGTGTCCCTCGCCCATTTTCCTTGCTTTCATTCATTTAATTAGCAAGAGCAGGGTCAAACCTCTTACCTCAGGAACAGTGTTTTAACAGGTTTGTCCAGCTTGTGGACTGGGGGGTCCCACATGCCCCAGGTTAACTTAGAATATGAATCCCACCCCTGCAATGGTAAACTTACTTAAAACATGCAGGTGGGGTGGGGCAATTTTGACCTTTTTTAAAAACTTTATTCAGAATCTGGTAAATGTCAGCAATGTGATGTCTCAATGTGAGAAGGTTGGACACTCCTGCCAGGCTCCAGGGATGACTGAACACATGTAGGGAGGGAGGAACAAAACCTGTGAACAGAGCCTGGCAGATGGATGGATGGATTGCTGCAGGCTGAGAGCTTTTTAGATGGAGACTTCCTATGGCGGGCATGTGGCAAAGCTGCCCAAGGCCCACATGACTGGGAAACAGGGTTGAACTGAGATAAGCAGTGGCTTGAAAGCCCAGACTGGAGCTGAGATGGCTTGATTTGGGATCAAGCTCACATCTCTCTTCCCCTTCATCCCTGTTCCATTCATCTTTTCTGCCCCCACCCCCACCCCCACCCCACTGTCTGCCCAGCAAGCCTGCCTAATCCCTGCTGCTGCCATCTAGGATGCTGAGATTAGACATCACTCAGACAGGAAGAGAGGCCACTGGGCACCTGGCACTTCCACCCAGCCATGTGGTTATTGTGAATGGGATCCCCACACAGCTCTCTTGGGAGAACTCACCCCTTTCTCTCCTTGCCTCTGTCATTGCCCTCTCAAGGAGCCACCTTGTGTGTGATCTGCCAAGACCGGAACTCACTTCGCCAGACTGTTGTCCGCCTAGAGTTGGAAGACGAGTGGCAGTTCCGGCTGAGAGATGAGTTCCAGACAGCCAACGCCAAGGAAGATAGGCCACTCTTTTTCCTCACTGGACGGCATGTTTGAGAGAGTGAGAGGCTGGCAGAGCTCCTGAGAGTGTGGGGTCCTCAGGACCCACCTGCCACCAAGGCTAGTGAAGGTCCCTGACTAAGGGGTGGATGAACTCTGATATACCCCGAGATGGTCATGGGAAGCCCCTTGTGACACTTGTCACAATGTGCTGTGACAGATAATGATTTAAAGCCACAGCCATGAGTCCTCGATGGGCAGAAAACTGAAGACTACTATGTTCTGGGCCAGACCACATGCCCTGGGCTATCTTAAAAGTCCATTTTATGCAGAATGAAGTTTTGCTAACTCTGCTGTCATTCATATGCTTCCATGGACAAACTTGACCTGCTCTAGAGAATCTTGGGTTATCTTGTCACGGTGCCGGTGACTATGACTTCACATAATAGGTTTCCCATGACTCCCTGCAGAGCAATATTCCAAAGGAATGTTTTAACTGTAAAGTCTGGAGACAAGAAAAAACAAAAAACAAAAAACAAAGATCATTTTAATAAGAATTATTTAATCACCTACAAGTCTCCTTTGCAGAAGCTAGCCCAAAGGCATCCAATTTAATATGATAAAATGAATTGCTTTACTTTAGAAAAAAATGTCTCTCTATTTAAATAGTATGGGGTAAAACCAAAAGGGCCTTAGGGAGGAAATTAGAATTGTAGCAGTGGACCGAAGATTTGCCTTTCAAAGGAAAGAGGACCAAATTGCTTACATGATTAAAAAAAAATAATGAAAGCCAAAGTGATATACAAGACAGTTAAGGCCAGACAGAGAGCTGGTCTAAGTGTGCTTGATGTTCAGTCTTGAAGACTGGAGTTTGGAACCCAGCACATAGATAACAAGTCACGTGTTCTGCAAATGCCTGTAATTCCAGCTCCGAGGGATCCAATCCTCCCTTCTGTTCTCTGTTTTACTCAGGCCTGCCTCTCTCTCTCTCTCTCTCTCTCTCTCTCTCTCTCTCTCTCTCTCTCTCTCTCTGTGTGTGTGTGTGTGTGTGTGTGTGTGTGTGTGCTCGCGCGCGCACATACCTGAGAGCACACATACACACATGCACACACGAGAAAGAATCTTAAAAAAGAAAAAAACAATTAAGAACCAGATTTATAATTTTTTTGAAGCACACTTTTCAGTGAGACAGCCTGCGTTTTCTTATTCATCTTAGTTCATTTAGATTGAGTCTGGCCTGCCCAGAGAAAGTTGGACCAGGGAGAAGCAAGCAGATGTGTGTTACCTCAACGGTGTTTAGATCAATGCCCTAGGACGCCACCTGGTGGCCAGGTGCTTGGCGTATTGTTTGCAGGACTCCTTGAATGATTGCTCTCATTTGAAAGATGAACAGGTTATGATGCAAAGAGCACAAGCCATGGCAAGGACCAGAAGCTCAACTCAAAGCACTGTCCAGCTCCATCTGAGATCACAGTGCTTTAGGAGTGTCCCATGGGTAACGGAAAAACTGAGATTGTTGAAGACTTAATCAGAACACAACCCTTGTGCCCACTTAGACATGGATAAACACTATGCTTGGTGACAGTCCAAGGAGAAACCTGTTCAAGTTGATGCCAAAGATTTACTGCCAACCTTGTTCCCCCAAGGGAAAAATACACAGGTATAAAATATTTAGATCAATGTTTATAAAACAATCGCTTTGTGAATGTCATGATTCCTGCTTTGGAACAAAACTGATATCCTCTAGTTCAGTTTGTTTTCTGTAAATAGCAGCTCCTATGCCATTTTCCCTGTTTTATTAGTTAATTTAAACTGACACTCTAGACTGTTCCAGTCTTATAAATAAAACATATAATGTGTTTCTTGTTTGTATGGTGGATACAGGTTGTATTGTTTTGAGAAGACAGAGCTTAGCCAGTGATTTCCTGGGGCTGCCTGCTGAAAATCTCATGGCCTGACAGTATGCTTTGGGAAGGGAAATAAGAATAATGCCATGGAGGGCTAGGGAGGTCATTCAGTGGGAAAAGTACTTGCCGTACAAACATAGGGACCTGAGTTCAGAGATCCAGTACTCACGTATAGATGTGTGGTGGCATGGGAGATGGAACAGAACCCCCTGAATCTCATGGCTGACATACAGAGTCGGGAGCAATGAATGACTCTGTCTCAAGGTAGGTGAGGATTGACTGTATTAGTTATTTTGCTTTTGGTATGACAGAATACCCAAACACAAAGCAAATTCCCAATCTCTCTTGTTTTTTAAGATTGCTCACTGCAAGCCCAGTGTTTGCTTTTAGGCAGTGTTTCTGAAACCTGTGTATTGACTCTAGGACGTGGCTGTGTTAGAAGAAAGGCCCCAAGAAATGGAAGGGGGGAACCATAAACAGAGCCATCTTCTTCCTCTTAATGGTGTTCTATGACAAGAACCCACAACCCATGACACCCCCACCCCGCCCTGGGTTAAGCTCCTGAGATCTCAGAATTTACTTGCTGTTTCGACAGAGCCTAATGGTTGGATGACCATTTCTGTGGCCTCACAGATTCACTTCTGATTGCTTGCTCCTGTATCAAATGACTTCTCATGAAGTTGAGAAACTCAGTGTATTACCTACTCTACTTGTTGCTATGAAAAATACCTGACAGATCCACTTAGGCAGGGGTTTATTGCGACACTGGGTTTGAGAGTGTAGACTATCACAGTGGGGAAGGCATGGTGGCATATGCATGAGGCAGCCGGTCACATGGCATCCACAGTCAGGAAGCAGAGGAAGATGAATGATGGCGCTTAGCCAGCTTTCTTCTTTTTGCTCATTACGGAACCCCAGCCCATAGAAGGCTGTCATCCACTTTTAGGGTGGATAGTCTGACCTCAACTAATCCAGTCTAGGAACCTCCCAACCGCCTCACCTCCTCACAGACATGCCTAGAACTTGACAATGTTAACCATGCGATTCTAGATCCTATTAGGTTGGCAGTGTTAACCACCATACTTAGCAAGATGGCAGCCCTAGCCATTTCTGTTATTGCTTTACCTGCTGTGACAACTGACTGTCCTCAGCTATTCAACTCAGGTAGGTGGTTTGTAACCATACCTCCCCAGCTGTTGAGCTATGTGTGTGGGGGGGGGCAATGGGGCCTGCCTTCCAGGGAGGCTGCCCACCTTCAGGGTTGTTTCTGTAGAATTGCCTTCCCAACCCTGGTAAAGGCAGGATCCCTCACCATCCTCCTTCCTCATTCTCAAGTGCTCCTGGCCTTCTATAATCTCTGCTGCATCTTCTGCCTCTCCTGTCTCCTTAAGATGACCTCTTGTTTCCCTTGCAGTTGGAGTACTTTTTAAAATTTCTTGAGTTTTCTGCCCAGACATTTGTTTTGCCAATGTCTGTCTATTTGGTTGTCTTGGACTCCTTGAGGCAAGAGAAATGAGTTCCATGTTTAGGATCTGCCAATTTTATGTGCCAGGCAAATGAAGTATGTTCATTTTCATTTACTTAATGAAATACATATTTATTATTTTCCATTTATATAACATTTTCCCACCCTGTTCTAAGTGCTTGGCAAATCTTTTTTTTTATTTATTTTATTAGTTCAAATTAGGAACAAGCTTGCTTCAGATGTCAATCCCTTCTCCCTCTCCCTCTCCTCCCCCTCAACATCCCACCTGCCCCTAGCCATCCCCCCTCCATTCCCTAGGCAGGGTAAGGCCCTCAAAAGGGGTTCCCCAAAGTCTACCACACCATCCTGGGTCAGGCCTAGACTCTTCCCCATGTGACCAGGTCAAGAGAGCATCCCTTCATATGGGAATGGGCTCTCAAAATCCCTTCTTCTTTTTTTTTTTTTTTTAGGCCTTACATATTTAATACAGTGCGTTACCCCTGTACAAATGGAAAAAAAATTAAGTTCAACATTTCTAGAATAATATGGCTGTTAGTTTTTGTACAATGCCAACTGAACGCGACTTCTTTCCCTGCATCGAATAAGCCATACAACGAGTCACGGTATAGGTCAGTCTTGCACCCCAGCCTGGACTTGATATGTCCACATCTGTCTGGCTCTCTCTGGTGACTACATCCTGTCTGGGCTTTCCCTAGAGTTGGTCCATCGTCCAAACACCTTTCAAGGGTTCTCCCTCAGAACATGGAGAACAACAATACTCTAAAGTAGGTGTCATTGGGACTGTCTTAACCAAGAGGCTAAGTGACCTAAGATTACACTGAGGAGAAAAGTGTAGGCCCTTCGCTTTCAAGTATAGTAACATCCCTGTTAACAGAGCAGCTGCTTTCCTTCTTAATCAGCCTACTTCCACCAATGTCACATAGTTGATGATACTGTCCTATTCTCCAGCTCTATTGGGTAAATGTGTTGATCCCATATTTTTTCACTGGAAGCCCATTTGGTCTGCATGTTGGACAGGAGTCTGTACCAAACACGAGTCGTTACCAAAACCACTGGATTTTTCATCTTCTCTAAATTGTCTGGGGATTCAAGCACTGAAGTTTATTAATCTTTTTTCATTTAGAAATTTGCACTGAAACCACTCGACCTGGCTTCAGCATCTACAGACAGCTTTTATTTGAGGGAGGACCATGAACTAAGGCTGCCTCCAGCGTCAACTGATCTCATTACTTTTTCAATCTGCTTGTCTGGGCAGATGTCCCAACTCAGAAAAGATTAGCATCTTAATGGACAAAACAGTTGGAAAGACCAGTGCAGATTTTTAAAACTCTCTATGTCCAGGGAAGAAACAAGAATTCTGAGTACATTTGTCATTCGCGGAATATACTGCCCCAGTTTCTCACTTTCTTCATTAAACTCTGGCGAGCTCTTGTATTCTTTCTGGGGACTGTGGTCATGCTTGTGTCTGTTCTTGTTCCACAGAAACTTCCCTCTGGAGGTGCAAGCCTGCCCTCCCAGGTCGGGGTTTTCATAATCTTCAAAAGAGGCATTATTCCCCGAAATGGCATATTGGTTCTAACCCTCAACCTCCTCGGACTTCTGGCCTCATTTGGAAATGGGTCATTAGAATGTAATTGACTAAGATTACACTAGAGCAGTGCTTCTCAACCTGTGGGTCATGACCCCTTCAGGGATTGAAGGACCCTTCCACTGGGAACGCCTAAGACCATCGGAAAACACAGATATTAAATTATGATTCATAGCAGTAGCAAAATTAGTTAAGAAGTAGCAAGGAAAATAATTTAAAGAGCTGCAGCATTAGGAAGGTTGAGAACCACTGTCCGAGAGAGAAGGTAGCCCTAAGTGTCATGTCCTCTGAGGATCCACAAGCATGCCTAGATCATGAGACAAGGAGGTGCAGACTGGATTTGCCAGCACAGAACATCAAGGATCATCTGCCAGAAAGCAAAGAAGCAAGGTAGGCTGTGTGTGTGTGTGTGTGTGTGTGTGTAGTGGGGGAGCTGGTCTAATTTGCTTTTCTGTTGAGGTGGTAAAATATTGATCTGAAGCAACTTGGAGAGGAAAGGGTTTATTTGGCTTATACTTCCAGTTCGTGACCCATCACCATATGAAGTCAGGGAGGGAACTAAAGGCAGGAACTATGGAGGAATGCTGTTTACTGGCTCGTTCCCTAGCTTCTGTTCAGTTACCTTTCTCATACTGTCCAGAAGCCTCTTTCTGAGGGATGGTACCACCTGCAGTGGATTGAGCCCTGCTACATCAATTAGCAATAAAAATGTGCTCCACAGACATGCCAATAGGGCAATCTGATCAAGGCAACCCCCAACTGAGACTTCTACAGGTAGCTCTAGCCTGTGCCAAGTTGACAGCCGAAGTTAACTAGGAGACTAGCTAAGGTCTGGCTTTCAGATCTGCAGCCTCTACAAGTATGAGATGTGCTGGGGGTTCTTTACAATCATGTTGTCTGGGTTACATCGTCTTAGCAACCACACAGCCAGGTAAGCAATGCTGCTTCATTTCTACCCTGAGCCTGGCCACTCAGGCCAGCAGGACCCACTTCTAGAGCGGCCTCATAGGCCACTCTGGCCTTTACACTGTGAGCCACTCCTGGGCTCAGTGAGTGTGTTCCACCTCATAGTACTCTGTGAACTCTTACTGGGGCACAAGGAGGCTAAGGAGCCTAGCATTGGCCAGGAGCCAGGGAGAACAAGGCTGTAACATCTGCTGGAGCCACTTTGCCTGTTAATGGCCATGGGCATTAGAGAGGACTCAGTCCAATGTGGTGGTTGAGTAGCGTGTGGGGGAATGTTACACGAGGGAATACTGGGGCTGTCTTTCCCATCTGTGGACAAACCCATCTTATGGCCTTCCCCTCAGCCATGGCAAGAGTCCCAGTGCTGTGCTGGCTTCTACCATTCAAGTGGCAACTCTGCTAGCCCACCTTCTTAGGTGGGGAGAGGCTGATGGGGGACTGGTCTCATGAGAATGGGTCCTGGGAAGTATGGTCAGTGCCTCTGGCTGGCTCTGGGGCTGGAAGACAGTCACATCCAAGCTATGCAAAAACCTCAGCACAGTGACCCATGTTGTGTGGCAGGGCAGCCTGCCTTCTGCTTTGTGTGCTTCCCATTGTCCCTTGCCCACACCATTTACTCCTTTCAGACAGTTACTAGTGTGTGTATGTGTGTGCGCTTGTGTGTATATGTGTGTTATGTATGGGCATGTGCTATATATCTGTAATGTGTGATGTTCACATAATGACTCTTGTTATGGGTGTGGTACATGTATGATGAGGTATGGATGTCTAGGTTGTGTGTGGCATGTATGTGTGAAATGAATGTGTAGTGTTGAGTGGTGCCTGTGTGATGTGTGCATAAATAAGTTGTGTAGTATGTATAATGCCTGAGATAATGTATATGTTATATGATGTGAGTTGTGATGTGGTATGTATGAGATATGTGATGTGTACATACATATGTCATATGTGGTGCATGTGTAAATAAATTAGTGTGTGTCACGAGTATGCACTGCACATCAGTGGGGATAGGGTGATAGTGAGTGCTGAGCTGGAGGAACTTAAGGAAGCAGACAGGCCATCAGATGGAACCATGGTTCTTCCTGCCCTTCAGAGCCCCGTTTGTCTCCTTTATAGCATCTTCCACATTCAGGAAGAATCCCCGTTTCTCTGTTGGCTTGACAGCAGGGCCATACTGTGAAGTAGAACCTGGTACTGGGTGGCAGTCCACGGGAGTTAAGCCTGGTTAAGACAGACTGGGTATGGATTCTCCTTTTGTCCAGGATGGTGCTGCCCAAGTGCATCTGGGCCTGTGTGTTCTACAACCAGCAGAGCATGCAGACGGCTATTTCCCTGCCATAGATATACATCACATAGTCCAAAGGCTGACAGGAAGCTAGAGATACCCTGGCTTTCCAAAGCCTGTAGAATATGTCTGTCTGTGAGCAGCTGTCCCCACATAGAAGAGACAGGAGAACTCAACTACAGCTCATGCAATGCCACCATTCAGCCAGCACCTGGATGCTACTTGTTTGTCATTTGTGGAAACTTATAGGACATTTGAGTAACAGAGGACTATAGCAAGTGTTCAGAGAACACACATCAGCAGTACTGCTAATGTAAGAACAGTAGTAGCAGGCCTGGGGGGATGAGTGTTGGCGAAATCCTTGTTCTACAAGCATGAAGACCTGAGATTGATAACTGTGGTGGTTTGAAAGAAGATGCCCCCCAATGGGAGTAGTGCTATTAGGAAGTGTGGCCTTGTTGGGAGTAGGTGTAGTCTTGTTGGAGGCATTGTGTCACTGTTGAGGAGAGCTTTGAGGTCTCATGTTTGCTCACGCTATGCCCAGTGAGACAGACCACTTCCTGTTACCTTTGAGTTAAGATTAGGACTCTAGGCTACTTCTCCAGTACTGTGTCTGCCTGCACATCATGATGACAATGCCTGTTGTACCATGATGATAATGGACTAAACCTCTGGACTGTAAGCAAGCCACCCCAATTAAATGTTCTTCCTTTATAAGAGTTGCCATGGTCATGATGTCTTTTAACAGCAACAGAAACCCTAAGACAATTACCATATTCCATGATTTTTAAACATGCATGGGTGTGGTGGCACTCACTTGTAATCCTAGCACCAGGGAGACAGAGACAGGACACTTGGGACTCTCTGTCCAGCTAACCTAGCATGTTTGGTGAACTCAAGGTCAGTGAGAGACTGTGTCTCAAAAAACAAAGTGATGGTTGTGGTGGTTTGAATGAAAATGGTCCCATAGGCTCATAGGAAATGACATTATTTGAAAGGATTAGGACATGTGGCCTTGTTGGAGTAGGTATAGCCTTGTTGGAGGAAGTGTGTCACTGGGGGTGGGCTTAGAGATTTCAGATGTTTAAGCCAGGCCCAGTGTCACTCTCTCTTCTTGTTGCCTGCCAATCTGGATGTTGAATGCTCTCTGCCATGCTGCCATGCTTCCTACTGTAATGATAATGGACTAAATCTCTGAACTATAAGCCAGTCCCAGTTAAATGTTCCTTTATAAGAGTTGCCATGGTCATGGTGTCTCTTCACAACAATAGTAACTCTAACTACGGCAATGGTTGATCTCTGGTCTTCATGTACACAAACACCTGGATACACTTGTGCATCTGCATACACACAAGACCACGTAAGATGCACAAACATGCACATGATCATATTCTCTCTCTCTCTCTCTCTCTCTCACACACACACACACACACACACACACACAGAGAGAGAGAGAGAGAGAGAGAGAGAGAGAGAGAGAGACAGAGACAGAGAGAGAGACAGAGACACATACACATACACAGAGAGAACAAAAAATAGCACCAGCTAAATTTATTGAGTACTGGCTATGTATGTACCAGGGCAGGCACTGAATACCTTTGTGACTATGCAAGGGCTCCTATTCTTTAACTGTAGCACAGGCGGGAAGCTGAGGGCAGTAGGTGTTACGTGGCTTGCCTGCAATATGCACTGGTCAGTGACTGAGCTGGGTCAGGAGGTCCACCTGGACTGTTAGTGATGGCGTGGCTTGTCTGATGGGCATGTCCCAAGCAGCCGTTGTTCATTCTCTTCATACTTGTATTTCGCCCAGGCTGGGGTTTCTTGGTGATCCCCAAAGGCGGAAACTGTATGTACTAGGGGGTGACTCTGGGGCTTCTTGGGGTAAGGGCACTATGGAATGCTGTTCACCACACAGGGAACTGAGGGATTCCAGGAAGAGCTTTCTGAAGGAGGAAGACACGGCGTTGTAGAGGACTGGGGTCACTGCCGAGCTGACGTAGAAGAGCGTGTTGGTCACCATGTAGAAGTAGTGATAGAAATCATAGAGTGTGCTGGAAGGAAAACCCAGGGGTCTGGTTAGACGCTGTTAGCTCCTCACAGTGCCTGCAAGACCTGCTGTAGAATGCCTGACTTCCCTGGTTGTGATGACTGATCATCTATGTAGCAGATGGCACCCCTGATGACAGTGGCTATCCATCTAGGTCAATAAGATGCTGGAGTCATGCATTTCATGGTATGGACAAGGAGATGTGGCTTAATAACAATAGAAGGTTTTGGTTTTTTGTTTGTCAGAAGTCGAGCTCCCTGTGGCAGAGATTGTCTGCAGTGGTAAGCTTGGCATATGTTCCTTGTCATAGTTTGAATGTAATTGGCCCTCATAGGCTCATAGGGAGTGGCACTATTAGGAGGTGTGGCTTTGTTACAATAGGTGTGGCCTTGTTGGAGGAGGTGTGTTACTGTGAGGGGTGGGCTTTGAGGTCTCATATATGCTCAAGCCACACCCAGTGTCCCAGTACACTTCCTGTCACCTGCAGATCAAGATATAGCTCTTTCTCCACTCTCAGCTCCTTCTCCAGCACCATGTCTGTCTGCATGCTGTCATGCTTCCCAACATGTTAATAATGGACTCAACCTATGAACTGTAGGCTACCTAATTTAATGTTTTCCTTTGTCAGAGTTGCCATGGTCACATTGTCTCTTCACAGCAATAGAAACTCTAACTAAAGCAGATCAAACACAGGGCTTTGTGCATGCTAGGCAAACTACCAACTGAGCTATATTTCCAGCTCATGATTTTTCTCTTCTCTAACTTTAATAAAAGAGGGTTCACATCCTGTTTTCTATGCAGATTTTATTAGATCATGGAACTATCTTGTGTCTTTCTCTCTCTCCTTGTAATAACATGGCCTTTGTCACCCTCCCTGGGCTGCAGGTGTTGGTCTATTCTGGTGCCAAGATGCTCATAGCCCTGGTTGTCATACCCAAGGTCTTACCAGGTCAGGAAGGTTGCTAGAGAGTGCCCGATTCTGCCAGGCATGATATATGCCTCTTATCACAGTCCTTGGGAGACTGAGGCAAGAGGATTGCTTTGCTTGGCTACTAAGAGAATACTGGGTCAGCTGAGGCAACATAGCAAGACTTTGTCTAAAAATAAACAAACAGGGCTGGAAAGATGGCTCAGTGGTTAAGAGCACATACTGCTCTTTCAGAGGACTTGGGTTCAGTTCCCAGCACCCACAGTTCTGGTAGCTCAGAACTGTCTATAACTCTAGTTCCAGGGGATCTGACACCCTTATACAGGTATACATGCAGGCTAAAACACCAATGCACATGAAATAAAAGTAATTTAAAAACAAACAAAAGAACCACACAATGCCTTGTTCCCCACCTCCAGCTGAAAGATTCTCAGACCCTGGGCAGGACCAGATAGACTACAGGCCAGAAATTCAGAAAACTTGGCAGCTAAGGATCCATTGCCGGCTCCAGGCCTTCTCAGTGGTCCCTTTTCAGTGGCCAGATAGCCTCAGTATACTTACTCATTCCATCCATCATCAGGAACATAGCAGTACATGAGCCTTCGGGCATGGTACGGCAGCCAGCAGATGACATACACAGCCACGATGGCTCCTGCAGGACAGTGGGAGAGAGAGAGGGGGCATAGCAGACAGAAAGCAAACATGTTCTCAGTTACATCATCGTCCAGGGAGGAAGGTGCCCAAGGTGACAACAGCAATTCCTGTGGCATCTTCCTGGAGCCAAAGGATGGGAAGAGAACTTTAAGTTATTGGATATGAATTTGCCCTGTCCTTGGATACAACATGCTTTCAGAATCTTCCATTGATTACTGGAATACACTCCCACCTGAGTGACTATGTGGGTAGCATACTATAAATGCCCTTTCTACTGTGCAAAGCTTGTCCCGAAACTCTTCCTTCTGGATGGATGGTGGTACCATCATCAGGCCAGAAGCCAGAACATTCATAGTTTTCTATCATTCCAACACTTGCCTTTTAATGGGCTCTTCCTTGGCAACTGCCCACTGTATCTTGTCTGTGTCTCTACTGTTGCCACACTATGAAACTCCTCTCCACTGGACTCTGAGAACCTTCCCTCTCCTCCCATGACCATCTACCCACCAACTACCCAGTGTGGCCCTGCAGCAGCACTAACTAGTATCCTGGTAGAAATGCAGAATCATCTCATCCCACTTAAGACCTTGTGGGTTGGAATCTCCTGCCTGGACCCTACGCTGTGGCTTTTACATGTCCTAGATCACTGAGTACACCCTGAAGTTTGGGAGCACTATTTAGCCCCAAATAGTGCTAAATAGATCTTCTAGACATTGGCTCTTGGAACTCCAGCCCAGCAACTCTAAAGTGAAGCCTGACATATGCTGGAACTTAGGGCTAGGCATTCCCACCTAGTGACTTAACTTAGGGCTAGGCATTCCCAACCAGGTGACATTGTGCCAATGGTCACATCACAGTGCACTCAGCTCTTAGCATCTTTTCCTACAGGACTGTGATGTTGCAGAGAGTGCTGACCTGTCCCATTGGATCCTCCCAGACTTCAGCTAGTGCCAAGATTTCAACTAGGGTGTGATGGGTGCATGGAGAAACCTGTTTTCCTGTGCCTTTAAGAGTGTCCTTTACAAGGCCAGATTGTTCCAGATCCTTACAAAGGCAAGCAATTAAACAGATGTGCTAGAGGGGAAATGGGATTTGGGGACCCAGCCAGTCTGAGAGTCCACAATCGCTAGACTGAAAGTCATTCACAGTAGCTACTCCTGGCCGCCTTACACAGCTCAACTTTCTGAAACAGGGCCAGGTCTCTGCCTGTGTGGGTGAGCTGCTCTCTGGATGGATCTGTACTTTCATGCAGAGAACTCCATTTCTTTCTTTTGACGATCCCATTGTGCTTGTGAGGAAAAGTTATGGATGAATGTACAGCTCCTCTGAGGTACAGGGAAAAGAAGACCCAGAGAGAGGCAATATCTTGCCAAGGTCATCCAGCTCGGGACTGATAGAGGCAGCCCTGGTACCCAGCCTCCTCTCCCTCAGAGTGTTATGGTGGAGTACTTAACTGAGAACCTGGGCGCTGCGCTGGAGGCTGCGGATCTGGCTGGCATCCTTGTGTCTCACCAGGCTGGCTTGGACCCCCAGGGACAAGGTCTTTCTCCATGTGATGACACCCAGGAGGCCTTCCTCACTCAAGAGCTCCAGGCGGCTGGGGATAGAGCTGACTTGGGCAGAAGCTGATGGTACCTGGGAGTAGAGGGCCATCAGATGGTTGATGGTGACCCCGTTCAGGAAAGCAGTGAGTGCCAAGGGAAGCACGAAGGATACCAGCACGTTCACCTGTGAAGGTAATTCCAAGCATCACAGGGGCAAAGGCCCATGACTCTGGTCATTTAGGTTTGCTCTGTACTCAGAATCTGCATCAGCAGAAGCAGGAGACAAAAGGGCCTGGAAGGTAAAGCTAAGGATAGCCTAAGAACTGTGATGCTACAGTGCAAGCCCGAGGCCACAGAGAAGCCATTCTTCCCTGTGGACACAAGACAGAAACTCGTTCCAAAGAGAGACATCACTGATGTTCGACCTCCTCATTCCACTTTCTTCTCAGCTTTGGAGTCTGGACTCTGAGTGACCCAGCCTGCTTTGCAGTCTTTATGCTCGAACAGGGTCTTCAAATGGCTTCTACTGGCTGGATACCTTAATTTTAAAATCACAGTCCATAAGCCAGGCAGCAGCAGTGCACACCTTTAATCCCAGGACTCAGGAGGCAGAGGCAGGCACATTTCTGTGAGTTTGAGGCCAACCTGGTCTACAGAGTGAGTTCCAAGACTGCCAGGGCTACAGAGAGAACCTTGTCTTGAAAAACAAAAAAAAGTCACATTCCATGGGCTGGAGGGAAGGTTCAGTGTTTAACAGCACTTGCAGAACACCAGAGCTCTGTTCCCAACATCCATGCTAGGCAGTTCACAGCAACCTGTAATTCTGGCTGTGAGAACCAGGGAATCTGATGCCTTCTTCTAGCCTCTGCAGGCACCTGCATTCTATGTGGACATACTCATATACCCAGAAATAGACACATGACTAAAAAGAAAATAAATCATTTTTTAAAAATCAGTCTGCTATCACAGTTCAGAGGTTGACAAACAGGTCAGAAGGCTGTGGCAAGTGTAGGCTCTGGAGGTGCCCCTCAGTCTGTCCAGGAAGAGCAGCAGCAGTCTCCAGAGCCATGTGACAAAAGGGAACCTATGCTGGGGCACCCTGGAGATACCAAGGGCAAAGACAGCAGAGGGCATGCGTGGCTTGTGGGTAGTCTCTCCCCACTCATTCTCTCAGTGGTTGTCTTAGAGGCCATGTGGGCAGCTCCTGTAGGTTCCACATGGCACTCAAATGTTTATGGGAAAACTTCATGAGGTGTGTGGTGGTGGTGGGGAGTCTGCATGAATAATGTCTTCAGGTGGTCCAGGCTAGGTGCTTCAGTGGGAAGGAACACTGGAAATCAACCCTCTAGAGTGTAATGGGAATGGAAATTGGGGGGAACACGTACTGAGGACCCACTATGCTGTATCCCTGGTACTTTCACAGGATCACATTTAATTATTCTCATGACACTGGCATTGTGTTTTTGGTATTCAGGAAAACCCAGGCATGTGAACATCACTGATGGACAGGCAACAAAGCAGGGACAACAAACAAACAAACAAACAAACAAAAAACCAGAGAAAGTGTCTCCTAGGAGCCAGCACACCCTTCATTCTGACTCAGGGTGCCATTCTTCCTCACCATCCTTGTCCTGTAGGCTGAAGTTTCTTCCTGTGTTTGTATCACTGGAAACAGAGTCTTGACTAGACTCCTCCAGCTTCCCTCCATGCACCCACCCCCCACATATAGTGGCTGAACTCTCAGTCTAGAAATGGGCATGATGTTTCAAATGCCAAACTCTTTTAAAAGTAAATCCATTACAAACAAACCATTGTTAGGAGGCGTTTGGTCTTCCTTTCCCCTGGAGGAAAGTTCCCTATCCAAGGAGAGTGCTGGACCAGACAGGGATAAAGCAGCCCTGTAGAACATGGGTAAACATGGGCACAATTGGCCTCTCCCCCGTCCTTTCCCATTTTCACCTCTTGGGTGAAAATGAAGGTCCTCTCTCCCTACCCACCAGATCCAGCTGGCACACACAGGGTGGGGCAAGGAAACAGAGGGGGCTTTATGCCAGGGGCTGCAGCCTTGTGCCATGGCAGGAGAATAGGGTGGAGAGAGAGGTATCAAGATTAATTTGAGAGAAACCAATGGCAGAGAAAGGCTGATGACCCTTACCAATGGCTGCATGTAAGGGACAGAGCATGCAATAGAAAAGCCCATGAATGACATATGTGGAGGAAGGTAGGTGCTATATAAATGACCCATAAAAGGTCGCCACCGTCCACTCTCCTGTCTCAGATCTGTTGAGCTTCTAACAGTCCTCTCCTGTTCTCTGTTCTCTGTCCACTTCAATCATGGAAGTGCTTTCTCCTCTGACAAACCACCGCCTGTGTGCCCCTAGCACAGTTCTTTGTTCTGGGACACAAGGACCTGAATATCACAGCAGTTCCCTCTGGACTGCAGTCCCTACCTGGCCAGCAATGCAGAGCAGGATATGGTGGTCCAGCCACCTGTGCCGCCCCTGAATCCCACACTGTGTCCTGATGTACCTGCACTTTTGTGTGCCTATCTCCCCACTTCCTCAATGTGCTTGTGGCTAGTGAAAGGACGTTAGCTATACCCTGTTTTGGTCCTTTGCATTCCCCGGAAGGACGCTGGAGTGGCTGCTTTAGTTTCTCTCACTACCCTAGTGTGCGTCTCACTCAGGCTCACTACCCATCTGAGCAGTGGTCTGGCAAACTCAGAGGGCCCTGGGTTACAGGACCACTCAAAACATGAGACTTGGGAAGTCTTGGAAGGCGAGACTTGCTTTCAGAAAAGGCGCTGCAAATCTCTGGGAGTAGATCACAGACTAGGGGAGCAGGCCGGAATGGAGAAGCCTTGGGAGCAGCGTGTTGAGGGAAGGCTTTCAGAAAGAGGCAAAAATATAGCTCACTTCCAGGGTTAAGAAAAGTTGGAGAGGGAGGATGCAAAGAAAGACTTGTTGACCTAAATGCCAGAGAGAGGCCAGGCAAAGCTAGGGAAAATGGGGGTGGGGAGTGGAGTAAGTATGGGAGAGGACGGCACAGGAAATGAGGCCAGAAACCTCATCAGCCCCCAGAAGACAGGAGCAGAGAAACGCCTCCTCCGATTTCTGAGAGGCCCATTCCAGAGCCACATGTTTGGAGTGTGCATTTCACAGGCTCACCTGTGGTTCCTTTTAAAAAGAGGTGTGAGTGTGTGCACATGCGTGAATGCGTGTGTGTGTGTGGGGGGGAGGGTCAGAGGACAACTTTAGGAATTGGTCCCCCTTACCTGGATGAAGACCTGGAGTGTGGCGCGGCTCACCATTACCGTGCACACGCGCGAGGCGGGCTCAGGCTCCCCGTTGGCACGCTCCACTTCGTGCTTCTGCCCCATGATCAACGCCATGGGCAGGGCAAGGCCCAGTGAGGCGACCCAGACCAGTGACAGCAGACGGCGGGTGCGGCGCGGAGTGAGCAGACGGCGGGCGCGCAGCGGCTGGCACACAGCCAGGCAGCGCTCTGCGCTCAGGCTGGCCACGCTCAGCACCGTGGCGTAGGCGCACAGCTCACGCACGAAGTAGTAGCCACGACAGCCCAGATCCCCGAAGACCCAGGGGTAGTGGGACCACACGAAGTTGTAGAGTTCCATGGGCACGCTGACCAGTAGCAGTAGCAGGGCCGACAGCGCCAGGCTGAGCACGTGGTAGCGCAGGCGCCCGGGGCGACCGGCCCGCGCCTTCAGCACCACGTGCACGGACAGCGCATTGCCCGCCGTGCCCAGAGCGAAGATGAGAGAGTAGAGCACGGTGAACAGCACCTTGGCCCAGAGGCGCGTGTCCACGCCCAGCCGTGCGTCCAGGCTCAGCCCTGCGCTGGGGCTGGGCCTCGTAGACCGCGGGCTGCTGGTCTCCATCACTGTCTCGTGGTGGCCTGAGCTCCCTCCCTCCCTCTCACTGCCCGGAGCCTGGGCTAGCTGCCCGGTGAACCAGCACCTCCTCCTTCCTGGGAAACTCCAGAGCTGGGAAGGCACGCCCCCAAAGGGAGTTCCAGAGGGGCATCAGACTAGAATACTTCGCCCATTTGGCTCAATCCAGAAAAGCACGTGTTGGTGGAAAAAGAGGTTCTTTGAGGTTCACCTGGATAGCATCACTAATAGGCTGTGTGACCCACGGGCAAGTTTTTAAAACTCTCTGTGACCCCCCCCCCCCGCTCCCGTTTTCAATTTTTAAATACCACTCATGATGCAGAATTTCTCTGCGGATCAAAAGAGTGGATCGACATGCAGATGTTATACCTCTGTCTGTTTGGTACGTCTCTGTGAGCGTCTGAGGAAGACAGTTCAGGGAAGGCTTTGCCAGGCTCCAGCAACCTTGTCGACCTAATTTCTCTCATTAAAGGGCTCCTCTGCTACAGTAATAGCCTCAAAAAGATGGCCAGTGTAGGCACCCTCCTGGTATCATGCGGTGCCACTTCGTTGATGGATGTCACACTCAGAGGGAAGAATGTGTGTTAAGCCTATTTAAGATCATTTTACCGTGCTCATTTATAAGCTCATGAAGAAACGAGAACTTTGGAACTGGATGGATTTCTAGAGGCTTAGTGTAAACTGAAAACAGAATTAGATCAACACCCAGGCCTTGTTCTTTTTTTTTTTTTTTTTTCTATTGCAGGTTGTATGGCCCAGTGACAATTAGTTTAGTCTTCTGGATATATATCCATAGCCACAATGACACTGAGATAATATAAATTTACTTTTCACTCTGCTCCTACACAGGAGTGCTTCTGAGGCTAGGAAAGTGAGGGTACAATTCCGTGGCTTTAGTTAAGCCAGAAATTATAGAAGTCACCAGCATCTGTGGCCTGACCTAGGAGTGTGTGGTCTGCCATCTTATTGGAATCCCTCCTTGAGAGCCGAGTTAGGGCTCCTGTTGTCATCTTGAAATTCTTTGTAACTTTGGAGCAAAGGGCTCTCTCATTTCGCTTGGTCCTGGACCCTGCAATTACAGGATTGATTCTCACTGCCAACCAGAGTGGCCTGCAAGCAAGGAAACTGAGAAAAACTGGCCAGGCTGCCTGTGTTTTGCAGTTGGAGAACTATGAAACAAAGAGTTCATATTTGTTGGGATTCACACTTTAATGTTTCACATCTTTTGAAATATTATTTTAATTTTTTTTTCTTTTAGAAAGATTTTCAGCCAGGTGTAGTGTCAAACACACCTTCGATCCCAGCACTCTGCAGGCAGAGACAAGTGGGTTAGTGCCTTTATTATCTGCTCACCTACCAATAGTGACATCAGGTAAACCTGAAGGCCAAGAATGAGGGCAAACATGAGGGAGCCAACCCTGATGCTGACCTGAGCAGTTTCATGGAAATTCAACCATGCTGAGAGATGCTATAGGAAAAGTAGATGACTTTGCATTAGGAGTCTATTGCCTGTTTGCGCTTATTGGGATCATTAAAATGTCAACACATTTATGCACAGACATTTGCATATAATGTGTGCTCATACATATAATTACGTATGCATTATTACACACAATCATGTACACATTTATGATCATATCTACCCACTATCTCACACGTACATGCTGTTGCTTTTTTCTTTTTTTATTATTTATTTATTTTTTTAATTTTATGTGCATTGGTGTTTTGCCTGCATATATGTCTGTGTGAGGATGCTGGATCCCCTGGAACTAGAATTGCAGACAGTTGTGAACTGTCATGTGGGTGCTGGGAATTGAATCCGGGTCCTCTGGAAGAGCAACCAGTGCTCAGCCACTGAGCCATCTCTCCAGCTCCATTCTTCTTCTTCTTTTTGTTTTTAATACCAGCACTCAGGAGGCAGAGGCATCTCTGTGAGTTTGAGGCCAGCCTGGTCTACATAGTGGGTTCCAGGACAGCCAGAGGTACATAGTAAAACCTTTTCTAGAAAACAACAACAAACCCACTACCACCAATAACAAGAGGATTTGCACCCTCCAGAGGCCAGACATGGAACTGGAGTCACAGGTGGTTGTGAGCCTGGTATGAGTATTGGGAACTGAACCTGTATTCTGTGAGGACAGTTAGCACACTTAACAGCTTAACCGGGCTTTCCAGCCCCTTGTATAGGTACCCCATCCTACTGGGCTAGAACACTGAGCAGATGGGAGGGATGGAAGGAGGGAGAGAGGGAGGGAGGGAGGAGCCAGAGAGGGTGAGGAGTGATGGGTAGTGGATGGACAGAGAGATTTCCTCTGGACATGTACTGAAAGGACTGAGGTTGAGAGAACAGCTAAGCTGGGTGTGCTGTGGCCATGAGGTGGTGTGACAGCTGGGAGAACTTCTCTAACTGCTTGGTGTCACTATTGGTAGGTGATTGTATAATAAAGACACTAACCCAATTATAGTGGGAAATTACCAATACGGAGTCAATATAGAAATATAAGGGTATTTAATAGGGAAAAGCCTTACTTACAGAGCAACCTAGCCAGCCGGCGTGGCAGCGGTCTGTACGCAAGCCCCAAAGAGAAAGCAAAAGAGAAAACGCAGTCACACTACGTCCCCCTGACCATGCCCTCAAAAGCGTGATCAGGCACACCTGTAGCCAGCCCCTAAGTAGGCATGGCTACAGCTTCCCCTACAATTCCCCTTTTAGTCTAAAAGAGGATTAAAACTTAACAGTTTAAAGTATCCAAAATTAACAATAATAAAGGTAAAATATAAGAAGATACAACAATCTGCTTATGTCACATCCTAACTATCTATTTTAACTAAACCCTAAAGTCATCTGAAAGAGGTGTCCAAGCCTGAACACCTCATTCCAATCCCAACCATAAACAATACGAAGCTATCCCTAACTAGGTATATACACTATCCTAAGTGATAACAATGGGGAAAGGGGGCGTAGCATTCTCCAAGTTACTTCCTGCTGAAATGGGATGATGATAGTCATGTGGGATCCTGTAGGAAGAAAATGTTAGTATCCAGTCCATGTTAGATGGGATTCAATTGATTGAAGATCTCGCTTGAAATCCTCAACTTGATTGAAGTCAGTCCCCAAACCTCTGGCCGGAGTGTCAGTTGAAATGGAGCAAGTTGGATCCAGTGCAGTCGAGGAGGTGTGGCCCATTTTTCCCATTCTTAGTTACTGTTCTATTGCTGTGAAGAGACACCTTGTCCAAGGCAAGCATTTAACTGGGGGCTCGTTTACAGTTTCAGAGGGTCAGCATTTTTATCATGGCAGGGAGCATGATGGCAAGTATGGCACTGGAACAATAGCTGAGAACTACATCCTGATCCACAAGCAGAGAGGAGAGAGAGAGGGGAGAGAGAGAGAGGAGAGAGAGAGAGAGAGAGAGAGAGAGAGAGAGAGAGAGAGAGAGAGAGAGAGAGAGACTGGGTTTAACATGGGCTTTTGAAACCTCACAGCCCACCCCTTCCTTCAACAAGGCCATACCTAGAGACACACTTCCTTCAACAAGGCCATACCTCCTAATCCTTCTAATCCTTCCAAATAGTGCTACTCCCTGATAACTAAGCATTCAAAATATATGAGCCTGTGGGGATCGTTCTTTTTCCAACCACCATATCCATTGAAGAGCTCAAAGCTGAATGAAGTGTGGCTCCATAAGAGAAAGACATTCCCCTATGCCCCCGTTGTATAGGTCCCTCTTTTATGTCTGTTTCTTGTCCATCATGAGGTGAGCATCTCAGGTTCACCTTGCCCTCTTTGCCATGATGCCAACCATGTGCTGAGTCTGTGAGCCAAAATAAGCCTTTCTTCCTACACTCTTGAAAAAAAATCATTTATTTTATGTGTTCATATTTTGCTTGCATGTATGTCTGGGTACCATGTGCATGCCTGGTGTCTATGTAGGTCAGAAGAGGGCATCAGATTCCCTTGGAATTGGAGTTACAGATGGTTGTTAGCCACCTTGTAGGTGCTGGGAATTGAACTTAGGTCCTCTGCAAGAATGAGTACTCCTGACCACTCACTGTTTCTCTGAGGGAGAAACTTTGCCACAGGGACCCAAGGCCAAGAGACACAATCACACAGTGTTATCATTTGTCACCATCTGCAGAAGCCCTGGTATGGGATTCCAGTTCCCCACTCAGGATGCTGGGAGCTCAGAACTCTGTCCCGAGAGCAAAAAGCTGAACAAACTGAAAAAGTAACAACCGTTCTTAGGACAGTGAGAGAAACAAGGTCAAGGGTCTAATCACTGACATCACAGTTGGAAAGGTAGTCAAGGAGACACAGAGAAGTACAACAATCCAGAGCAGAAACTCAAACCAACCTCTCCTCCTTTAAGTTGCTCCCATCAGATATGTTGTCCTGACAACAATGAAAGTCACTGCTACATCGGACTTCTCAATACAAAAACAAGCACATCTTGATGGACTATTTATTGTTAATGCCTCTATTAAACAGAATAAAAAGGACTTAACAACAACAAAAACCTGCCAATTAACTATACTTCTACTATGGGGACCTTCCTGACTCAGACCAAACTCTACAGATATGTAATTGTAACCCATGAAATATTTCTGGATTTGCCTTATAAAAGTCATTTCATTCCTTGAGTTCCCTGTGAGACCCATTAAGATGTTGGATGTTTGCTGATTCATGCATTGCTATTTGCTCAAATATGCTTTGAAAAGTTTATGTGTCAGTTTGTTGTTTTACGATGTCAAATATAGATTATGTCTTAAGTCTGGACCTCGTCCTGAAGAGAGGTTACTGTGGCAGTTATGATGTGAGACACAAATAACAGACCCTCCCTGGCATGTCCTAAGTGTCAAGTAACGGGCCTGGGATGTGAAAAACCCTGCCCAACCCCAAGGAAGTTTGTGAGACGATATGTGTAAGAAGAGCATGTGGCTCCCAGAATGACCTCGGTCATGTCAGCCCCAAGCTCTGACCTTCTTCAAAGGCCAGAAGAAGGAGAAACCATTCTGGGCTCCCAGAATGACCTCAGTCATGTCAGCCCCAAGCTCTGACCTTCTCCTTCAAAGGCCAGAAGAAGGAGAAACCATCCTGGGATACAGGAGAGGCCTTGGCCTTGGCAGGAGGCGAGCCTGAGCATGAAGGGTGAAATCATGGCAGCAAATGCTCTGAGAGCTTGTGGGTGGCTCCCAGATATGGATGTGGCTGCCAGGGCAAGGGTGGCATCCTGTGGGTTCCTGACAGCAGGAATATGCAAGGGACATCTCTTTAGGTCCTGGCCCAGTCACTCAGGGAATGGTGGAGAAGTTCAGTGTGCTACTGTAAAAGGTTAGAGCCTCCAGCAACTGATGATGCTCAAAATAAGACAGCTTTCAGGGCTGAGGACATAGACCCTGTCCCGAGGGGTCCCAGTGGTGGTGGGGATGGTGAGAAACAGACTTACAGATGAAAGCCCTCCTTGGCACATTCTAACTGTCAAATAAGGGACACTCTTGTCCAACTGAGTGTGAGGACTCAAGTTTTAGCTCTGAAACCCATGGCACACTCTTGGTAATCCCAAGGTTATGGAGATGGAGGCAGGAGGGTCCCGAGGCTTCCAGCTAGCTGGCCTAGCCCACTTGGTGAGCTTCAGGCAGTGAGAGATCCTGTCTCCAAAAAATGGTGGATGGTGTCTGAGGAATGACATTAAAAGTTTTCCTCTGGTTCACACACACATGCATACATACACATATGTATGTGTACCATACACATGTGTGATGATTATTGCGTGCCGCGTGCGCTCAAAGATGATCAGTAGTCCGTAAGGCTAAGATTTCTTTATTCCGATAAACACCAGCCCAAACACAAGCCAGAGCGTGCCAGGAGCAGCAAGACAGCCAGGCCAGAGAGAGGGGCCAGAAAGAAGGGGCTATTCACGTGTGGGCAGTCCCTTTAGAATCGTCCCACGTCACCTTAGACCTCCCCTGACCATGCCCTCATTGGTGTGTCCCTGCACACCTGTCTGGGCTACTAGCAGGTGGGGCTACAGTGTCTCCCTTACACATGTGGGCACATAAACAGGCACACACAGGCACACACACACACACACACACACACACACACACACACACACACACACACACACACACACACAGAGTTTCTGCATCTCTACAATGTTGTCCCTAATGACAACCTCAGAGTTTCTGTGTAGAACAGGAATTGTCACCATTTTCCAGGGGTTACAATGTACAAGGACCACAAAGAGATCTTTCTAACATGGCCTCAAGTCTCCCCACAACCTCTTGAAAGAATTTCTTGCAGGCTCTCATTAAGTTGTTCAGACTGGCCTTGAGCTCACTGCAACACAGGCTGACTTTGAACTTGTGATCTTCCTGCTGTGGTCTCTCGATTACAGGTGTATGTCATGGTACCTGTGTGGGAGGGGTTGTTTTTATTCCTTGTTTTCCCAGATGGGAAAGAGAGGGCTGTTGGAGGTGGAATGAGTCCCCCTCAGTCCTGTCAGTTTTTAAGGGGTGGAGTCAGATGAGAGCTGGCCTGGTTCCATCTGTAGCTTCCCCTACATGCTGAACTCCTTTCTACTCAAATGAGCACATTCTTCGAGCTCATCCATGATCACATCCCCATTCTTGGCATACTGTCTGACCAGCACACGCTCCTAGCAGTCTGGCCCAGCAGTGAGACACATGTCACCCGAGCACTGTGTCTCTTCCAGAGTGCTGCCAGTGTGTGTGAAAACTCCTGAGCTAGGCTTGGAGCTCCAGGGACAATGTCGAAGATACAGCCCACCATGCCTTCCTCACAGTGCAGTGTGTCTGAACACATATGTTACGTGTGTAGTGGGGTGCTTTTATCAGACTGTGGGCCAGTGCTGAACCTGACAGGTACAGCACCTCACAATCTTATCACCTGTCAGTCATGAGGTTCTTAAAATATCTTGACAGGGTGAATTAAAAATAGTAAGGGCTTTGGTGACCCAGACCAGTGGAAGTGTCCTGGGGCATTGGCATTTTCTCTGTTGCACTTAAGGCCCTTCCAGGACATTCAGATGTGGGCACTTGAGTATGTCATAGTGGTGGGGTGACTGTTCTGAGCTGTGCACATGCATCCTCCCCAGAGTGTCAAGGATGGCCAAGGGTGTTCCTGCTGAGCGGTTAGTGTCAGAGCTCAGTGGGTTGGGACAGAGAGGCTCCAGGGTGGAGCACCAACCTGACTTAACAGATCCAATTTCTACACACCCAGCCTAAGGGCACCGTCTCTAAACTCACTCGCCCTGCTTTGCCACTTAAGGCCAGTTCTTCAAGCTCTTGTTTTCTGTGTATAATCTTACAGGGGTGCTGTATGAATCATACACTGCCATGGACAAGACCATGGAGCAGAGCTAAAGATGACAGAGGATGACACAACCTGTAGGGCTGCAGGAACATGGTGAGGGGGTAAGCAGAAGAGAAACTGAGGCAGGCTTCAGTTTCTGCCATTCACTGTCCTTTGCTGACTCTTTTTCTGTTTTTGTTTTTTGGTTTTTTGAGACAGGGTTTCTTTGTATAACAGCCCTGGCTGTCCTGGAACTCCCAGAGATCCACCTGCCTCTGCCTCCCCAGTGCTGGGGTTAAAGGCGTGTCTTTCGTTATTTTATTAGCATATTTTAATTACACACCATAGCAGATTTCATTATGATACTTTTGTTATGTGTATGTAATGTGTTTGGGTTATACTCACCCCAGGTACCCTCCATTGTCCCCTTCCAGTGATTCCCTTGCTCTTCCCAATGACACCCCCCCTTCTATTTTCAGATAACCCAATGATCTTTGTTGCATGGGTGGGGCTTGTTTCCTGGAGCTTGGGTACCTTGCTAGGACTATACTTGAAGAAAATCTCTCTCCCTTCCCCAGCAACCATTAACTGCCTATCAATCCTCAGGGAGGGGTGGAGCCTCATGAGAGTTTCTCTCTCCAGGACAAGATGTTGAGGGCCCAGATCTTGTGCACGTAATCACAGTTGCTTGCATTCGAGAGTTCGTCGTACCTGAAAGTCTACACCATACTCCCAGTTCCTCTTACTCTTATATTCTTTCTGCCCCTTCATCTGGGATGCTTCATGAGTCTTAGAAAGGTTTATATAGATGTCCTGCTTATGGCTGGGCATGCTTATTCACACATTCTCAACACTCTGGCAAGTTATGAGTATCTGCATTTACCACTGCCCACTGCAAAGAGAAGCTTCTCTGTCCAAAGGTGGATATAACTGTAGTTATTTGGAAGCCTACTCAGCAAGAATATTATGTCTGTTTAACAAACCAGTAGCAATAGCTTTTCTTGCTAGGTCCTATGACCTCCCCAGCCATGGGCTTTTGATTAGATTTATAGGACCAGATGTGAATTCCTTCCTGTGGAGTTGACTTCAAATCCTATGAGAAAGCAGTTCGTTACTTCCATAACTGTCATGGCACTATACATCAGTGGGCACTTCTTGCCTGACCAGTCATAAGTCTTACATGCAGAGCCCACAGCTAAGCAAGACAGATTGATTGCATCCACTCCCTCACCCAGCAGCATGCTCAGTGACAATATTCTGAAGCCCCTTTCCTTGGCCCTGCGGTGGAGGCACACTCCCTCTCATGACCTCTGACCCCAGCTGTGCCCAAAGTCAGTCTTTGTAAGCCTCCCTCCTAGCAATTTCAGGCCATCTGAGCCCAGTAGAATCCGGGACTTGCGGGAATACAAGAATCACCTTAAGGGTCCTGCCCCTTAAGTCACCTGATCTGCTTTGTCACTTCCCACTTCCTGACCCAAGACCAACTCTTGAAGCTTCTGCTTTCTGTGTGTAACATCTACAGGTGTACAAAACCATTGCAAACCCAGAGCTGTTGAAGGATGCATGGAACTGAGTAGGCTGGTGGTAATGAAGGATGCAGGGACACAACTCAGTGTGCTGCATAGCCACATGGGAAATGCAGCTCTACTGCTGAACCCTGCTCTCCTGGCTCCAGCAAGTCCATGACAGTGCAGCACAGAGGGCAAATTCACTCAGATTTGGTGGAAAACCTGTAGAATATGGATGCATGGAATGCTGCCACTTTGTTGTATAATCTTTTGTGTATATGGAGAGAGAGAGAGAGAGAGAGAGAGAGAGAGAGAGAGAGAGAGAGAGAGAGACGAGAATGCTGGTGTATGTATGCCATAGCATGAAAGTGAGGACAACCAACTGCTTGGGTTGGTCCTTACCTGCCTTATTTGAGAGAGAGTCTCTTGTTTTGCCTGTGTGTCTCAGGGATTCTCCTGTTCCCCACGTCCCTCCTGCAGGTTCACCAGGATTACAATTGGTACCAACTTTACATGGCCCTAGGAATTCAAACTTGGGTCCTTGTGCTTACACACTGTGCTGACTAGTTTATGTCAACTTGACACAAGCTAAAGTCATCTGAGAGGAGGGAACCTCAGTTAAGAAAATGCTTCCATGAGATCAAGTTGGAGGCAAGCCTATAAGGCATTTTCTTAATTAGTGGTTGATGAGGGAGGACCCAGGCCAGTCCATGATGGATGGTATCATCTCTAGGCTTTCTATAAGAAAGCAGGCTGAGCAAGCCATGGGGATTGAGCCAGTAAGTAGCACTCCTCCATGGCCTCTGCATCAGCTCCTGCCTCCAGGTTCTTTTCCTCCTCAACTTGCTTTTGGTCATGGTGTTTTATCAGAGCAATAGAAACCCTAACTAAGACACACAACAAGCAATTTTATCCACTGAGCCATATCCCCGACTGTGGATTTCAGTCACTTGAGAGCACCATTTCCCGCATTCAACCAGGAAGGGGGCCTGAGGGTTGGTCTCTCTGCCAACACTTCCTCTCATCACATTCCCTCTGGGAATCTCACGTGGGTTTCTTCTTTCTCGGCCTTGGGAGTTACTCAGTCTCGCATTCTTACTCCTGAGATAGGTCTGTCTCAAAGGCAGGAATGGGCATGGTGATTTGAAGTGCCCTGTTGAGCCAGCTGGCCTTGTGCCCCTCCTCTTGTTGCCCCACACAAACTGGACAGAAACTGGCATTTTCTAGTATCTTTGCATCCTGGGTGTTGTGTTTGCCAGCCAGTCCCCAGGTGGGAAAGGATTTGCAATTCAACACCCTGCTCTTTGCTGGGACCTTGTGACTTGGCCCAGGCTCAGTAAAGGGAAGCAGCTTTGCCTCCTCCAGTGTCACTAGGCCCAGCCTCCAGCTCCTGAGCTGGTGTCCCTGTGGGTCATTTCTCTCCAGACGTTGAATGAGGAGGTGGCTGGACCCTGAAGGTCTAGCCATGGCAGAGCAGGATCGTGTCTGCAGCCCTAAGTGGGAGGTGCCACGGAACAAGAGCTCTGTGGATTCAGCATGGTCATGGGTAAGGCTGCATGTGGCTGTCAGACCACATGTACTGTGTGTTGCTGTGTCCAGGGGGTTCATTCAGGAGTGTCCTGTCTTCATGGCATCCAGCCAAGTTCCCTGAAAGCTCCTACCCCATGGCTCTATGGAGGCTTGCTTATAAGCTGTGGGTGCTGACTTGGGACTTAAAACCTGATTTCTCTGCCCTGATGGAAAATGCTCAGTGTGTGCTTTGACTGTGGGTGTTTTCAGGTCCCTGCCTCATGAGGGAGGAAAGCAGAGGCATGGGAATTACTTGTGTCTGGCATGGTCACTTACAGCACTGTATATGAACTGGCCTCATTGGACTCTGAAGCTATCAGCAATTCTGGCCTGCCTGTATCCGCTCTCATTCAAAGTCCAGGAAAGGGGGAGGTTGGTCAGATGAAGACCCCAAAGCCCAAACTGAGGGGCTGAGATCACCCAAAATGGCAGTATTGATGATAGGACCTAGGCTAAAATTTGGGCCTCACTGTTCCCAAAAAGGCTAGTGGGTTTAGGTGCAGAGCACATATTGTGAGGCTATTCCCCTGACCCAAACAGTGCCCCTGGGTACTCCCATGATACTATGCTGGGACCCCGGATTCTGGGGCTGGACCAGCAGCATGGAGGCTCTGTTATTCTGCATCCTCAGGGAGAAGCCTCCTGGATGCTGGTGCCCTAGAGCACCTGGCACCAGCTAGCTTGCTTGACTTTGCTGTCAGGGCAGGGGGTCCACTGGGGCCTTCTGTGAAGGGATATGCTTCAGTGCAGAGATGGGAGCTGAGGAGGGAGGTGGTTGAAGATGCTGCATCTGCCCCATTCATCACTTAGCCCCACAGGCAGATATTTCCTGAAAGGACTCATGCTTGTGAAAGTGTTAGGGCAGGTCTAGCCCTGGGGACAGGAGTGACACCACCCTTTGAGGATGCAGCCCTGGTGAATCACAGTCACCCTGATTAAATGAACTGGTTTTATGGTTAGTCGGGGATTAAAGTAGCTTTTTTTTCCTTTCAGTACAGAATGTCACTTAAATGTAGCACCTATCCTCATCTGTCTCAGTAGAGATGTAAACTTCCTCTTCCTTTGTGGGCAGGGCTGGAGGCCCACCAGATACATTGGTGTCCACCGAAATGACTGGCACTCTGTAGTACTGAGGTACAGGTCTCATTGTCATGGTGTTGTCTGGTCTAGCTCAGCTAGCAGGCATCTGAGGAAGCCGACTGTGAAACTGGGACTGATGTAGACTGTCAAACCCCCAAGTCCATGCCCATTGGCTCTGTAACCTGAGGAAACCCTGGTTGGATATCTGTGTTCTGCGTGTGTGTGTGTGTGTGGGGTAGCACACATGTGTGGTTAGGTAGGTGTGTGTGTGTGTGTGTTTGAGGTGAAGGTATCATGTGTGTGTGTGTGTGTTTAGGTCAGAGGTCAACCTCAGATGTTATTCCTCAGGTGTCATCCACCTTGTGTTTTGGTCTGGAACTAGGCTGACCGACCACCAAGCCCCCTTGATCTCCATGTCTCTGCTTCCCCAATTGTGTCCACAAGCATGCGCCACCACACCCAGGATTTTTCACATGGGTCTCACGTGGGGGCTCAAACTCAGGTCCTCATGCTTGCGAGTCAAGTACCTTACAGACTCAGCTACCTACTGACTAGGTTACCTCCCCAGCCCGCCCCTTATGTTTTGACTGTGCTCAGTGTAGACCTTGTAGAACACAAAGGCTGTGAGAGAAAGCCCCAGAGCATTGCAAGCAGAGGCGGAGCTTTGTTCTTTGATGGCTCGTTTATAATCAGGGGACAAAAGGGCTTGAGATTCACCCTTTGTCCCCCTTTAGTCTGTCACTTCCCACACTGTCTCTTGGAGTAGATAAATGTTCATTCACTCGAGAAATTCAACAGGTAGAGTCTGCAGCAGGTCTCTTCTGTCACACCATAGCCTGGCTTCTCAGAGCAAAAGAGACTGTGTGTGTGTGTGTGTGTGTGTGTGTGTGTGTGTGTGTGTGTGTTGGGGGGGTAGTGAGGTAGAGTCCACCTTGCTGCTGCTTCTGGAGACATACTGCTATTGGCTCCCTACAATGGGGGGTCAACTTTAAGGTGGGGTTTTCTAGGGCATTGGGACCTTGGCTCAGGCCTCTGCCTTCTGGAACAATCTGACTGCTGTACGGTAGTGCCCCAGACCTCCTAACCAGCAGGCCCAGTAAAATCAATGTCTCCCTCCAACAGTGGGGGTTCATTGGGGTCTGGATCAGGATCTCACATTGAATAAGGGACATGAGAGTGCCCAGGGCTGTGGCTTTAGTAAAGCAGAAGAACTGGGACGAAGTCCAGAAACCAAAGCAGAAACCTAAATGGACTGATGAGTCCAAGGGTGCCATGGGAGGCTTCAGAAAGTCTGGTGAGCACACAGGAGAGGCCGGAGCTGCAGCTGCGCTGGCCAGGTGCCCAGGCTCAGCTGTCTGGCTTCTGGGAAGAGTTAAAGCAGCCCAGTCACTGTGGGGCTGGGAAAAGGGCAGCAGGCAGAGACACAAGCCCTGGAGGCACCTGCTCAGTTGGCACCATACACCTGCAGCATTGGCCACAGACATTCAGAGTCTCTGGCCTCTGTTTCAGGGCCATAGGCCGTTCTGGGTCCTGTGTGTGTGTGAAGAACCCAGCAGGGTGGGGAAATGCTAAGCCTGGTCCCTTAAAAGAGGTCAGGCCAACTGTGGGTGGGCAGGCTGCAGCCTGCCAGCCACAGAATTCTTGAGGCCCAGTTCAGGAGTGATTGTCCCCAGCCCGCAAGGCCAGAAAGGCGCCTGTGAGAAGCTGGCTTGAGAGCCAGGCAGGGGGGGGGTGGATTTCAATAAACAGCAAACAGGGATGGATCCTGCTGGGCTGGGAGGTAGGTGAGTTTGAGCACAGGCAAAGCTTGAGAGTACAGGGTGTTCCCCACCACAAGCCGTCTGCTCTCAGGGATTCTTTTTTTTCCCCTAGTTGGGACGTGTACTGTGACATTTATCTTGGCTGGGCACTCAGCCTCTGAAAGACAGAAAGCAGTCATGGGTCAAATATGAGACCCAAAAGGCCAAGGTACAGGAGCCAGAAGGCCTTGGTTCACAAGCCAGCTGTGGCATGCCCTTGCAGACTTAGCTTGTTAGAGCCTCAGTGTCCCCAACTGTAAAGCAATGTTTCTAATATCTGATGATGATACAAGACTCATGGAAACTCTGTAGACAGTAGTTGTCCTTCACATTAGCACTGAACCTGGGTATGGTGGCCTGTGGCTATGGACTGCAAATGTAATAGGGACAAATAATCAAATTTCTGGCTGGGCAGGGGCATGGAGAGGTGGCCAGGGGTTAAAAGCACTTGTTGCTTTTGCAGAGGACCCAGGTCCAATTCCCAGCACCCACATGGTGATTGACAACCACCCGTCGTTACTCCAGTTCCAGGGCATCCAGTGTCCTCTTCTGAACTCATTGGTGATGCACATACATACATGCAAGCCATACACAGACAAAATAAAAGGAGTAAATCTAAACTTAAAAAAAAATGCATTCAGGGCTGGGGGTGTAGCTCAGTTGGTAGAGTATTTGCTTAGCATGTACAAAGCCCTGGGTTTGATCCCTAGAACTGCATAAAACAAGGCATAGTGGTGTATGTATGTTATCCCAGCACTGGGGAGGTAGAGGGAGAAGGGTCAGGGGTTTCAGGCATCATTAACTATAGTTAGCTGAAGGTCAGGGTGTGGAACATGAGACTCTATGTTATAAACTATAAATATATAAAATCGTATTATATATACATACATATATACACATTATAGCATTTGCTTAGGTATTGGTCCTACAGAGCACTCTCAGGAGGGCATACACACATGGAGCCATGACTCTACCCTGAGCACAGGCTTCATCCAGACAAGACCTTTAGTTAGCTGCAGCCACTCCTGGGCTCTGTGACCTCCTTGCATCCTAGTCACACTTCGACTGGGCCATGTCCTTTTCTCCAGGGAGGTGACCCTTCAGGCCCAACCTGCTACTTCAGATCCTGTAGGCTCAGCTGATGCGATTGCAAGAAAACTACAGAGCATGTCTGCCTCTAGGGTGTTGCTGCCACTTTCCAGACACCGTGGCAGGGACTAGGGATGATTTCTTGGGTTGCTTTCTTCAAGGATCTTTGGTTATCAGGAACAAGGCCTGTGTCTGTCCAGAGCTATGCAGGCTGAGCGCTTGTGTCTCCTGATCACATGGTCCAGAGCTTTTGTACTAGGGGTGTGTGTGGTTGGGGGGAGGGTCAGAGAGAAAAATTGCAGAGATAATGTGGGCAGGGAGGGATGTCTGGTGACAGCCTTTTACAATGGCTCCTGCTCCAGCACCTAGGGCTCACCCTGGCCAGTATCAGCTGAGCGTGGGACTATTGAGCGCCACCTGCAGGTGATATCCGGACATCACATGCAGAAAGACAGCCGTTTCCTAAGGCAGTGGTTCTCAACCCTTTAATTCAGTTCCCCACGTTGTGGTGACCCCAACCGTGAAATTGTTTTTGTTGCCACATCATAACTGTAACTTTGCTACCGTTGTGAATCGTAATGCAAATATCTGTGTGATGGAGGGAGTTCTTCTGTATGTATGTTTCTCTTACTGGTTAATGAATAAAACACTGGCTGATTGGCCAGACAGAAAGTGACATAGCTGGGCAGAAACTTGCCACTATCTAACCATAGAGGTCTGGAGGTCTGTACAGACAGACAGGAAGTGACGTAGCTGGGCAGAAATCAGGATATATGCAGGGACAAACAGGTAAGCCACAGCCTTGTAGCATTACATAGATTGATAGAAATGGGTTAATAATTAAGACAGAGCTAGCCAATAAGAAGCCCTAATCATTGGCCAACAGCTTTATAACTAATATAGCATCTATGTGTTTATTTGGGGCTCAAGGGCCACAAGACCAGCAGGGACAAGAACCTCTTACATCTGTATTTTGCAGTGATCTTAGGTCTCCTTTAGGGGTCAAATGGCTGAGAAACACTGTTCTAGATAGAGAATACAGGATACCTAGGCTTTGGGGTCCACAGTCCCTGGATTGAAATTCCAGTCTGCTGCCTGTAAACAAAGCTACTGTCCTTGACACAACTTCTTTTACAATCTCAGGGTCGTGGGTTCTTTGTCTTTAAAACTGGGGCTTGGTCATGCAGACCTATGACCCCAACACTTGGGAAGCTGAATTAGAAGGACCAAGAGGCTTAAGGCCAGTCCAGGTTACATAGGGAGACCTTGTCTCAAGAACAAAGCAAAAAGAACAATATGGGGCTTAGGGATCTGCTCTCCTAGCTTATGACAAGGGTGAGTCAGGGGAGGTCGGTGAAATGTCTTATTGTTACTGAGATGTTATTTAAAGTTGTAGAGCTTTTTTTTTCTCATGAAAAAATTTATCAGAAGAAACTGTGGGGGAAAGTATGAATTAATGGAAAAGTTCCCCAAGACCTGTAAAGGCTGTGAACCCCAGGTGGGCATCAGGCTCATCCTGGTCTGAGTGGTGACTCTGGATTCCTGCTGGTTGCTGGAATGTCTTTGGGTGGCTGTGCCAAGGTTTTCAGTACTGCACTGTGAAAGGAGAAAATAGGATAGATTTGTGTCATGTATATGCTGGTGTGACTCTGCCCACTCAGCTTTCTTGGGAAAGATGAATATTTATTATGAAACAATGTACTTTCTACCATGGGAGACTGCTGTGGTGTGAACAAGAAGTGTCCCACACAGGTTTATGTTTTGAATGCTCAGTCTTTAGCTGCCGGTGATACTTGAGGACTGTCCTGGCCAGTTTTGTGTCAACTTGACACAAGTAGAGTCATCAGAGGGGAAGGAACTTCAGTTCAGTATATGCCTCCACTGGCGTTTTCTGATTGGACTGTAGGCAACCCTGTGGGGCATATTTTTAATTAGTGACTGGTGTGGTTGAGCTCAGTGTAGTGTGGGTGTAGCCTTTCCTGGGCTTCTGGGTTCTATAAGAAAGCAGGCTGAGCAAACCAGGGAAGCAAGCCAGTAAGCAGCACCCTCCATGGCCTCTGCTTCAGCTCCTACCTCCAGGTTCCTGTCCTGCTTGAGTTTCTGTCCTGACTTCCTTCAGTGATGACTACAATATGGAAGTGTAAGCCTAGTAAACCCTTTCCTCCCCAGCTTGCCTTTGGTCATGTTTCATTGCAGCAATAGAAACCCCGACTAGGACGGGGGTGTTCTGGAAGTCTAAGGAGATGTGGCCTTCCTGGGGGAAATGGGCACTGGGGGTGTGCATGAAGGTTGTAACAGGTCCCTGATCTTTCCCTTTTTCTCTTCTTCCCGTCAGCCATAAGGAAATGACATATCTGGACACTAGTTCCCCCAGCCAAGTGCAAGGAGCCAAGTGACCACGGGCTGAACCTCTGAATGCACCAGCCAATATAAAGAATCCTCCCTTTATGTTGTTCGTTCTCAGTAGGGAGGAAAGTAACATATCTGGCCAGTGTAAGGTCTCTCTCCTTCGTGAAATTATCTCAGTAGATGGGTCCGTCCCTCCCTCCTTCTCTCCCTCCCTCCCTCCCTCCTCCCTCCCTCCCTCCCTTCCTTCCTCCCACCCTCCTTCCTTCCTCCCTCCTTCCCTCCCTCCCTCCACCCTTCTTTGAGATTAAAAGTGGATAATTTCATGTTTGCCTGAAACAAGACTAATGGATGATTGTCTTTCAGTAGCAGGACCAGGGAGGGAGCTGGCTCAGTTGGAAAAGTGCTGTCCTGTCAAGCAGGAGGACTGAATTTAGATCCCCAGCACCCACACACACCTTCCATCCCAGCACTCAGGAGGCAGAAGGCAGGCAGACTTTTGTGAGTTCTAGCACACAGTGAGTTCCAGGCTGGCCAAAGCTACATAGTGAGATTCTGTCCCACAAAAGAAAGAAAAACATAACAAGACAAAAAATACCAGAAACCCAAATAAACAAAGAGCCAGCAGTATGTGCCTATAATCCAAGTGCTGGAGAGGCGGAGACCATCAGATCCCCGGACTGCTGGCCAGCCAGCCCAGCTGAATCTGAGAGCTCCAGATTCAGTGAAAGAACTTGTGCCCAAAATCTAAGATGGTGAGTTATTGAGGAAGGCACCTTCGCCTCCACTTCTAGGTACACACACCTGCACACAAATATACATACATACAGTAAGTAATACATATGTCAGACTCCCTTCTAAGTGCTGAAGATGGACTCCCCTGTGAAAAACAATGCTCCCATGCCCTTCTGGTGTTTGCATTCAAGGTGAGGAAGGAACAAATACACAGGCCAGGTGAGGCAACGCCTTAGAGAAAAATAAGCAGAAGAGAGTGACAAAGGACCCACTTCAGGAGCATGATGGAGTTCCTTCTGTCTGTCCACTTGCTGGCTTAGGTTTCTTGACAGGTGGCAGCTTGTGATGGCCACTTCCATCAAATGAGGCCAGAATTGCCAATTGAGTGTCTAGAGTTGTGCCCTGCAGAGTACTGATGGTGGGAGCAATAGGGGCTAAGAGCCAAATTGTGCTTGTTGCCATCGGACAAGATGCTCAGACCAGGTGTCTCCTAGGGAACTCATCCCTTCTGTGAGGGATAGCCAGCATTAACAAATGGGAAGTGAGTTAATACATAAAACATTTCCAGCTAACAACAGAAGAGTTTTATTGAACTTCTCAAATGAATTCTCATCTAAGAATGAGGTGGTTTAAATTCAAAGAAGTTCAAAATGAAAGGGGTGGGGGTCGGGGGCCTGGCTAGTTGGTACTTTTACCTGATTTGACCTGAGCAGAAATGGAGTTTATTAATAGCCATTTGATAGACACTTTGCAGGGGACAGTGAGGCGAGATGAGATCAAGTGTCTAACTTCTATCCAGTTAGAAATACCCATGGTGTCAGCAAAATAAAGTAAGTCAGAGTGAATCCAAGTGGCCAACTTGGGAAACAGCATTTTGCAAACATGAGTTTGGGTTCATTTGCTTGCTACTGGTAGCTGGTGAGCATGGTTGGGAATGTATAATGCTAACTAGCAAACCCTTCAGCTGATTCTAGTTTTGTTTTTTAAAAAGGTTAGATTTTGTGCCATAAACTTTGTGAGGTGCTCGGCAAACAGTGCTTTGAATTTCTTAAGTGTCCCTCAAATGCTTCCTCCTCTACTTCCCTCCAAGGGACATGGGTTTCTGGGGTTGCCTGGATTGGATCACAGAGGACTGTAGGACAAGACCTGTTCAGGCTCCTTTTCTATGGATGTCTTCCTCTGATAAAAGTCACCAGAAAATGAGACTTGGCTCAAATACCTTTTGTTAAATCTCAAGCTACAAAGATGAATGCAATTCTGATCTTCTCCTGAGATCTTGAGAATGTACTGCAGTCTTAGAGTGGCTGAAGTCAGGAAGATGTGTTGTTTGGGGTTATTTGGGGGCAGGGATCAGCTTTTCCCATGTCGTCAATCATAGAGACTTTGAACTGCGTTGTGGTTTACAAGGAACTTCCGAGTGGCGAGGGTGGATACTTTGTGCACACTAGATGGCGCTGGAGAGTTGGAGGCCACCTCACAGCTGGGTCCCAGAGGTATCCGAAGTCCTGTGACTAAACCCAGTGCTTGGTAGGTCAATGTTGGAGGACCAGGAGTTCAAAGTTGCCCTAGACTACACAGCGAGTTTGTGATCAGCCTAGACTACATAAGACCCTATCTAGGTAAGAGTGTCATTATCCAAGAGTGTCCAAAAAGGCTCATCACAGCAAAGCACGGTTTTGTTGTTTTGTCATTTTGGTGCAGAATTTTAGGGCTCCAAATGGAAACAGAGTAGGTCTTTGTAGGTTGTGGAGAACAGCTGCTCTGAATGGATGAAGAAGAAATAAAATCAAGGTACAGCTAAGTAATGCGCTTGGAGTCTCTGCAATTATCACGTGATCTACCTGGGAGATGTATTCAGGGTTTGAAGAGCCCTCCGATTGTCATCGATGCAGCGTTTTCCTTGGCTCTTGAGAACTGAGCTCAGCCCCTGCAACTCCTCTGCCCTCACACATGTCTCAGTGTCCTCTGATCTTCAGCGTTGTGTGGCACAGCAGGCCCTAGGACTCTAGTCTGGCTTTCTTTCTCTACCCTTGCTGTTCTGGGGCCACAATGTGTGTTCAATTCTAAGACGGGGCCAAGGTTCTCAGCTCCCAAGCTCAAGCACTGGGGGTAGGACTGGCAGAGCTTTTAAAATTCTGTTATTTAAAATATACAATTTTTCATATGCACCCAAGGTATGGAGGAAACAGCCAATTACTTTCTCAGCACCCATGGATTTATTTTGATGATAATCTACATGAGGCATTAGGGGGCTTATTATTTCAATTAACTATTATT
This sequence comes from Cricetulus griseus, assembly GCF_003668045.3. NCBI lineage: Eukaryota > Metazoa > Chordata > Mammalia > Rodentia > Cricetidae > Cricetulus > Cricetulus griseus. The sequence continues at coordinate 25,846,403 of NC_048600.1, read as the reverse complement.
ACTATTATCATTGTTGTGATACTGGAATTTGAACCTAGGACCTCACACATGCTTGGCAAGCACTCTGCCACTGGGCTACCTCTCAAGCTCCAGATCAGGATCTTAACACCGTGGTCCAAGGCGATCACCAAGCTGTGCAGTCACAGTGGAAGTTAACCAAGAGCTGCTAAGTGTCAGCTCCTCTGCTAGAAACTTCCCGAACAGTTCTGCCCACACAGCACAAACCCAGACTACAGTCTGGCCTCCCTGGAGCTCTCATTCGGGACAGTCCATAAACAATGGAACCAAACTCTCTGTGATGTGCTATATGGGTGGAAAAATAAAGCAGAGTACAGGGACCTGCGGTTCTGAGCAGGAGGCCAGGTGGCACTGATGGTGGTTTCATGGGAAGATGCTATTTGAGCAAGGGCTTGAAGGGGACAGAGGAACTGACACTGAATCCATCCTCCAGATGGAGGAGTTTCTAGGGTCCAGCAGGGATGGGTGGGAGACCTGTTATGTTTTGCATTGTATGGGACATTTGTGCTGTGCATTGCAAAAAAGGAATCTGCACATATGGGCCAAGAATAGCTTAGCGGGAACACAGTGGTAGTGGCTTGTTATGAGTTAGTTCTGAAGCCCAGGTCACTATGGAAGAGTGCTATATTGACACCGATGCACAGTAACCATATTGGCCATTTTAGTTTTTCTTATATTTATTTTGGGTGTGGGTGGTACATGCATGGTGGTACATGTGTGTGGCGGTCAGAGGACAACTTGTGAGAGCTGGATCTCTCTTCCACCATGTGGGCCATAGGGATTAACCTCTGTCCGATCAGCAGGAACCTATACCTGATGGACCATCTCACTCGTCCCCCACGCAACATTTTAAAAGTCTCCGAGTCCCGATCTCCAGACGACGAGGGAGACTGAACGCTGGAAGGACTGATGGACTACCTTTGTTTCCACCCTTCCCTACAAAGCCTGCTGGCTGGAGATGAGATGGAAGACAGAATTTAGGATATTAACCTTACCACCTTCTTGACTAGCCAGCTCTCTAAATAAAAGCACAACTTAAAGATTGTCATTTCTCACTCATTGTTCTGGTCACATAATCACCAGCTCAAAGTCCTTAATGTGGCACACCGGGAGAGGCAAGGGACCAGTTTAGCACAGTGGTACTGGTGCGAATAAGTGTTCCTCCTGGGCCTCCTTTCCCCCATCATATCCTCGGTCCCTCCTCACCTTGTGCGTCTCTGATCCACCCCTTACCCTCAACACACATATATGTGGTTTCCAAGGTCTTAATTTATCAAATGTTGATCTACCCCTGGGAGTAATCATAGCTGAGGAATCAGAGGTACACATTCTGTGGATTGCTTTTGGGGACACAGAGACAGTGGCACCATTTTTTTTTTTTAAATCAGGGCGCATTTGAACTATGACTTAGAGTCAAAGCAGTCTATATCTTTATGTTGTCTGTAAAGAGAACATGGTGGTTGGAGGTACTTATAAAGAACTGGCTTCATCGCTACTGTCTAGGGCAGTGATTCTCAACCTGTGGGTCGTGACCTCTGTAGGATCAAATGACCCTTTCTCAGGGGTCATGTAAGACCATCAGAAATATCAGATATTTGCATTTTGACTCATAACTAGCAAAAATACATTTATGGAGTGGCATTAAGAATAACAGTGGTTGGGGTCACCACAAATGAGGAACTGTATTAAAGGGTCACAGTGTTAGGAAGGTTGAGAACCACTGCTCTAACTTCTGGGCCTATGGGGAATGGGAGCCTGGGTAGAGACAGAGCTGGCCTTCAGAAAGGTCATTTTGATTTTGTAGGCTATAAAATGTCAGAGGAAACAACAAAACAGAATTATGTACTGGGATGACTCTACGAGTCCCAAGACCTAAAGTTCTCAGCAGTGTGTGAGCACCTGGAGGTGATCTTTGACCTTATCCCAGCATTTTCCTCCCTGGCTAACCAGGCTGGGGAACAAGCCCTGCCTCATCTTACTCAGAGGGAAATGAGTTCAGTAATGGGTCTCCTGAGGACAACTCTCAAAGGAAGGAAGACAGGCTTGACTTGTCACACACCTGGGCTTTGGGTGGCTTCCCAGCCCAGACAGACCAGTGATGGCCTTGGAGTGTTGCTCCATGCGCACTGACTGTGCCAGTGTTGTCTCCCAAGCTACAGAACCCTTTTCACCCAGAATACTGCCCAGGTGCTGGCTTTTCCGGGTTGTGGGAGTCTGTTTTCAGGTGGTTCATCCTCATATAGAGCAAAACTTAACCAAGACTGAGGGGGACCTCTTGACTGCTGGCTGCCTTGGCAGGGACCCAGCTGACTGTGCATAGCCTTATTCATGCTTGGTAACGTCACCATGGCTGTCCCAAGAGGCCAGAGGTTTTTAGCGGAGGAACTGGATGTTCTAGAGGCTAAAGGGCTTTCTCGGAGTTATTTATTTGAAACTTCTCTCCTGATCATGCCTGCTAGAACTGGCTGCCATGCACCTACCTCTTCTAAGAAATACAAGAACAGTCCAGGTGCCTCAGGGACAGCGTCTGGGCGCTGATGTCATCAGAAACTGATTTCTCCACACTTTGCTTTTTTTTTCACGTGTCATAGTTGTTGGTGGCCCGATGCCATGCAGCCGCACTGTGACCATTGACTGAATTCTTTCCTCCCACCCTGCAAAGTGCACCGTGTCCTCTAGCAGTCTGCAGTTCTGGGCTGGCCTCCCGAAGAGGAGCTCTGTATAGCGTGAGCAAACTTGCTCAGCAGGAATCTGCTGTGCTCTGAATAAGGTCAAGGCTTTGCATTTGTGAGCAGAAGGCTTGCTACAAAATCTAGAGTACCTTGGTCAATGTCACGTGCCAGGTGTCAGTCCCTCTCGGAAGTTCCTACTCTTCCTGAGCCCACCTGCTGTGAGGGCAAGTCCACGGGTGCTCCCTTTGCGTGCAAAATGCTGTTACTTCAGTAGCAAGGAAATGGAATTAACCCAGATGCCCATCAAACAAAGAATTGATAATAAACTATGGTACATATACACATTTTTTTTTAGACAGGGTCTCACTTCGTTAAAGCAAAAACAGATACAGCAAACAAACAAAGACTATGATGGTAACACCTTCAGTGCTTAGAGAATTAAATGAGTTTAATAGAAAAACATGCTGTGTCATTTAACTCGTGCACTGTCATCATCTCTCTTACAGTAGAGAGAAGAATGTGTGTGATGGGTTAGGGTTGAGCTCTGCTGGTCAAATTCTGGTGTTCTATAGGATAGCAAGCAGACTGTGTCATTTCTGGGGAATCCAGGGCTGATTGGTCTGTTGTGGCTGGCAGAAGTCTGTTTGGCTAGGCTGTCACCCATGCTGTCCTATTGAGCTAGTCTCTGCAGTGTCTGGTTATCAGTATACCAATGTCACCTTGCCTGTCTCCAATGAGTTTCACCTTCTTTCTAGACAAGGAGTTTCCAGGAAACCAGGAGTTTTAAAGGTATTTGGATTTTGCTTTAACAAGGTGTGTTGGACATGTAGGCATGGGCATGAGTGTCATGAAGCGGGAACTGTAGTGGCACCCTAGGAAGCAGGGCACCTGGGGTATCGTGTAGGGCAGGCAAGGAAGCAGGGGCTGCTTGGGAGGCATCGCAAGCCAGGTGAGTACACAGATGATGCCTCTGTGGGAAAGAAGCGATAAGGCCTGACACCCAGGCGAGGACCAGCCATCCTGAATCATCTGGGACAGAGAAGCTGACCTCATGTGATGCCCAGACTGGAGGTGAAAAGGACAGACAGGTGGTTAGAGGCCCAAAGGCATGAGAGCCTAGAGAGGTGGCAGTTGGAGCCTAGGTCTTGACTTGGTTTGCTTGTGAAAGGCTGCCCCACAGATAGGGCCAGTCTTGGAAGGACATCAGTCCAGCATAGTGTAAGCAGACAGGAGAGCTGAGGGTGCAGCTCCATGGTGGCACGTGTGTCTAGCATGTGTCTAGCATGCGTGAGACCCTGCCTTCTGTCCCTAGTGCCTCAAAACTCCCCAAACCTTTCAAATAGATGGAAACATATGACATGTAAGATTTGCAGAGCATGGTGGCACTTGCATGTAATCCTAGCATGTTGGAGACTGAGGCAGGGCGATTACTATAAATTTCAAGACAACTGGGTTGCATTGCAAAATCCTATCTCAAAGAACCCCCAAATTAGTAAATTTAAGGAAGACCATAGTTCAAGCTGCCAGTCTTGACAGTTTGTCTCAAGAAAGACAAACCATGTCATCCTTGCACGGCCTGGCTGGGAATAAACTGGGTGCAATAGGAGCCCCACAGAGAGTGTGTGGATGGCTCAGAGGAAGGTTGCAGTGAACCTCCCCTTCCCTCAGTTCCCTTCTACCTCTCTGTCCCCTGCCTCCATCATATCTCTTTGTAGCATCTGTCCTTGTATGTCCCTGTACATCTCTCTTTTCCCCTGGTTCCCAACTCTGTCTCTCTAACCCTGTTTCTCCATCTTTACCTATGTTTTTCTGTTACTGTTCTTCTGTCTCTCTGATTCTCTGTCTATCTCTATTTGTCTCTTTTTAATCTATGTCTCTGTCTGTCTGTCTGTCTGTCTGTCTCTGTCTCTGTCTCTGTCTCTCCCTACTGATCCATCTCTCTAGCTTTGTATCTATCATCTCTGTCTCTCTGTCTTCTTAGGAAACATCCCCCCCATGTCTCTATGGCACGGACATCTCTTCCTGATAGCCATTCATTCTGACTACACTTCTATGATGTACCATGGAGTTGATATTTACTAAAGCTGACTTGAGTACTGTGAAAAACCCTTTGGGAATGTCTTCCTGCTGGGGGGACTGGAGTAGAGGTGGCTCTGAGCCAACACTCTTGGGCTCCTCTCCAGGCTAAGAGGCCAGGGCTTTAGGGAGGCCTAAGAGGCTGGGATAGCTGCCTGCCAGCTCTGGATCTGAGGCTTGGCCAGTTTCCCAGTCAACCTGACCCCACACAGAAGCATCTATGTGTGTAAACACGTGGATTCTGCATGGTGCTTTTTGAAAATAGCCAGGAGGGTGAGTGAGCCATGGGATTGATTTCACTCAACAGAGAGTGTCTTTTTGCCATAAATACACACACACACACACACACACACACAGAGGTCGGGAGTTGGGAGGGGAATCACACATAGGTCCAAACTGTCCCTACAGAGAAGACAGACATTCTTACCTAGACAGGCACAGTCAGTGTTCCTACCACCTTCCATGTACACGCATGCCACTGTACACAGAAGCACCAAGTCCAGATTGCCTTCCCCTCCTGTGTGCTTGCTCTGTTCTGGCTGTTTACTCTTCTGGAACATGTTGCTCCAACACTTCCTGGCTTGCCTATGGGGAGGGCTCTGTTGTTTTGCTAAGTGGACACGGTGTGCCTGGCAAACTTTCCTTCTAAACAACTCTGTTTGTGCCTATGGGTTAGTGCTGTTCTCAGCTTGGCTCATTAACACTTGTTTTCTTTTTCTTTTTGTGGTGAGCAGTGGTTACTGCAGAGAGGCAGAACTGGTCACAGTGTAGAGAAAAAGTGACGGCTGAATGCCATCCCTAAATGGCATAACTATATCACCACCACCACCACCACCACCCACTCCAAGGCTTGGGGAACATGTAGAAGAAGGGGAAGACATAATATAAGAGGCCAGTGACATGGCTAGGTGCTAATGATCTGAATTTGATTTCCTGGTGCTCACATAGTCAAATGAGAGAGCTTAGTCCTGCAAGGTGCCTGCTGACCCCAGACACTGTTGTGGAGGAGCATCCATACCCGTGCCCAAACGAAATATAAATATTTTAAACAATGTAAGAACTGAGCTGGCCATGGTAGTGCATGCTTTTAATCCCAGCCTTTGGAAGGCAGATAGATAGATCTCTGTGAGTTCAAGGTCAGCCTGTGCCGTTATGGGAATGTATAGTCTGGGGGAAGTAGGTGGGAGTAGTGTGGAATGCTAACTTTAGGGCATGACATGGGCTGCTGCAGTCCTGAATTAATAGCAACTATTTTTTACCTGCACAAGATTGGGGGAGGGGGGAACCCATGCAGCCCCACCTCCTCTCACTGAGCATTTAGAGGCAAGTAATGCATGCTGGGAAGGAAGAATGTTTTCTTCAATAGTGTAGTTCTAGTAAGGTGTTCACGTTCCTGTAATCAACACCTTACCAATGCTCCTGAAAACAGCCCCCCTTCCATGCTCCTGTAATTAACCCTAATGGAACTCATCAGGTCATTTAATAAAGGTGTGAAGGTAGAAGGAAGACTCGGCAGGAAGAGAATCAGAACCAGAGGGGTGGGAGGGGAACAAGAGAGAGTAATGAGCTGGTGCTGAATAGGATCAAAATATGTTACCTGCATGTATTGAAATGTCACAATGAAACTCAGTATGTATAATCAATATATGCTAATGAAAACATTAAAATATTTTAAAATGTTAACCAAATAAGTAAGACACAAAATATTTTTAAAAAAGGGAAAAGAAAACTTACTGGTTTAAGTCACTGCCCTCATCATAGGGGACATTTCAGGTTTGGAATGTGTGGGGGATTCAGCTCAGATTCTTTCACCCCTCAGTGTTGGCTGACTCAGTTGTCAGCTAGAAGAGCTGGTTTGGAGGAACCCATCTAAGCCTGTGTGGGGAGGGAGCTGGAGGGCCCAGCACAGTGGGGACTGTGGACAGGAGTCATACACAAGCCCCTGAGGGGTGGCACCCTCAGGGCCCTTTCCTGGTAGCCAGCACTTCAAGAAGGAGCACGGCTAGAAGTAGAGGAGGATGCCACAAGGACTCTCACAACCTGGCCTCTGAGGAGGTTGTCATGGTCCTTCATGTTGTTAAGTCAGTCACTCAAGTGACTCAGATTTAAAGGCAGGATGGTAGATTCCTTGCCTCAGTGCCATGAGTCATGAGGAATTTAAGGACATTGTTAGTCTAGAATAGATGCACACATGTATGCATGCATGTGTGTCCACACAGGCAATATACTCTGTCACATACACTTACACATATTTATAAACATTCATACACACATTCTCACAAATGATTCTCACACACACTTGAACACATATTTACATCCACTCATACAGGCATTCCCACACACAATTCCCTCACACGTTCACACACACACTCACATGCTCACACACTCTCTCACCACACACACACACACACACACACACACACACACACACACACACTTTCTCTCACAAAACTCTCTCTCTCTCTCTCTCTCTCTCTCTCTCTCTCTCTCTCTCACACACACACACACACACACACACATTTTCTCATGTATACACAGAGTCTGCAGAGCTCAAGTCTGCTTTCTGTGGCCAGGAAGCAGCAGACCTTGGGATGACCCTGTTGTGTCAGAGCCAGGAGCTGGCAGACTCCCTGTAATTGTCTGTTCCAGGTCTTCATGAATCTCCAAACAGTGATTTCTTCCCCGGGACTTAAATCCATCATCTTCTAAACCCCTCACTAAATCTAAGGACATCAGGTATCCCTGGTACAGAGTTAACCACAAGTTCTGGAGCCACAAGTCACATTGTGCATATACCATTGGAGTCAGAGAACGTTAGAGCAGGTAGCACCATTCCCCCCACCACACTCCAGGACACGGAGGCTAAGTCCTTGGTGGATCTACTCTACATCTCACATCTGGACCCCTCAGTCCTGGGCCCTCCTTTCTGGTGACATTCACTGAGTCTGTTCTACGGAATGTGCTCAGCCTGGCCTCCCACCTGCAGAAGGTCCTACAGAAGCTGCTCATGTATGTGGACATTAGGTGAGGTCTCCTTTCAGCCCTCCCACATGTAGCCATGAAGATGTGACTAGGGGTAGAGAAAAACTCCTGAACCCAAGGTAGAGGCACAGATAGCTGCAGACAGTTACCGAGGGAACTGAACAGGCCCCACCCTTCTTTTATTTTATAAGAATAAGGCTGTGCTAGCCCCTCCCACAGCCATCAGCTTGGAATACAGATGGCATCCTGGATTTGAAGTTACTGAAACCTGGGGCAAATCCCAACTCCCAACCCCAATCTGCTGGTTGTGTAACTTTGGCTAACTCTCTTGACTCTCTGGGCTCCAGTGTCTACCTCTGAATGTTGAGACAATTATACCTCTGTTCTTCCATTCAGCAATATTTAATGACTATCTACCGTGGCCAGAGGCTTCGGGGAATTAGATGACAAGAATAGGCCATGTTCCTTATGGAGAAAGCTGTCATTAGCTGAACACATGTGCAAACCAATGCACATTTGCAAGCCGTGCTAAGTGCTATGGGGGACCATGCAGGTACTCCAAGAAGATATAGTCCTCGGCGATCAAGGTGAGGAGGCCAAGGTCAGCTTTGCTGAGGAGCCAACACACTCGGCAGTGTCTCTTGCAGCTCAAGTGTGTTCCAGGCAGGAAGCATGGCCCGTGGGAAGCACTGGGCAAGGCTGAGCTTCAGAAGCTGAGTAAGCTAGAGTGTGTTGTAGAGAGGAGGAATGTAGATGGAAGAAAGGTTGCTCCCCTTTACCTTCAAACAGGGAGACTTTCCGGGGTGAATTATTACCTACAATGCTATGATAGCTTGCTCTTGTCCCCTCCAGAGTTGACCTGGGTGGTTTTCCTTTGTTGGTTTACACAATAGTCTCCTGTAAGGATCTCCACTGAGAAACATGTTCTTAAAACACTGAAGACATGGCCTACAGAAGTCTGAAATCCTCTGGATCCTCCCCTGGGAGCCTCCCGTCCCCTTCACTCCTGGGCATGCTGCACGGTTCTGCACTCTCAGGGCCCCGTGGGGCTTGGGTCTACATTCCTTGAGTAGCCTCCTTCTGTGCTTATGCTTGAAGAAGCCTTGTCTTCCTGATTCTCCCTGGGATATGCTCAGCCTTAGGAGGTGTGTCAGGTGGTGTCTTTTACTAGTGGTGTGGAGCCTTGTCCAGTCTGAGTCCGTGCAGGTAGGTGGCCAGCTGGCTTCCTGCTCTGTGCTCTCACTTTTCCTTAGGTGTCTGTTTTTCAGAGAGTGATAAAATGCCTAATAAAAGCTACTTGAGGGCCAAAGGATTTAAATGGCTCACAATTCTGGGTAAAAGTCCATCATTGGGGGGAAACTGAGGTGGCAGGGACATGAAGCAGCTGATCACATTACATCATTGGTCAAGAGCAATGAATGCATGCATGCTAGTGCTCAACTTGCCTTTTCTACAATTACACAGTCCTGGGTCTCCTGCCTAGGGAATGGTTTCGCCCATAGTGGGAAGGTTTTCCCACCTCAGTTAACACAACCAAGACAGTCCTCCCCCATCAGCAACTCGATTTAGACAATCTCTCATTGAGACTCCCTTAGAAGCTGATTCTAGAATCTTCCAAGTAGGTAATTAACAGTAACCATCACACTGGGCATCTTTTGAAGGTCACCTTTGACATACAGTTGGTTTTCTTTTCTTTCTTTCTTTTGCTTGTTTTCTTGCGTTCCACTAGTCCTAAGTGGCTCACAGAGGAGGATCCCATATCACCCATCTCTGTGCTGCCAGAACCAAGCCAAACACAGGACTCTGACAAGCACTCAACAAAAACGATGCAGAACATCAATGATTTACCAACAGTCAGTCAGTCCACCAACAAACGGGTTGGAAAAGCCAGTCCAGTCAAAGAGGTAGCAAGATGGGTAGGGGAGTGACTTGGGGACTTGGCTATTGGAGCTGTGTTAGCTGAGCTCAAATCATGTTGCAATAGTTAAGTGTTGCTTGTCAATTTGATGTAATCTAGAATCCCCCTGGAGATGAGTGGGCTTCTGAGCATGCCTGTAAGGGGCTGTCTTGACCGTGTGAAATAAGACAGGAAGACCCATTTTACCTGCAGGCAGAACCATTTCCTAGGCCCAGGATCCTGTACTGCTCAGAGTGGAGAAAGGAGCTGGGCCAGACAGCATGCATACATTCATTACTGTTTTTTGACTGTGGATACAATGTAACCAGTTGCTTCAAGCTCCTGCTGTGCGGTCTTCTCCACCAGGATGACTTAAACTGTGAGCTGAAATTGACCCCTTCTCCCTTAAGTTACTTTGTTAGGGTATTTTATCACTACCATGGGAAAGGAAGCTAAGAAAAGCATGCTCTGAGAAAAATTGGGATGTAATTAACTAAAGGCCCTGGACAGCTGGCACAATCTTTGCAAAGCTGGGCTAACCATACATAGTAACATACTCTGGGAAGGGCTAATTGAGTCCTTTGTAGAAAAGACATGGTGTGGTTGGTCTCTTTTAGCATGGGCACACTGCACTGGGAGTACTGGCATCTATCTGTACCAGGGAACTAGGTTTTGCCCTTTAGTCTCTGTTCACACAGTGCCCATAGGATAACCTTTAGACATGAACAAGCTGGCTTTGTGCAGTGACAGACACCTAAGAAACACGGGTAGCTACACTGAGGTGCTCTGTCCTGACTTCTGGTCCCATTGCTGTCTCCTGCCTGACCTGTGGCTTCACCCATAGGTTGTGTGTGCTTCCCTGAGGATGATGGAATGGAGAAAGAGGGAAGGACCATATCACATTCTGGGTACTAAGGAAAGTCACCGTATGCTGCTTAGTCCTGAATTCTTTTTCAGGCTGAGTTGGAATTCTCTTTGCTAACGTGCTCTGCCCTGTGGTTTTTAGCACAGTCACTGGTTCTCTAACCCCCACTACTGGCCAATTCTAGACAATTCCTATTGTCTATTAAAAAAAACCAAACTTGTTTTGTTGCTAACCGTTTTGCTTTTTGAGGTTGGACCTCACTCTGGCCTGGAATTCACTATGTAGTCTAAGTGGGCCATAAACGCTCTGTCATCTTCCTGCTTCAACTTTCTGAGTGATGGAATTACAGATGTGAGCTACCATATACGGTTGTTGTTCTCTGTCTCTCTTTGTATGTGTGTGTGTGTGTATGTGTGAGTGTGTGTGAGTGTGTGTGAGTGTGTGTGGTGTGTGTGAGTGTGTGTGAGCATAGTGTGTGTGAGTGTGTATGAGTGTATGTGTGAGTGTGTGGTGTGTGTGTGTGGTATGAGTGTGTGTATGTGTGTGGTATGTGTGAGTGTGTGTGAGTGTATGTGTGAGTGTGTGTATGTGTGAGTGTGTGTATGTGTGAGTGTGTGTGAGTGTATGTGTGAGTGTGTGTATGTGTGAGTGTGTGTATGTGTGAGTGTGTGTGAGTGTATTGTGTGTGTAAGCATGGTGTGTGTGTGTGTATGAGTGTGTGTGAGTGTATGTGTGAGCGTGGTGTGTGTGTGTGTGTGTGTGTGTGTGTGAATGAGTGCCCATCAGTTCTTATGCAGAACCAGGGGAGGAGATGTGGTGTCTTCCTCCATCCCCCTTCCCTTTGCTGCCTGGAGGCAGGCTCACTGTTTCAGCTGGCCAGTGAGTTCCTGGTATCTGCCTTTTCCATGCCCCCAGTGTTGGGGTTATGCATACATACCACCATGCTCACCCTATTTTTTAAGTGAGTGCTAGGGATTCAAACTCAGGTCCTCATCTTACACAGCAAATGATCTTTACCCACTGACCCTTCTCCCTAGACTCCATCTTGGGTTTTTGAGACAAGGTCTCTCATTGATCTGGATTGCAAACGATTTGGCTAGACTGGCTGGCCAGGAAGTCTCTCTTCCCTAGTGCTGAGATTACAAACCCAAGCTACCATGCTCAGTTTTATTATGTGGGTTCTAGGGGTCAAACTCAGGTCCTCATGTTTGTCAGCAAGCACATTGCTGAGTCATGTCCCCAGCCCCCAAAATTTATTCTCAGTACTTAAAAACATAAAGACTTTGATATTTGAACAGGGCCCAGGTCATAGTTTGCTTACCTTATAGCTCTAATTAATGTCATATATATGTAACTTCATATATATATATATATATATATATATATATTATATATATATATGCCTTTTATTTTTATGTGGAAGGTGTTCTGCCTCATGTGTGTCTGTGCACCACAACCACATTCATGCCGTGAGTACTCTTGGAGGCCAGAAATGGGTGTCAGATCCCCTGTGACTGTGGTTACAGATGGCTGTGAGCTGCCATGTGGGTGCTGGGACTTGAACTCAGGTTCTCTGGATGAGCAGCCAGTGCTCTTAACCAGCGAATCATCTCTCCAACCCCTCTAACTTCTAATGTTTTTCATTTTTCAGATTCCAATAATGAGAGACCCTGGATGGATCCGAAATGTGTGGCCTTCAAATATTAACGTGAGTGCAATAGCTATAAGATTAAATCTTGTCACAGTGCAGCCTCCTGCTGTGGGCAAACACAGCCTTCAAAGCAGGAATCCTTCAGTGGATGCTTCCAGAGCACTCCCAGGCAGCTAACCACTTTGCCTGGTTTCTCATCTCTCCTCTTAGTCTGCTGCCCTCCAGACACAGATGGGATTTTACCATCTCCCGATTAACAACCATCCAGAGACTCCTTGGTGGAGGAGAAGGACCTCATTAACACTCATGCCCTTGGTTGGCTTTAACAGCTGTCCCTAGCTGTGGTCAGAGATGTCTAATAGTCTTGGTAGCTACACCTGAGCTTTCCCAGCATCCTATGGGTTCTGCTGTGGATTCCTTCCTCCTTGTAGCTGGTCCAAGCCTTAGGTCCCACTCCTTCCTGTCACTTCTAGGATTATACTCCATCCTTGTTCTGTCTGACCATGGAGCTTATCATTGTGGATCTCCCTCAAACCCCACATTCAGGAGCCTGATGTCCACCCCATCCTCTGACTCTCCTGCCCATTCAAGGTCTCTTGGACTCTCTCTCCTTACGATTTGCTGCAAACCTCTGCTCTGGGAAATGGTTCTGCTCCCTCCCGAGTCTTTTTCTTAGCATGTAGCCCCTTTGTCTTGGTGCTTAGTATAAATTTCAATAGATCACACAGCATATTACAGCCCCTGGTTATTTGGGAGGCTGTTGTGCTAGTCCAAGGAAGAATCAATTCCTTAGTCGTATTTGACTCTGATGTGGCTTTTTCTCACCTTGAGGTCATAAAACAAAAATAGCACATTGGCTCTGCCTTTAAAGAACTCAGAGGCTAGAGTTGGCTCAGGAGAAAAGTGTAGACTAAGGCTTACACAGGACCTTAGAGGTCTAGCAAAGAGCTTACCTGAGCAAGGGATTTATTCTTGAATTGCTCCGGAGGCCCTAATGGAGTGAGTGAGGAAGGCAGTTGAAGGAGGCAGAGTTCCAGGAACTCTGCAAGGGTTGAAGTTCTACATCTAAGCTGTAGACAGGAATGGGCCCAATGAGAGGCCAGGAAGCCTGAGGAGTGGGCAGTTAGTGGCAGTTGAGCCCAGAATGGGGAGCCAGTGTTCTGTGAGAAGGGGCAGGAAGTTTCTGGGTAAGCGGCGCCTCTTTCTGTGGGTGGCTGCGTGGGCTGGTGGTCACGGAAGTAGCCCGACGTTGCTTCCTGTGGCCAACTCCCTGTTCTGCAGACCCTGGGGTAGAAGCCATGGCTACCAGGTTTCCAGCTCACCTCTGGCCCCACTTGCAGGCCAATGGTTATGGTTCACAGGAAAGTCAGGTGAGGGAAACAGCCAACTAGCCCTAGTTATGGCTCCATTCCCAGAACTCATCCTAACAGATCAGGAGACAGTGGGCAGAAGACACCATCCTGCTTTAAAGGGTGAAATTGCAGAACACCTACATCACTTGTGGTAGGGGATGAAAAGCTTGTGGCTGTTGCTGTGCCACTTGCAGTCTATGAGAGACCCTGAGCAAGATGCCTAACAGAACAGTAGCTCCTGTGTTCAGTAGGCACTCTCTTGATCCCACACATTAGTCCTTGCTGTTTACAACAAGTCTCTGTGTTAGGAGAGAGATAGGGGTGGTAACAGCTTGGCTGAGTTGGGTGTGGAAGGTTTAGGAGCAATTTTGGAGAAAAGCCTCCAACATAAGGTGAGTTTCCTAAGGATTAAAAGAAGAACCCTAACCTTGGCTGAGCATGGGGTAAGATATTTCTGGGGCACTGGACCCCAGGACTGGAGAGGGGAGCTGTTAGAGATACAGAGGGAGGGGATGACAGAAGCTAATGCTGGTGGCCAGGAGAAGTTACCTGGTCTTCTAGTGACTTCACTGATAGTGAGGGACAGAGGACAAAATATTTATCCCATTGATAGTGGGGTGCTTACTTCAACTCTGTTTGCCTCCAGATCTGATTAAATCTCTCTTTCAGCTGTGATGGTTAGTGTGTCAACTTGGCAGATCCTAGAGTCAACCTGGAAGAGAGTCCAGTTAAAGTTTGCCTAAATCAGGTTGTCCTGTGGGTGTGTCTGTGGGGCGTTGTTTTGATAACTAATGTTAAATGATGTGGGAAGACCCAGTCCACTGTGGGTGATGTCATTCCATAGTTAGGGGTCCTGGACTGTGTAAGAGTAGAGGAAGCGAGCTGGGAACTAAGCATGTATACTTTCGTTCTCTCTCTGCTCTTGATTGTGGATGTGACTAGCTGTGTCAGGTCCCTCCCTTGACTTCTCCATAGTGATGGACTGTCACCTGAGCTAAAGCAAACACTTTCTCTTCTAGGTTGCTTTCATCCGGTTTTTGTTATAGCGACAGACGTGAAACTAGGAAACAGGTGATGATGCCCCTCCTGTTTCCAGTGGTTTTTTTTTTTAAGTTCTAAAAGCTTTCTCGCCTTGCACAAGTTTTATGTCAACTTGATACAGCTTAGAGTCATCAGAGAGGAGGGAGCCTCAATTCAGAAAATGTCTCCATAAGATCGTGCTGTAGGATAGCCTGTAGGGCATTTTCTTAGTGATTGATGGGGGAGGGTCCAACCCATTGTGAGTAGTGCCATCACTGGGCTGGTGGTCCTGGGTTCTGTAAGAAAGCAGGCTGAGCAAGCCATGGGAAGCAAGTCAGCTAGCAGATCAATCCATAATCTCTGCATCAGCTCCTGTCTCCAAGTTCCTGTCCTGTTTGAGTTCCTATCCTGACTTCCGTTGATGCTGAACAGTGATGTGGACGCATAGGCCTAATAAACCTTTTCCTCCCCAGCTTTCTTTGGTCATAGTGTTTCATCACAACAATAGTCACCCTAAGACATTCCTTTTGAAGCAAAGGGAACATAGCACATGTTGGCTGTCCTGCTGCTTCCTGCTCTGTGACTTTCTCCTTGCCAGGCATTGTGAATAGAGTCCTCTCAGGTACCTCGTGGTAGTCAAGCACTCTTATCTAGAAACACATTGTGTGGCTCTCATAGCCAGTTGCTGTTTTTTCTTAATATCGGTTTGTAGGGGTGTTGCTTTATTGTATTTAATTAGAGCCTCACACTGCACACAGAGCATTCGTTTTCTATGTGGTGGCTTTTTGGGCTTTCTAGAGATGCCCTGAGGTGCTGGCTCCTATGTCAATGACAACACTGTAGTGACAGTTTAGTTTGCTGTCTGTTCCCTCCACCTCACCCATCTCTTCTCCTATCCTAGGGAGCACCTTGCCCTGGACTCTACTTGCTGTCTCTTGCCAGAGGCCTGGGGGTCTGTTGGGTCTTAACTTCCTTGTGAGCAGGGCCATCTCCTATTTACTCACTTGCCACTGAGCCTGGCATGTTGCACGCACCAGGATGGCCTCTAACAAGGGTGGTGACACCTTCCATACCATGGCAGGGCTCATTCATTTATTTTTAGTGTGGTGACTATATTTTTCATCATAGCTTTGCTTGCAGTTATGATGAGCCTATTTGCAACCAGGCATGACACTCCATGATGTGATTATTACGCATTCATTTAGGATATAATTTGTTGAGACCTGAGTGTCAGGTATGATGTTAGATATGTTAAAATCAATAGTCTTTATCCTCTTGCTGTAGCTGCCTGCTGGAGAGTGGTTCACAACAGTCATGCATGCATATGGAACATTGCACATAGAGTTCAGATGCGCAGCACACTGACAGTCTCTAACAGATCCCATGTAATTTGCCAGGGGTGCGGACGGGACGGTGATGCTTAAAGGAAGGTTGAAGATGGCAAAGAGGGAGGAGACACTTGGCCTAGGGTTGTTTTGAATAGGAAATTGATCCATGACAGCCATGCTTTTGGTTTCGAATGAGGGAATTTATTAAGTGTGAAGTGAGCAAAAGCAAAAGAACAAATAGCAGCAGACAGATGGACGCAACAGGCAGATGGCAAAACATCATCCAATCGGGGCTTATGACAGCTAGGCAAAACATCATCTAATCAGGGGGCTTATGACAAAAACATCATCCAATCAGGGGGCTTAATGACATTCAGCCAAGATGACTGGGGACAGCTTGCTGAAGTCATGAGGGAGGTCCTGATTGGAAATTCCTAGGCAGAGTAGGGTGGTCTTTCTGTGGGTGCGTTTCCCACTGCAGGCATTTCTATACCCCAGGATAAACATGGTGACCTTAGTTGGAAATGCTGTGCCTTCTAGCTGTTCTCCAGAGTGCAGTGCTTTTTAATACCCTCAGCTGTTTGCTTGTCCCCTACTTCCCTGTTTTAGGACCAGGGCACCTGTCCCAGGGCAGGGTGTCTTAGAGGACACTGAATATAAACACGCTCAAGTCTGAGACGGGGTGGAGGTGGAGGGGTCCTCACCTCCAGAGCCTGTTTCACCAAGTACAAATGTGTGACTATCCACCAATAGAATTGATAGTATGAGGGTGTGGCATGGGTGAAGGCACAGAGAGATGTGACAAGAAGGGCTCTGGCAGGTGTGAAGAATGAAAATGACTCACAAGGGCTTGAGCCTAGAACTGGTGGGGAAGTGGTGAAGGCAGGGCAGTGGTGGCTTCTGCCTGGCAGTCCAGACATTTGACGAAGATGTAGAGATGTGTCTCTCTGAGCCATGTGCTCTCTTGGAGCTGCAGAGCCCTGGGGCTGTTGGCTACAGCAGGGTGGAGTGGTGGCTTCGATGGTTCACATGGTGATATGGTCAGGCAGACACCACAAAGCAAATGGAAGAGAGGAGAGTTCTCAGGGAGGGGTCTAAGGGCAGGCTCAAACCCTCGTTGGCTGGCCCATTCTTCGTTCCTCAGTGTGAGTGACCAGGGAGAGAGGCGAAAGGAGAAGAAATTGAATGGAGTGTTATCTATTGTAAAATTATAGGGACTTGATGAGAATTCTGTCTTCTGAAGTTGTCCACCCTCTCCGATGGTTAGAGATAACCTGGCAGCTGATGATTGCTGGGGAGGGCATGCATGCGTGAGGTGAGGCTGCTGGATAGGCCATCCCATGAAGTGCTGGCACAGGCGTGCACATCCAAGCTTCTTAAGGGTTTCTGAACTTGGGACTACCGGAAATTAATTTTTAAAAAAAATCAAATGTGTATGGACCTCAAGGTGTTTATGGCATTATGTGACTTCACTGCACACACAATGTGTGTGCTTTGCACAGCATGTGCTGTCATTTTATGCAGATGCAAACAATGCAGCCTGAAACACGTCAGCTCAGGTTCACGGCTATTGTCTTGTGAATTGCAGTGGGTTGTTTTGTTTTGTTTTTTTTTTTTTGTATGTACAAATTTGTGCTATCATGTTAATAGACACATAATGGCTTAATTACAGAAAATAAAGATTTTTCAGTATTTTATCCCACTAGTCCTTGAATGTAAATATCAAATTAGCATGTCTTTATATTGTATTAACCAAACAAGGGCATGCACATTAGTGTGCAAATTTGCTCATCTTTAATTATGAAATTATATGTGTGTTGAACTATTATTTTAAAGATTTACTTACTTTAATTGTATGCATTTGAGTGTTTTGCCTATATTTTGCTTGTGAGCCTAGCCTTTAATGGCTGAGCTATCCTCCCAGCCTGTTTTGCCAATATCTATATAATATGCATGCAGTGTCCATGGAGGGCCAGAAGAAGTGTTTGGTCCTCTGGAAGTGGAGTCAGATAATTGTGAGCCACCATGCAGATGTTAGGAACTGAACCAAGTCATTTGCAAGAACAGCCAGCGCTCTTAATCACTGAGCCATCTCTTCAGCCCCCAAAGAACTGTATTGACAATTTTTCTGAGTTATTAGCAGAAATTGTGTGATCTGTATACGTGCGTGTGTGTGTGTGTGCGTGTGTGTGTGTGTGTGTGTGTGTGTGTGTGTGTATGTGTGTGTGTGTGTGTGTGTGTGTGTGTGTATGTGTGTGTGTGACGCACGTGTGCGCCCACACATGGGGGTACACAGGCCAGATAACCACCTCAGATGCCAATGGATTCAGGAAGGCTGTCTGCCTCCTTTGAGACAGTCTCTCAGTGACTTGGAACTAACCAATCAGTCTTGATTTCCTTGGCCAGTAAGCCCCAGGGTTCCTCCTGTCTCCACCATTCTGAGATTACAAAATCATGCTACCATACCCTGTGTTTTTTTTTTTAAAGGTGGATGTGAGGTGAGCTAGTCACTGACAGAGTCATCTCCCTGGCCCCAGCTTTAGGCATTTCTGAGAGCTCACATTTCCTGCAATCAGTGCTTGTCTTAGTCAACATCCATTATAAGAATCTCAGTATGAGACTTGGTAAACACAAATTGTGAAGAAAAGTGGGAGTGGACCTTTCCTATCTTGACACTTTCTGCTTATTGGGTGCCACTTTCTGGATAATGACTTCTATGATTTCAAAAGCCACTGAGAGCTCCAGTCTCATAGATGGGCAGAGACCCATCCATCTATCTCAAGCAAAGCCCAGGTGAATGAATCCCTCTGGGCATTTGCTTCAGTCCGCAAGTACTTCTCTGTTCTAAGCTCCATCAGATGCTGATGTCACAGCCCCAGTGATGACATCACAATCCCAACATCCACCAGTGAACCTGGAGCCTTAGCAGAGAGTGCTCATGAAGGAGACCTGGTGAAGGGGAGACAATACGTGTGGGGGGACGGGGGAGGGGGATGGGGAGGAGAGAGCATGAACAGGGAGGCTTGGGGAGCCAGTCATGCCTACCTTAACCACAACCACAAGGGGTTGCACTAGCAGACATACCTACAGAGCAGTGAGAAAAAAGAACAGTCCGACACTGGGCTACCAAACAGCTTACAAGCAGGGACCTTCGAGTGACACTGATGGAAGACAAATGGGGTCCTCACAGTCTATTCTTCAGGGGCGGGAGGACAAGCTTTCTTCAGGCAACTAAGGTACACGGCTCCAGGGAGGGTGGATGGTGATGAGTCTTCAGTGGTTCTTTTGATTTTATTTATGTTGTGTGTGCTTGTGGTGGTGTATATGCACTTCCGTGCAAGGTTGTAGGAGCCTCTGTGCTGGAATAGAGGTCAGATGGGGCTGCTGTACGTCTTACTCGATCACTCTCTACCCCTTCTCCATGAGACAGGGTCTCACTGAATCTGGAACTATGTTGGCAGCCAGAGAGCCCCCTGTCCCTAATCTCCCCACACTAGGGTTGGGGATATAGATGTTGGTGCAGACACACTTGCCTTTTTACATGGGTGCTGAGGATTTGAACCCAGATTCTCTTGCTTGCATATCAAGCACTTTGATGCACAGGGCCATCTCCCTAGGTGCTCAGCAGCTCTTTGGATGTCCTCATCTCTCCCACTGGCTTCTTCTGCTCCCCTCCCACACTGGCTTCTTAAACATGAACTCAAGAAGATAACTGGTAAGAGAATTTGAGGAAGCTAGAACTCTGCATTGAGACTTTTGGAGTCTCTCATTCCATTAATTGGTTTCCTCTGAACTTTTAATATAGATTTTTCCTTCCTTCCTTCCTTCCTTCCTTCCTTCCTTCCTTCCTTCCTTTTCTACCCTTTCATAGTTCAGAACCCAAAAGTGTGCCTGTGGCACCTTAGTTAGAGGAACTTAGGTCACTGGAGGTGCCACCCTGGGAAGATGTTCATGTTGATTGACTTGGGAGAGTTAGTTGTTATGGGATGGGGTTGTTGTAAAGCAAGGACAGCCCATGTATGTGTTCCTGTATTCTTTCTGATCATTTGCCATGTTGTGACCCAGCCAAGGAGGCCATCAATAGCTGCTGAATTGAAGGGGCCATCTTCTCTTGCTTCCAGTTTCCAAAACTGCGACCCATATAAATTCCTTTAATTTATCAAGCACTAGGCTCAGGTATTGTGCTTTAACAACAGAAAACAGGATCTATGTCCTGTGGCAAAGCATAACTTTTGAGGGAATATATACAGTATATATTCCCTCAAAAACATAGTCAAAGAAATACAAAAAACAGGTCACTTGAATTTCAAAGTGAACTGTTTCAGACAATAATGAGAATGACATGTGTGCATGCATGTGTGTACATGTGTGTGGGTGTGTGTAGGTACTTGTGCATGCCTGCATATGTGTGTGTGCATGTATGTGCATGTATGTGCATGTGTGTGGGTGCTAATGCATGCCTGCATATGTGTGTGTTGCATACAGGAGCCAACCCCAACCTCATGGGCCTCTCTGATCAGTATTTCAACATGTGCCAGGAAGGAAAGCAGATGCTACCCACTATGGAGGTTTGAATGAGAATGGCCCCATAGGCTTACAGGTCTGAACGTCTGGTTTCCATTGGTGGACTGTTTGGGAAGGATCAGGAGGTGTGGTCTTGTTGGAGGCCATTGGGGGTGGACTTTAAGGATTCAAAAGCCCATGGCAGGCCCAGTCTCACTCTTTCAGCCTTAAAGTGGTGGATCAGATGTGAGCTCTCAGCTACGCCTGTCTGCCTGCTGCTACTCTCCCCACCATGATGATCATGGACTCACCCTCTGAGACTGTAAGCAAGACCCAGACTAAATGCTCCTTTTATAAGCTGACTTGGTCATGGTGTCTTGTGACAGTGATAGAAACCTGACTAAGACCCTCATGAGGAGAGCAGGAGGGTGGCTGTGACTTCTAGCTGTTTTATCCTTACTGATTTCATGCCACAGCCTTAACTTCTCCATCAAAACCCTTATCCACCTTTTTTTCAGTTCCATAGTCACTTAAAGTCATCTAGGTAGGTTGCCTGTGGGTCCTCCCCCCTTACCAGAGCTTGGCAAAGCTGCCTTTTTTCTTATTTATTTATTTATTTATTTATTTATTTATTTATTTATTTATTTATTTATTTGCCCTGTAGAGTATTCCCAAGCAAAGCTCCCCACCTCACATAGACCAGAGCCTGGCAGCTGCTCAGATGAGTCTGGCTTTAATGTGGCAATACATATGTGTATAGATTCTCTCTCTCTCTCTCTCTCTCTCTCTCTCTCTCTCTCTCTCTCTCTCTCTCTCTCCAGCCTCTTAAAGGGGCATGGAAAGAATTTTTAAATAGTTGCCATAAACACCCCATGGAAAACAGGAAAAGCAGTCTCTTTCCTTTAATACACCAGAATAAAGGAAGGTCAGAACACTGAGCCCACACCTTGCAGCTCCATTCACAAAACAGTAGGGTGAAGGATTGGAGATGGTGGCCTGAAGGCTGAGAAAGTGTTCCCAGGCTTTGAAATAGAGGATAATGTTTGACTAGTGTTTTTGACTCTCCTTTTAGATGTATGGTATGTTATTTGTATATGACATTAATTCTGTGCTTTATGTAAATCTCATGTAGCTTTTCTGTGCACAAAGGAATATGTTTAAGTCCAGGAAGCTGCCCTAAGTCTCCTATACCATCACCAGCCTCTTTCTTCTGCCAAGCAACCTTACACTGCTCATGGGACATAAGGACTCATAAAGTCTGCCGATCCTCACCTATGGGCCAAGCACACAGCAGACCCTGTGGGGATGGGGAAAGAGCAAGAAGTCTCTCTTCCCACCCATCCCAGGTTCTAGGTCAACTATGACAGGTGTCCAGGCAGCAAGCTGGCAGCTGGGGATTATGCAGGCAACTTTGGAACTCTTTATCACTTGCTGGAAAACTCCATCCCTTCACAGTTCCCTTGTCACTCCTTTAGAGATGGGACATGATTCTGTCCCTGGGCTTTGTAGATTTTTATCTTAAGTGGTGCAAAGGCTGATCCACTGAACCACCTCCCAGTAGCTGAACAATTATTCCGGGGGTGGCTTTGATGTCTTATTACTGAAGACAGGTTGCACAGTAACCTGCTTTTATTTGGAAGCCAGCTTCCCTCAATGAGTCCAGTGGCTGGAGGCTCACTGACTGACAACCCAGGCTGTGGCTCAGGTTCCCCAGGTTGCTGACCAGCTCTGAGGAAGGACTGAATGACTTCATCGGTGCCTTCTGGACAGGTTGGCTTTGCAGATGTAGAGTTGCTTGGGTGTATGTATGTATGTATGTATGTATGTATGTATGTATGTATGTGTTTATTAGAACGAGCTTCTTTTCTGGTTGGTTTAATAGACTGTTAAATTGTTCCAGGCTTTAAGGAAGAAACCCACAAACTGGGTGGTTTAGCAACATAAATTAATTTCTCACCATTCCAGAGGCTGGAAGTCCAAGCTAGCAGTTAATGGAGGCCAGGATGTGGGAGAAGGGACACTGATTTTAGCAGATATCTTGCTGCTCTTGAAGAGACCAGTGTTTGATTTCCAGCACCTATGTAGGATGGCTCAGAACTCCAGCTGAGATCTTATGACCTCTTCTGAAAGTTACACACATGTGCCGTACCACACATATGTGTACACACACACACACACACACACACACACACACACACACACACACACACACACCCTTTAAAAAACAGACATGCACTAGCTCAGAGGGGAAGAGTTGTCCTAAATAGGACCCAAGCACTCCCCAAGAAAAGCAGAGTTTGAAGCTGATGGTGCTGTAATTTGCAGGGCAGAGTGTGGAGAGGAAGGTGCCCCAGAGAGGTCAGCAGAGGAGTTCCCTTGCCTTTTGACTGAGCCTCAGTCTATACATGGTTGGTTGAAGCCACCCACAAAAGGGGCTTCCTATGGGTGGAACAATCTCCATAGATGATGCAGGCCTGGGATGATCTGGGTTAGTGGTGACTTTATACCAGGCCTGCAAAAATCTTTGATGATTTTTTTTTTTAAACATGAGGAGTCTGGTCCTATCTCACTTCACCTGAGTGTGGTTGGATTTACTTACTCACTTAGTTCTCAGGAACAGAATGTGATGACAGGGAGGATTGTGGGGGGTGTCTTCAGCAACTAGGTCATACAAGTATTCTGGTTTCTACCTTGCCCTCCCTTGGATCCACTGCTCTGGGGGATGCCAGAGCTATGTCACTCAAGCCACCCTATGGGGAAGGTCCCTGTGGAAAGGATCTGAGCCCTTCACCAACAGACGGGAAGAAAGCTCTTTTGGAAGCAAGTCCCAGCCCCAGTCACCATGACTATGACCCTCCCAGAGGTTACAGTTTGAGTTCCTATGGTGATGTTTTGTTTATGATCTAATAAAGCTTGGCTGAAGATCAGAAAAGCAAAGCAGCCAGCCACTAGAGAGTCCTCACCTCTACCAATGCTCAGACCCAAGGGTCATCCTGTCCTCAGATGGTGTCTCCAGACTGTATCTGTCTCTACCACACCTCAGGCTGCCTAGACTGCTCCTGTCTCCTCCAGCCTTATATTCCTTTCTAGTGCTGGGATCAAAGGTGTGTCATCCCAAGTGCTGGGATCAAAGGCTTGAGCTCTGTTTCTTTTTTAGACTGCTTCACTCTCATGTAGCACAGTGTTGACTTGAACTCACAGAGATCCATCTACCTCTGTCTCCTGAGTGCTGGGATTAAAGGTGTGGACACCACTGCCTATCCTCCATGGCTAATTAGTGATTTAGGTGTGTGGCTAACTAGTGACTGTGTGTGTGTGTGTGTGTGTGTGTGTGTGTGTGTGTGTGTGGCTAACTAGTGGCTTAGCTCTGCACTCTGATCTTCAGGCAAGCTTTATTATAGCAAGCAAAATATCACCATATTTCCACTTTTTTGTCTAAAATAAAAAGGTTATAGGTCATAAACAAAATATAACAATTTCCAAAGATTGCCCTGTAGGGCTGCTCCTCAGATCTTGACGATGCCCATTGGCTAACTCTGCTAGTATTGAGGCAGCATCAGATAACCCTTCAGGATAGGAGGATCCCCTACAAGGCAGTTCACTGGACAGACAGATGATCAGGAGGGAAGTCCCACAGCATCAGTGACAGATGGGTCCTAGCACGAGGACTGTGCCAAATCTGCAGGATCCAGGTTTGAAGTCATGCCTCAGAAGGATTCATCTAATCTCAAGTGTCTTACCTGCATCTGGGAGCAAAGCCCAATAAAGCTAAAAGGAATGAAACAGAACCTGGCCACCAACAGTGCAGAATGTGCTTGCAAAAACATGGGGCATTTGAAGAGGCAGGAGCAGCATTACTGCAGTCTGGAGAGAAATCACGCAGGAATTGCATCGACTGTAACCAAACAGCAGACATAAGCAACTGAAAGGGAGGAGAAATGTTCTTTGACTTGGAGCTCCCAAAGATACAGCCCACCGTGGTGGGAAAGGCATGCTTGGGGAGTGTTTGGCTACTGGGACATGTGGAGGTGACATCATAGTTCTGCAGCACCAGGAAAGAGTTAGTGGAATGGGAAATGGGTAGCATTACAACCCTCAAGTTAGTGCCCCTATTGGTCTGTGTCCACTGGCTATGTTCTGTGTCCCAAAGGTCACACACCCATTTGTTGCCACCATCTAGGGAACTAGTTTTCAAACACATGAGTGTTTGATGCTCAAACCACACAAGCAGACACAGGGTCATCAGAGGTGGCAGAAGAGTAGACAAGCATGCTAAGATATATTTATTTATTCGTCAAGACAGGATTTCTCTGTGTATACCTGGCTGCCCCGAAACTTGCTCTGTAGACCACACTAGCCTTGAACTCACAGAGATCCGCCTGCCTCTACCTCCCAAGTGCTGGGATTAAAGGCTTGTGCTCCCAAACCTGGCTAAGATAATTATTCTTTGAAAAAATATGTATATAAGTGTTTTCCTGCATGTATGTACATGTACCAAGTGCGTGCCTGGAGCCTACAGAGGCCAGAAGAGGGTGTCAGATCCCCTGGAGCTGGAGATACAGATGTTTACAAGCCATAATGTATGTGGGTGCTGGGAACTGAACCTGGGTCCTCCTCCAGAGTAGCAAGTGCTCTTAACCCCTGAGCCATCTCTCTAGCCCCTAAAGTAACTATTCTCCAATAACAACCATTCCACCAATGATGTGAAATCTGAACATATGGAGTTGGTGAGTGTTCCTCAGAGAAACAGAGCCCATGGAACTCAGGCAGTTTTGGGCAGATGAGAGAGTTATGTGGGGACTGGCTCATGGGGTGCCAGATGCTAAGAAGTCTCCTCCAGTCTGAAAGCAGAGGACTAGGGAGGTCAGTGGGACTGTTCAGTTTTTGGGTAAGGGTAGGGAAACCTGGAGTTCAGATGTCCAAAGGCAGTAGAATGAGAGGCAGAGAAGGAAGAGGGAGAGATAATGAATTCTACTTTCCTTTGCCTTTGTGTATGTGCTGGCTAGTTCATGCCAACTTGACACAAGCCAGAGTCATTGGGGAGGAGGGAGCCTCAATTCAGGAAATGTTTACATAAAACTGGGCTGTAGGCAAGTCTGTAGGGCATTTTCTAAATTAGTGATCCAGCCCATTGTGGGTGGAGCCATCCCTGGGCTGGTGGTCCTGTGTTCTATAAGAAAGCAGGTTGGTGGCTGGGCGTTGATGGCACACGCCTTTAATCCCAGCACTCGGGAGGCAGAGGCAGGCGGATCTCTGTGAGTTCGAGGCCAGCCTGGTCTCCAGAGCGAGTGCCAGGAAAGGCTCCTAAAGCTACACAGAGAAAACCTGTTCAAAAAAACAAAACAACAAAAAAAGCAGGCTGACAAGACGGGGAGCAAGCCAGTAAGCAGCACCCTCCATAGCCTCTGCATCAGCTCCTGCCTCCAGGTTCCTACCCTGCTTGAGTTCCTATCCTGACATCCTTCAGTGATGCACTTTGATGTGGGAGAGTATGCCAACGAAACCCTTCTCTTGCCACCCTCTCTAGATTGCTTTGGTCATGATGTTTTATCACAGCAATGGTGACAGACCTTCAGCTGAGGAATAGTGACTGCCCACATTGAGGGAACATCTTTCTCACTCAACCCATTGATTAGGTTGCCATTCTCTCTCAGAAACACCCTCCAGGGATTTGCGCAAAAGGAAGAAAGAAAAAAGCCAAAGAAAGGACAGCTTTCCCAGCTATTAAGATAGTTTTGAAGTCAATTATGCTGATTGCCAGACGCAACCAATGGGAACTCCTAAGTCCCAGGGTTGTTCCTCCCAAGAGGGAAGATGTTCGCCACTATCCCATGGCCGTGTCTCGATGCACAGTCTGGTCACAGGGCAGAAGCCATCAAGACATCAGTCCTGGGCCTCACAGGCCCAGAGGACTGACTGACCCAGACCCCAGAGTTCTGCCTCAGCTATGCCACTAACTTGCTTGGGGACTCTGTTGAAAGTGAGGGTGGGTCTGGCCTTGTAACTTCCATTGGTATTGGGGAGAGAAGATCATTTTCTTAATAGACTCCTGCCTGGTTGGCCCTGCTGTAGGCAACAGTTTGGCAACATGTAGACATTGTTTCTTAAATACTTGTTATTCATCCATCGGCAATATGTCTTTATGAATGCTGAGTGAGAGCGAAGGCTGGTCCAGTGACAAGTTTTACTTGACATCCATGTCGAAATACATTCACCTGATTGCCCTAACATGCTGAGTTAAGGCTGGTCACTCACAATGAATAGCCAAGGAAGCTGAGGTTCAGCCACACCTGCCCCATGACTAGACTGGGCCCACAATATTTTAGGCCCTGGATATTGCTTATTGTTTTCTCGAGGTTGTAGGCGAAGGCCTTTGCCTCAAGGGAGACAGCAGTATACTTGTGGACTTCAGATGAAAGATCAGTGGCTTCTGCGGGGTGGTTGGGGTCAACATGCCAGCATGTGGGAGGGTCACAAATACAGCATGTCACTGAGTTGGCCTCTTCTCATCCTGGGCCAAAGCAAGGACAAGAGACTCATGCCTGTGGGCCTAGGAGACATGAAACTCCTTTGGCCTGGGGGCAGTCAGACTGAAGGGAAAGATCTAGGGTAAGATAGAACTCTGGACATGTGTGTGCCATGAGGTCTCATTTCTGGCAACTGCCATGTGATGGCTAACCAGCCCTGTGTGACTTAAGCCATCTCTTGGTACCTTACTTTTTTCATTTAAGGGTCTGGGTCAGCCAGTATTATCTACCCCATAGGACTTGTTGAAGAAGAAACATAGTATACCGTCTAGAACTGGCTCTGGTTTGTAAATAGTTGCTAAATGCTAGCCACAGCTGTCAGTACTTTATCACTATTGGCTGTCTCTCTGCCACCCTCTATACCGGGCAACTCTTGCTTTTAAACTTTTGTCTTTTGAAGGATTGGCTTTATATTCATTGTACACAGCTATGGGTTTCATGGAGCTCTTTTCTTTCAAGCGTGTCAGATACTCTGACCATAGTCACCCCCAACTTTAAACTCTTAAGGTTTCTCTGCATCTCTACCCTTGTTGATCTCCCTTTGGGCGCCTGGTTTCTTAGCTGGGAAACGTGAGACTTGAGACACATTGCTCGAAGGACTACTGCCCCTTACATTTGCCTGACAAGGTCACGGGTGACTCAGGACTGACTGGGAAACAGAGTCTGTTTAGTTTGTTCCTAAGACCAGAACCAAGTAGAGCAGTCAATAGCTTCGCAGAGCAGCAGCCACTGTCCCCAAGTCATGCTACTCATTCCTCCATGCCGATGCTGACTGCTGTCAGGGTTCCTCAGATCCTTGGTACCTCTGTTCCTGTGTTGTGTCTTACCATCTCTCTTGCTTGGCTCATTATTTTTCTTTCCCAGGTGACTACAGTGGAAAGGGTAGCATGACCGTCTCTTGCTTTCTCTCAGGGGAGAGACAACTTATCAAATAGCTATGAATGTCCCTGACCACCTGAGGCCAACCACAGCCTCTGTCAGACCTGGTGAACCTCAGGGTCTCCTCCATCTGGCCTGGATTTGCCTAGATAGGTGCCCACTCCGGATCCTCTTGCTTGGAGACGAGGCTTCCCAAACCCTTCATCAGTGGGCAACCCTTGGCTCCATGGCAGCACTGAACATGGGATCACTAACTTGAGTCTGTGTGTCCCCTGAGGGCATATAACCCTGGTGCAACCTGGGTACCTACCACACCGGCCATTGTGCTGAACACACAGCACAATGTGGCTGTTCTTCCCAGAGGCAGGATTAGGGAGCAAGGCCACAGTGTGGGTGTACCCACACCCCTGAGGCTGTGTGTGTTGGCTGCCATGTTGTGTGCCTGGCTCCCTGAATGTTGTTCACTTCCTACATATTGGGGGATGGACTGGAGTAGCACAGGCTCCAAGATGCCCACTTGCCACCAACTAGAAGTTTCCCCTATATGACTTTGGCACTTCCTTTGCTCTTCTGGAGCATCACCCTAATTAAGATGGCCCCAGTGACCTTCAAAAGTCTTCTGTCCCTGACGCTTTTGTCCCTGCCCTTTGGCACTCCTGGATTAATTTCCTCCTCCTCTGCCTTTGGAACCAGAGCCATTTACAGTGGCTCCCCAGAAATCCTCCCAGGCCAGCCATAGTGCCATGGGCAACATTCTCTCTCTGCCGGCTGCACCCACTGCTTTGTCTTCTGTCCCACTCACTGCTCTGTCGTCTGTCCTCCCACACCTTAGTGAAGTGGCACCAGGTGCCCAGTGATTCCCTCCATGCTTCAGAGGACCCGAGTAAGGAAATCCCTGAGATGATGTCGTCTCATTGTATCACTGGATGTTTTGGGGTCCCAGTACCCTGACAAGCTAGGCTCTGCTACCTGTCTGACAATTAGACAGTTAATAGGGAAAAGCAGAAAGGGAATACATTCAGTGTGGTTCCATTAATGCATTCCATTAAGGGCTAGCCTTAGACTCTGAAGAGCCTTCCATTCCCAGAAGCCCTAGGCTGTCCTTTGGGACAGTACCCTGGGATGCTTTCTGCTGGGATTTTGCAGAGCTGACCTCTGGATGGAGATGTCAGGTGGTTGTCTGCCAACTGTGGGTGGGGGTGGGTGGGGTGGCTGTGGGGTTTGTATGCTGCTCACCCTTCTGCCCACACCTTCCCGGGCACCCTGGGTCAGAGCTGTTAGCAGAGGAGCAGTCTGTCAGGGAAACAGAACCCAAAGACTTAACAGATACTGTCACTGCTGGAGAGGAAGGAGGTGGGTTTTCAACGAGAAAGGACGTTTCATAGTCTCATCTGCAGGGCAGGGACCAGTTCATGATGCCTGTCCCCACTGAGGGATCAGGGAACCACAGCCAGTGGGTGGAACAGCCACCAGGTTGTTATGGAATTCCCTCTCCTCAGAGTACAGGATTTTAGAATGGGAAATCTAGTCAGCAACAGCGCCCCGGAAACCTAAAAGGCTCCTTTTTCAGCCTCAAAATGGACCTGTTTCACTAGCGCCTCCACCCACTTCCTGGATTGTGAAACTGAGTCTGGAATCTAGGATGCTGTGTTGCTTAGCCCAGGTTCAGCTTCTTTCTCCTCTAGCCACACTTATCAGGTTATTTCCCCTCTTCCGACTTGGGCTGAACACAGCAGGTGCAGGGATTGGCTCAGGGGATCACCTCAGCTCCCAGGCTGAGTCACCAGGATGGCTAGCTAGGTTGCTGACAACACAGCCTGGGGCCCCACCAGGGGGACTCCAGACATTGCTGGGCTAAAGCACCCGGGCTTCAGAGAATCCAGTTTTCTGTATAGTGACTCTGGATGTTTCTGAAAAAACTGACCAGTGTGTGTGATCTAAACTGCAAGCAAAACTGGACCTAGCTTGCTGTGAAGCCCCTCAGCCAGACCTTTGCTAATCAGAGCTTTATGAGGGTGTGTGTGTGTGTGTGTGTGTGTGTGTGTGTGTGTGTGTGTGTGTGCACCCATGGGTGCACCAATCCCCACGTTCATTTGTGGAGTAAGGGCTTTGGATTGAATTTTGTGTTTATAATCTTCCCATCTTTAGAGCTGAATAATTTAAAAAATTCTTGAAAGACTTCAGGTAAACAAGGGAACGTAGGACTTGCTTTCTGGAAATCCTGGAGGGTATGGGAGGGGACAGGATGTCCATGTTCTGGGGCCCAGAGCCCCAGGAATTCATGGGCAGCAGAGACAATCCTTGTGGCTGGCTGACAGTTGCCCCCGAGCACAGCTGGAGCGCTTCCACACCTGGCTGTGCTGATCCCTGCCTTGCCATACTGCAGCTGCCTCTCCAGCTCCTGGGTGGAGCCAGCCCAGCCTGGCTCAGTTCCCCTGCAGGTCTGCCCGGACCTCACAAGTGATCTGGACTGGGACTGGGGGCACAGCTTGGCTGGTAGAACATTTGCCTGGTTTGCATAATCCCTGAGTTTTTCCTCCACCCCTCCTCCAACCCAGTGTGGCATTCTGGAGACTGCAGGAGGAGGCAGACGTTCAAGGTCATTCTGAGATGCATAGAATTTGAGACCAGCCTGGGATAGATACACAAGACCCTCTCCCCCCATAAAATGCTGGGTTTCCCAAAGGTAGAGTAAAGCACCGCATCTCCTCTTCCTCCCTGGTCTCCTGGTGAGGGACCAAAAATTCAAATTAATAAAAGTTTAAAAACTTAGGCCCTGAAAAGGAAACGTTTAATGATAAAGGAAAATTTAACTCCTTAAATCAGGAGTGCCATGACTGGCGCCTGATCTCCTGCTATCAAAAAAGGAGAGGTAACTGTCCACCACTCCTGTTAACATTCCTTTGCTAATTGCTGGTCATAAAGAACCCCCCCCAGCCCAGGGGATAACTGACAGACCCCGTGACTCTGTAACCCTGCAAGCCCATTCCCTCTCTCTCTCAGTAAAATGTATCTTAAAAATGTATTTACTAACTCTGTACTTTGTATGACCTTAAGTAACCAAAAACTCTGTAATTTGTGGCCTTCAAGCTTATGGTCTGCCCCTTTAAAAGCTTCTCTTTTTGGCTGGTTGGCATCTCATTTGCCCACCATGCAGTGAGATCCTAGCTGGCCAGCTTGAAATAAAAAGAAACCGTTTGCTTTTGCATCAGAGTGTCGACTCCTTGGGTTAGTCTCTGGGTTCCATGAACCTTCTGTCTCCAAAACAAAGCAAGACATCACTTAGTGTCCTTTGGGGTCTCAGTGACGCTTGAGAGTGACTTGACCTGACTTGGCTCATTCCACCACCAGACTTGGCATTGCTGGTAGTTTATTTTCAGTTGTTTTTTGCTCCCCGGTGGGTGGTGAATGTAAGCCAGGAGGGAGGTAGGGTATGGGGCGCTAAGAGTAGGGGTTTATGGCTGGTTTGTGGCAGGCACATCAGGGGAGAACTAAGTATAAACTGCAATAAGGTCAAGAAGGGGTCAGGCTGTTGGAATAGAAGATTTTGGCTCTGGGGAGGAGACTTGGGGTCCCTACTCAGGCCAGTGTAAGGAGGGGTGGGGTGAGATGGGTGAGGTGGACCTGTGAAGGGGAGGTCACTGGGCCCTGAAAGCATCCCAGCTTCACGCTCCTCCAAGTCCCCCTGGCGCGGCCCCGGAGACCCCGCCCCCGTCCAGGCCCCGCCCCTCACCGTGTGCTAAATTGACAGCAGCTTCAGGCCTGGTGTTTGCATACAAAGGCAGAGAAGCGTGCCTGTTCTCTTGGTGAGTAGTAGTGGGGATCTGGCTTCTAGCTTACGCCCCAAGGCCCATTCTTGGGTGTGGGGACCCGCAAGGAGGCCATGCGGGCCGCGCGCGCCGCATTCCCGGGCCTTCCTTCCCGTGGAGCTTGCAGGGACCCCACGAGGCTGGGACCTGGATGAGACTCATCCCCAGGGGTTAGGATTCAGGCTTTGCAGCCTAGGGTACTGGGGCCAGACTGGGAGGTTGATCTGCGAGCCCAAGGCAACGCCTCCGCAGGGTGGCAGCGAGCTGGGAGCCCGGATATTCAGGTTACCCCCGCAGGCCTCCATGCTGCTGCTTTGCGGTGTGGTGGGCTCAGGGCCTGCGGCTTCACCTGCCAGGCTACGGACGGTTTTACCTGGGGGAAGGTCAGGGGAACAGGAGAGTGAAAAAGCAGCGCTTTGGAACTTATCTTAGGTAATAGGGGCTTAGAGTCAGGGTGGCTGGCTGGTGATTTGTGTGGCCAGTAGTTGCTGCAGATACCTACCCTCCTTGGCAGGAAAGCCAGCTGAAAGCTATGGGCAGGGCTGGTCTGGGGAGTGCGGGACACCGTGGCCTTCCACAGGGTAGTGAAGTTGGGGAAAGATGAGCCTCTAACGGTTCTTAGAGGAGTGGATGGCGACCCAGGAAGATTGAGACATGTACTATCCATCCCTTGTTCTGTACTATGTGTTTTCAGTTTTCAGCATAATAGTCAGGGACTAACAAGTACCCCAGTAAGGGAACTCCTCGGTGTCCCCAGGAAGGCTGAATGATCCAGTGTGTTTGGTCCCCCATGTTGACAAGGCTTCCTGTTTGCTGACAAGGCTGGCCTCTGCTGTCACGGGTTTAGCTAGTGTGTGTGGGTGTATGCTTTTGGCCCTTATCCTTGCTTGTGCAGGGCCTGGTGGTTGGGTTGGGAAGCCTGGGTCCAGTGCTTGGTGCTGTCTTGGTGGCTATGACTCCCCGAGTGACTTCCACCCTCTTTAGGTGGCAGTTGCCAAAGTTCTTAAGATGTTTGTCACTTTGGAGAGGGGGTGGCAGTGAAAGGGACAGCATGCCCTGTCTTGTTGCCTCGGTGATAACTCGGGCTTCAGATGAAGGAGATGGGATCCTTGGTTCCTGTCCCCAGTTGAGAGGTATCTGCTGGGTGGGGCTGGGTCAGGCCTTTGGCTTATCAGTCAGGTGTTCTCAGGGCTTCGGGCTAGAGAGAGGGAAAAACCAGGAGATGGCAAGACAGCTGACCACTGATAGCTGGGCTACAGACATCACTTCTGGAGCCTGGTTATCAGTTTTGCTATCTAGAGTGAGTGGAAAAACACACACACACAAAACAACCAAACCATACTTCATTTAACCAGATTGTTGCCCAAATGAATTGAGATGCCTCAGAGCCACTTCGGATTGTTACTCTAAGCCGGGGAGCTCAGGGTACCACTGAGGACCCTTTGTAGAGCTGGGCTAGTCCTGGCTAGTTGATGCTAGCTAGCTTCAGGTCCAAAAATGAACTACTTTTTTTTCTGGTGTCTTCTCTCTCTGAAAGGGACCAATAATTATATGAATTGATTTTAGCGAGTACGTAGGTGGGGATGTTTACCCGGATGGATACCTTGTTCTAGGATGGCTGGGCATGGGGTTGGTGTCCTGTGCGCTAATAGCCCTGGTCTTTGGAGCCTATTAAAAAACAACCAGGAGTGAGTGATGCAGGCTGGCGGGTGATCTGGCTACACTCAGATGTCCTCATGTGAATTCGGAGCTGTTGCAGCTTGGACTGGGCCAGAACTTGCTGTGTAGCCCAGGCCGGGCTTGACCTGTGTTGCTCAGGCTAACCTGGAACTCAGGATCATCTTGCCTCAGCCTTCTTGATGGATGCTGGAATCACAGGCGTGGGCCATCATACCCTGCCTGAAACTGTGTTTATTATGGAACATGAGTACACTCTTCCAATCCCTCCGTATTCATTTGATCCAGTAGTGTCCCCTGGTACAATCTGAATATTTTAAATTTAAATACTCAAAAATACTCTGCTGCAATATATATATTGGAGCTGTTTGTCACTGTTGGGTCAGTCCCCAGTTTTTGCCTGGAGTGTAGACTGTGGAGAGGACCATTCATAGGCTAGTTCCTAGTACCGCTGGGTGATGGGTGCTGTTTAAATCACTCATCTTACAGGTTCAGAATGGAGCTGCAGTTCTCTTGGACAGGCAGGGGATATGTGACCATTACTGATGGCTGGAGCGGGTTTGGAGGGGGAGGTACAGAGAGGTCCAGAGGTCCCAGGAGCAGAGTATCTTTGACCAAGATGTGCAACTGGCTAGAGGGCTGTCGCAAGTGTGTGAGAAGACATTGGCACTTCCAAGGAGAGCAAAGGTCCTGTGCCCTGCCAAGGAGCTAACGGTTAAGGGCCGAGGTTCTGAGTCCCCATCCAGGCAGTGTGGCAGAGCACAGGGGCCACATTGTATCTTTTATGTCCCCCTTTCCTGCTGGCTAGGCCCTGAGTGCTTCTAGGCAGGGACATAAGGACAGTCATTACCTGGGATTATAATAATACCCCCTTGTTGCCAGAGCTCTGTTCTGAGAAGTTGAAGAATCACTTAGCCCGACCTTCCAACCTTGCAACCAGGGCAGGGACCATGTCCCTGCCACTTGGGCAACCTTATCAGAAGCAATATTCAAAACTCTCTCTCTCTCTCTCTCTCTCTCTCTCTCTCTCTCTCTGTGTGTGTGTGTGTGTGTGTGTGTGTGTGTGTGTGTGTCTGCATGCATGCATGCATGCATGTGTGTCACCGTATGAGTGTGGAGGTCAGAAGACAGTTTCATGGAGTCTCTTCTCTGCCCCTCCCCCATGGGCTCCAGGGATTGAACTGAGGTCCTCAGGCTTGCTATCTCACCAGCCCCTTCACATCCCTTTTCTGCTGAGTAGTTTTCATTGGCATGGAGACCCTGAGACCGAGTGTACTGATGTGGAAGAGCTACCCGTGGATGGAAAAGCCAAGGTCTCCTGCCCGCTCCCTGTGAGTGTGGGTGTTTATATAGAGCCTGCAACTCCCTTCCACTTTTAATAGGCTCAAAGTGTTCCATATATAATGTGGATGGTCCATAATTTATTACTCCAGGGTCTTGTTGATCTCAAAGTGACCTTGGCTTTTCCCCCATCACAGTCAGGTCTGCCATTACTGCCACTCACAAAGATGGTGTTGTTTCTGGGGGCTGGTGAGATGGCTCAGCTGGTAAAGGTGCCTGCTGCCAGACAGCATGACTGGAGTTTGCTTTCTGGAATCCACATTCCTGGAAAGAAAGAACAAACTCTCCCTAGTTCTGTGGAAAGAAAGAACGGACTCCCTCTAGGTGTCCTCTGAGGTCCACATATGTGCTGTGATGCATGCATGCATGTGCTTGTGTGAACACACATGCTAAAAACATGATCTTCTTTATCTGAAGAATCAGTTCTTGCTGTGGAATTGCTGGGGTCTGCTAATATGTGCCAAATGGTTAGTTATTCCTGGGACTTTGTCTTGGTAATGACCGGAGCATTGAGTGTGTATGGTCTGTGATACTACTCTCACTATTGGAGTACTTGTGGAATGTTTTGTTTTAGGGGCTTTAAAAATTAACCATTTTTATGTATGCGTGTGCAGGTATGTGTGTGTGCAAGTGGGAGTGTCTGTGTGTGTGTAGGTAGGTATGTCTGTGCGTGCAAGTGCATGTGTGTTTGCAGGTGTGTGTGCATGCAGAGGTGTGTGTGTGTGTAGGTAGGTATGTCTGTGTGCAAGTGTGTTTGCAGATGAGTGTGTGCATGTGCACATGAGGGGCCAGACGTGGACCTTCCTTAGGTCTACCTTATCTTTTGAGCTAGGATCTCTAAATGAACCTGTTACAATTGGTTCAGTTGGATTGACTGTCCCGGTGAGGCCCAGGGATTTCACCGGCTCCTCCCCAGTGTCCCCCACTCTTCTCTGATGCTCCCCACTCCTCCCCAGTGTTCCCCACTCCTCCTCAGTGTGCCCCACTCCTCCTCAGTTGCTCAAATGTGCCTGGCTTTTTTGTGGGTGCTGAGATTAAACTCCAGTCCTCTGGCTTTTGAGAATCATACTTTGTGGACCTCACCATCTCTCTTTGGATTTGAATGTCTGTGTGAATCTGGGCTTATGACCTCCTTGTACATAATTGTCCAGGTATCCTCTGTTGTCTTGTGAGTGCCTTGTGTTATTGTGACAAGTTTTCAGTGGAGTTGACCCGAAGCCACCCTCAAATGATGTTAATATTCCAGGGGGTGGAATGGCATTAATAAAATGGTGGGGTTAAGAGAGCTATGGCAGGGCTTTTGAATTTTGGCAGATTAAAAAAAAAAAAAAAAACCGAGAAAGAAAAAAAAAAAGCATTTCTTGGAGTTCATGAAGGCTACTGATTGATGGATTCTGCCAATTTTGGATTAAATGTAGACTTTTCTAATGTCATAACTAGATTTGGAGTCATGAGACTTGTGGAACTTCTTGATGATGTACCTAGGCCACTTCTGGGACAGTCTGAGGCTGGGGTGGTGGTTGTGCCACGCACCTGCAGAATGTCAGGACTGATGCAGGAGGGTGTGTGGCCTCCAGCTGCAGGTTGGGGTCTTAAAGTGGGGTTCCCTTCCCCATGTGAGCTCCGCATCTATCTAGGAAGCTCTTACCTGGAGATGGCTTTTCAGAGAACTTAGTGTTGGTTCAGAATGCCAACCTAGAAGCCATCTAAGGAAAAAAGAGTCTGTATATTTTGTGACTCCAGAGTTCCACAAAGTCCCACATTGCTTTAGCACAGTGGTTCTCAATCTGTGGGTCATGACCTCTTTGGGTGGCCAAACAACCCTATCAGAGGGGTCGTATAGCAGATATCCTACACATCAGAGATTTATATTATGATTCATATCAGTAGCAAAATTAGTTATGAAGCAGCAACAAAAATAATTTTATGGTTGGGGGGGGTCACCACAATACAAGGAACTGTCTTAAAGGGTCAAAGCATAAGGAGGATTAGGAACTATTGCTCTAGAAAATTCCAGGCAGATCAGTGGATCCTCTGAGAACTAACTGGTCAAGTTCTCCTTCAAAATATGCTTGAGCCAGGGACTACAGAGTCCTGTCTCCAGCATGTTGAACCCTGCCAGGTGCAGTATCTTGCCAAATTTCAAGATAAAAGGCAGCAGACTGGAAAGCAGTCTGGAGGCAAGCATCTTCCAGCAGGTCCACCAGAGACGTCAGTGTTCCCGCTTTGCTCTCTTTGCTCTCTCTGGTTCCTCTGATCTCCCCTCACCCTGGAACTATCCCAGACACTTGCTTTATTCTTCAGACCAAAGCTCTCCCTTTCTGCCTCCTCACGTGCTTTCAAGGAAGCTCCAACACCAGTAATGGGATTATGACCCCTGGCCCCGTGGGAGGCACCTCTGCCCTGGCAGGGTTATTCTGGCTGCTTATCTTCAGGCTAATAGAATTAGCGTCTTCCTTGAGTTTTTCAATGGCAGTGCAGCTGAAGGAAGTGAAATTTGGGACTTTCCATCTAGTGCTTTGATAGCGTAGAACTTTTAAAGAAAAGTTTGTGCAGGACTTATTGAGAGGAGAGCCTTGTACTGGGTGTGGGTGGGCCAGAGAAAGAGCCATGCCCGCCCCACCCATCTTGCCTGTTAAAGGCCACTGTAGGTCACATGCCTTCTGGGGTGGAGCTGTCCCCTGCATCTCAAAGTCTTTTACTTAAAATTTTTTTGGGGGGGCGTGTCTCATGTAGCCCAGGCTGGCCCCAATCAATCCTAGGCTGACTTTGAACTTCTGATTTTCCTGCCTTTACCTCCCCAGTGCTGGGATTGCATTGTACCTGGCTGCACGCAGTGCTGGGGCTCGAACCCAGGGCTTTGTGCATGCCAGACAAATGTTGCACCATTTGAGCTGCATCTCCAGCCCTTAAGTCATTTTTATCACTGCACTCCTCCAGAACAGAAACCCTTTGTCCAGAGGTCACTCACTCCACATTTCTGTCCCCTCCCAGCCCCCATAGCCTCCAGTCTACTCAAATTACCTTCGTGTCTTCTCAAGATAGCTCTTTCACCACCCTCTCTGCCCTCCTGGCTTATCCAGTCTGTGTTGTGACAGCTTGCAGAATCCTCTCCCCTCCTTTTCTTACATGTGTGTGTGTGTACATGTATGTAGAGGCCAAGGGTAGATGCTGGATCCAGGTCTCTTGATGAACCCGGAGCTCACTGATTGGGCAAGTCTAGCCAGCCAACTTGCCTTGGGGATCCCCTTCCCTGCCTTCTAAGCTCTTGTTACAGGTGTGCCACCATGCCTTGAAGGGACCAGTTCCTCATTTCGGCAGCCATGACAGTAACACATGCTTGCCATGACCTTGTCCTAGTTACTAGAAGTCAGATGCCTGCCTTGTGACAAGGAACCAATCAGAAGTTAGCTGGTGGCGCTATGCTTTACGGCTCTGGGTGTGCTTTACGGACAAGTGCACAGCAATGATGGGCAGAGCATAGCAACCAACCTGGGAGGGCCTATGGGCCATAACAACCAGTTGGCCAATCAACACAGGACAAGCCCTCCAAGCCTGGAGGCACACCAATCCTGAGCCTGTGCGTACCCCTAGACACTCCCCTTACGCTGCCCTGCAAGATCTCTCTGAAGCCCCTTCGAGCTGTCTTTGCTAGCCATCCGCCATGGCGTGTGGGTGAAAGACCCCAGCTAACATGGGGTTAGCTCGTTAAACAACAATAAAGCCTCATGCAGTTTGCAGCAAGTTTTTGAATCCGCCTGGTGATGGGGTGACCGTGGTTGTGGTTTGAGACCCCGGAGGCCTGAGTTTTCCAGGGGTCTAACAGCCTGACTGACTTTATGTAGGTGTTGTGGATCGGGATTCTACTCCTCCCTCTCACACAGCAAGCACTCTCTCCTCCAAGCCTTCTCTTCAGCCACCATAGTTTTCCTCCTTTGGAAGACTAAATAAACTGTCCATCCTCCCACATGCTGTCGCCCTGGAGATGGATCTCGGGGTTTGATTCTCCCTTTTGGATGTTGTGAGTGTGCAAATACCTTCTCAAGGCCCTGATTCCAGTTAATTGGAAGATACACCTCGACACTGAATTGCTAGATTGGAGGGTAACTCTATTTTCCATTTTCAAGGAATTGCCATGCTTGTTTTCAGGTAGCTACATCATTTTCCCTTCCCAGCAACAGGGCACAGGGCCCCCAGCCCCCCACCTACTTGACAGTACTTCCTATATTCTTATTAATGGTAGTAAGCTTTATGAGTTTGTGGGGGCAGCGTGTTGTTGTTATTATTATAAAAAAAAGCTCAGTTCAGATTGTCTAGACTGTTGTGCCATGGGGCTTATGAACAGTGTCTCGGTGCCCACACAGAGACCTTTTTAACACTTGCACAGGTTTCCAGCAGACAGCTGCTTCTGGCTATTTTCAGTAAGAAAACATGCCTGCCACACCCTTTGCTCACACAGTGGACAGTCACCCAGGGAGGGAGTCCTCAGGGTGTGCAAGGGAACTCCACCTAAGACTTCCCATTTCTAGGTTTTTCCCATTAAAAAGAGCCTGTTGTAGCAACAAAGCTATAGGGCTTCATCCAGCTTGGACTCTTTTCTGTGCCTGGGAGGGTTGCTTTCTTGAGGTCATAGGGCAGAGTAGACATGGGTGTTGGTGATGAAGGGTGCCTCTCTGGGGTGCTAAGCCGAGTGGGAAAATCCCTTATCTCCCCTCATCTCTCCTTTTCTGTGACCTGTTAGAACTTGAATTGGGTCTTGCAGTGTAAGACCCCCTGAGGCTCAGGCCCCCAGGATCTCAGCTCAGTACCACTGCCACCCCAATCACCATGTGGAGGCAAAAGCTTGATGCAAATAGCAAGAGGCTTTATTGCAGTTGTTTAACAAGCTAACCCCATGTTAGCTTGGGCCTTTCATCCATCCACCATGGCGGATGGCTAGTAAAGATGGCAAGAAGCCACTGCATAGAGAGCTTATAGGGCAGTGTAAGGGGAGTGTCTAGGCTTGGAGGGTTTGCCCTGTGTTGATTGGTTAACTGGTTGTTATGGCCCATAGGCCCTCCCAGGGTGGTTGCTATGCTCTGCGCGTCATTGCTGTGCACTTGTCCGTAAAGCACACCCAGAGCCATAAAGCATAGAGTCACCAGCTAACTTCTGATTGGTTCCTTGCCACGAGGCAGGCATCTGACCTCCTAGTGACCAAGACAAGGTCAGGCAAGTACATGTTCAGCTGTTACGGCTGCCGAAATGAAGAGCTGGTCCCTTCAGCAGGACCCTGGGAAGCTGGGATGCTGAGATTGGTTAACCGCCCCCCCCCACAACTTTGAGAAACTTTCTTTCCTA
The DNA here is from genome assembly GCF_003668045.3 of Cricetulus griseus. Taxonomy (NCBI): domain Eukaryota; kingdom Metazoa; phylum Chordata; class Mammalia; order Rodentia; family Cricetidae; genus Cricetulus; species Cricetulus griseus. The sequence goes on along the minus strand of NC_048600.1, from coordinate 25,806,466 downwards.
CACAGAGTAAACTGGTCCCCCTCCCCATCCCCCCCCAAGAGAAACACCCAGAATCTAAAGATTCTAGAAGGCTAAACTGTTAACTGATTGTGGAGGGTTAGAATCTTGTTGGTCTAGAGCTGAATTATCTTGGGCTACTTTTAGTATTCTTAGCAGCCATTCATTGTCCACACCATTGTCTGACTATATTAATTACTTTACTGTTGATGTGATAAAACACCATGACCAAGATGACTTACAGAAGGAAGGGTTTGTTTTGGTTTGTGGTCCCAGGGGAAACAGAGTTCTCACAGTATGGAGTATGGCAGCAAGCTCAGGTCAGGTGGCTGGAATAGGAAGCTTGAGGGTTCACATTGTCAAATGCAGGCAGGAAGCAGAGAGAATGAACTGGAAGTGATGGAGGCTTTTACATCTCAAAGCCCTCCCCCCTCCCCCATGCAATGTACTTCTAGCATGGCTCCATTGCCTAGACTTCTCCAAAACAGGGCTGCCAGCTGTTGTGTCCAGTGTTCAAATGCCCAGACTATGGGGCCGGTGGGAGGTGGGAGGTGGGGAGTATGTATCATTCAAACCACCACACTGATCTAACTTCCTTTTTGACTATCAGTACCCTGCAAATGTATTCTACTGGCTCCCACCAGTTCAGATGTTAGCATTGTCACTGGATAACACTTGAAGCCTGTAGCAGTTTTCTCTCTTTACTGTATACACTGCGTATGTGGTCCCTGCCAGTTATTAGGTAAATATCTTGATGCATGCCTTTCTTTGTCTGGTGAGTTACAATCTCATGTAAATTTCCTAAGGGTGGCACCCAGGACCGGCATTCCAGGCAACCGGAATCTGTGTTTATGGGCAATGCTCACCTGTATTTGCTTTAAAATAAACCTTCTCTTACTCCCTTTGAAATGAGAGCTGTGTGTGTTCCACAATGTGGAAAGTAGCAAGGTGGGTCTTAGCTGGCCTGGGCTGGGACTTTCCTGCCAAAGAACTTGGTCTGTTGTTGCAGTGATAAGCACAGGCCCTGTGGGAGCAGGGTGGGATTAGGGGAGGCCATGGTAGACGTCACACGGAACTAGCATAGAGTTGATTCAGAATCCAGTGAGCCTGCTTCTAGTCCGGCAGCTTGATGCCAAACCTGGGACCATGGGCATCAGCTCTGTGATGCTGGGACCTCCTTTTCGGTTTCTTCCTGTGAAAGGCCTCCTACCAACAGGGTTATTGTGAGAGCCACAGGGCTATGAGACATAACAAAAATTGTGCAAAACAGCCTTAAAAATGCTCCCAAAAGGATGGAGAGTTGGAAGTTTTCCTCTTTTGCTGGACACAGCTAAGTTAAAATCTCAAGTTTAATGTGGAGGGCAACACTCAACATAAGAATGTGAGGGTTGCAACATTGTGCTTTTTAAATTGTAGTTCTTTTTGGGAACTCCACCCCTCTTCTTTTTGTTTTATTTTGTTTTCTGAGTCAGGATCTGACTTAGCACAGGCTGGTTACATGGAAACCCAATCCTCCTGCCTCCACCTCCCATGTGTTGGGATTATAGTGATGTGTTACCACTGGCTTCTATTTTTATTACAGGTGTATCAATTCTCTCTTACAAACCTATGCCAGGGACTGTGTCTTTTTTATGAGCCTTAGTGCTAAGTCTGGTAGGGTAGAAGTCCCAGATGTGTGCTGAGGATGGCAAGTGGTTGGCTGGTTGTGTAAATGACTTAACATATGTGTCCCCTGGAGTTGTCAGAGAATGTTTGGGCAGGCAGGGTCTAGATGGGAGCTGGTAAGAGCCATTGTCTGTCTGTTGCCTAGCATTCATAGTGTCAATGCTAGGGAGACTGATGATGGAGGAAAAGTCAACAGCTATCCCTCTGGACTACAGACCCTATGTGCTACAACACTGAACTGCCATGTGAGGTATGCCCATGGTGCAGTAGTAGCATGTTTGTGAGGAAGCCAGCTGCTTCCTGATTGGGTCTGAAGTCTGCTCCATGGAGACAATGTTTACCTAACACTGTAGAACTGGTCAAGAGCTTACGGCTAGGGAGGTCACAGGCCCTTTGTTTTGCCAAATGGACACATGATTAAACTGCCTTCTAAATAGTCATGTTCATGACATTACTTTTCGTATGTGGGTGTGTATGCCACTGTGAATGTTTTCTAAATAGTCGTTTTTATGACATTACTTTGTGTGTGTAGGTGTGTATGCCACTGTGAATATATGGTGGTCAGAGGATAATCTGTGGGAATTGGTTCCCATTCATCCGTGTAGGTCCTAGGGAATGAACTCAGGTTTTCAGGCTTGTTGCCAAGTGCCCTTACCAGTGGCGCCGTCTGGCCAGCCCCTGAACAGTTAATGTTCACCCACACAGGCAGGTGCAGCTCTCAGACTAGGTTAGGGACACCTTTCAGTGAGCACTGTTCAAGATGGGGGGACTCATAACTCAAAGTGTTGAGAATAAGTGGGTGCTGAGTGCTTAGCCCTAACTGGGACATCGATGTCACCTCCTCTGAGGCCCAGGGAACATCAAGGAAGAGAGCATGGAAGGACTGAGAGAATGGAAGAATGAGGAGGAGACCAAAACAGTTACCTGCATTGTCATATTTCCCATATTTCCCTTGTGAGATACTCCCTCCTGTTAGCCACACAAGTGAGGTGCTCTCTCTTTACTCTAGGGTCCCAGGCTTTCTTATGTTTGACATTGAGACAACAATGCCAAACAAGTGTTCTAGGTCATCACATCCATAGTCATGCTGGGACTGAGCCCAGTGGTACCCTCCATTAGGATTTCTGGGCCTCTCTGTGCTGGACCCTGTGGTGGGAAGGATGTTGAGCTTCTTGATGGAGTGGGAGAAATGGACCATCCCAGGGGTGCTGTGGAGAACATTCCAGAAACAAATGATGAGGTCTAAGTGTGAAAGAATGTGTACACTACATCGTTGACATTGACATGGCTGAGCGTTGAGCTGGAGGCTCTGAGTGGCCATCCCGTGTTAACTGCCCTTGTGAACTTGTATGATGTGTCTTGTCTCTCAGGTTCAGACAATGAATTACGTGGGGCAGTTGGCGGGTCAGGTGTTTGTGACTGTGAAGGAGCTCTACAAGGGACTGAACCCCGCCACGCTGTCAGGATGTATTGACATCATTGTCGTCCGCCAGCCCAATGGCAGCCTGCAGTGCTCTCCTTTCCACGTGCGCTTTGGGAAGATGGGCGTCCTGCGCTCTCGGGAGAAAGTGGTGAGGCCTGGGTACCCCTCTCCACAGAGAACAGCAGCACAAGGGCACTGTCTCCTGTCCTGAGCTCTTGGACTTACCATGCCTCCTTGTATAATTTAATGCTCGCCTATATCCCATGGTTCTGGTTACTAAGGCAGTGTCAGTTACTCCAAGATGTTGGGCACACCCCTGCTTATCAAGTCGGAGTCTCAGAAGGCACGACAGACAGGGCAGGGCAGGGCATGGCAGGGGGCCTGGAGCTGCAAAGAGAGGAGTGCCCACTCCCTTCTGTGCCTGGGGGCTGGTTCTGTGCTTTCGGTTGAGGCTACCAGCCAGAGCCCTGCCATGTGGTCTGACCCCATTGCCCCCTTACTGCATGGCAGCTGCTCGGGGGACATTAGGTGAACATAGTGTTTTTATGAGCTGGTTTCAGAAGTCCTATGTAGTTACTTCCAATGGTATTCTACTGGTTGGGTTTCAGTCACAAGCCTCTCTCATTCTCCAGGGGGCAGTAATGCATGTTGGTGGGGAGTGGAAGGTTCTGGAACAGCAATGGAGATATTAAAAAGGACCAGTATAGCCATGTTTGGAAAGCCAAGTTCCCTCCCTCCATTCCCAGTGCTCAGAGCAGGGGTGCTTGGATAGGGACACCTACTGGACACTCACTGTGTTGTTCTTTGTGTTCTCCCTTCAGGTGGACATAGAAATCAATGGTGAGTCTGTGGACCTGCACATGAAGTTGGGAGACAATGGAGAAGCATTTTTCGTTGAAGAGACTGACAATGATCAGGTGAGGGTGGCTGGGTGTCCAGGGTCACTTCAGGGTCTGGAGACACAGCAGACAGGCACAGGCAGGTGGGATTCTGGGTCCTTTGTTGGGTACATGTTGGCATCAGAGCAGAGTACTTGCTCTCCTTCAGAAGGACTGAGCCAGGCAAGCAGTGTGTGTGCTGAGACTTCAGAGACCCAGTCCCGGCCCACTTCAACTAACTTGCCATTTCCAGGAGACAGAGGGGCTGGTATTATACACTGGCCAAACTGTGCTGGTGTGACAAATCTGAAATGACTGAGTATCCTCATTTTAATTTAGTAAGTGACCACGGCCTTTTCATTTTCTATTATTGTTACTGTGTATATGTGGTGTTTCTATTGCTGTGAACAGACACCATGACCATGGCAGCTCTTAACAAGGAAAACATTTAATTGGGGTGGCTTACAGTTCAGAGGTTCAGTCCATTATTGTGGTGGCGGGAAGCATGGAGTGGAACATGGCGACCATGATGCTGGCTACATCAGAAGGCAACAGGAAGTTGACTGAAACACTGGGCGGTATCCTGAGCATTGTAAACCTCAAAGCCTGCCTCCACAGTGACACACTTCCTCCAACAAGGCCATGCCCACTCCAGCAAAGCCACACCTCTTAATAGTGCCACTCCCTGTGAGATTATGGGGGCGTCAATTATATTCAAACTACCACATATGTCTGTGTATGGTGTATATGCATGTGTGTGCACTAGTGATGGTGCTGATGCACATACATGTGGAGGCCAGAAGGGGGCATCGGGTGTTTTTCTTTGTCACTCTCCATCCTATTTTTGAGACAGGCTCTCTCCTGGAGTTTGAAGCTTGTTGCTTTGTTGAATCTGGAGGGGCACTGATCTGTTGTGGTCCCCCAATGCTGGGGTTACAGGCGCTGTGTGGTCATGTCCAGCTGTTACAAGGATGCTGAGGATCTGAACTCAAGTTCTCTTACTTTACAGCTCTTACATTTACAGCAAGCAAGCAGTCTTACCCATGATTTCGTGACAGTTGTATTGAGACACCCACACATTTTGGCTACCACAGGTGCAGTCCAGTGGTTTTCAGTCTGTTCACAGATACACGCAGCCATCACTCTGGTCAGTTTCAGAATTGCTTTAGCCACCTGAAAAAGCAATATCTCATCTTAAATGTACCACCTCTTTATAGTCAGCCAATCTTCCAGCTCCGGAGCCCAAAGCAACTGCTAAGTTACCTGCGTATAAATGTCCCCATGTCTCAGTTAGGGTTTCTGTTGCTATGATGAAACACCATGACCAGAGAGCAAGTTGGGGAGGAAAGGGTTCATTCAGCTTACAATTCAGCATTGCTGTTCATCATCAAAGGAAGTCAGGACAGGGACTCAAGCAGGGCAGGAACCTGGAGACAGCAGCTGATGCTGAGGCCATGGAGGGGTGCTGCTTACTGGCTTGCTCCCCCTGCTTTCTTACAGAACCCAGGAGCCCAGGGATGGCACCATCAGCCGTGGCCTGGGCCCTCCCCCATTGATCACTAAATGAGAAAATGCCTTACAGCTGGATCTCAAGGAGGCATTTCCTCAACTGAAGCTCCTTCCTCTCTGATGACTCTAGCTTGTGTCAAGGTGACACACAAAACCAGGGAGCACACCTTTTTTTGAGCTTTCATATGGACAAAATCAAATAGGGAATGCTGTGTTTGTGTCTGACAATCTTTCACTTTGTGCAGTGCTTCAGGTGGTGCTGCCATGTCCGAGTTTCAATTTTGTTACTAGTTTATATTTGTGTGCACCTGTGCCACAGCATGTGCCAACGTTGGAGGGCACCTTTTTGGGAGGTGGTTCTCTCCATCCACTGTGTGGATCCCAAAGATGAAACTCTGGGAATGTCAGGCTTTGAAATAGGTACCTTACCAACTGAGCCAGCCATATATTGGGCCCGAACGCTAGTGTTTTCAGTGGCTCAGTAGTTTGATGTACTGCATTTCATTCACGAGGTCATCTCTTGAGGGACCTTGTGGCTAGTGTGAGTAATGGCGTTGTGCATCTTCCTAGTCAAGTTTCTGTGAGAACATAGGTTTTGGTCCCACTCCCGCCCCTCCCCTGTGGATGCCTAGGAGTGAAATTACTGATCCGTGTGGTAACTTCATGTTTAATAGTTTGAGGGTCTGGGCCTGAGGAGATGACTTGGTGGTTTAAGAATGCTTGCCCTGCAAGTGTGAAGACCTGAGTTGAGAAACACTCAGCACTTGCCTGTACCTCCAGCTTTGGGAGGGCAGAGACAGGCAGATCCGGAGACTGTGCTCGCTGGCTGGTCAGCCAGTCTAGCTAAAAGAGCAGCTTCAGGCTCAGTGAGAGAGACTGTGTCTTACTGCCTTAGGTGGAGAGTGACAGAGTGAAATACCCGACAGCCTGTTTGGGTCCCCCGTGAATCAATCTTGTGCAGGGATACCTAAAGCTAAACTTAAGCTGGTTCCTTAAGCACTGAAACCAGCATCTGCAATTAGACTGCCCCAGGCTAGTGCCTCCCTGTTATCTACCGGAGGGGACAGCTTCTGGGCTACAAGCCAAGGGCAGCTCCTGCCCCACTGTCTGCTGCCGCCCACAGCCTCCAGGCAACTCCTGTCTAAATGGGAAGCTCCGAGTTTACTAGTTGAGATTATCATAACCTCCTAGTGCTCCTGGCTGAGGCCCATTTTGGGCTCCGGGAGCTGAGGAGTTCTTTGGGGCCCAGATGCCACAGAGGCAGTGTAGTAGCCAGCCAGCTCAGCATTTGTGGCTGCCTGGGACCCTGCTGGAAGCTGCGACCTGCATATTGATCACCAATTGCCCCCTCTACTTGTGCCAGCTCTACTCTTCTCCCTTGCTCTCTGAGGGGTCCTGTCTCCTAGCTCACTGGCTATGCAACTCAAAGCTGGATGTGCTCTGGAGGGACAGGCCTGGAGTCAGAGCTGCCATCTGTCTTTTTTTTTTTTTTTTTTTAATGAGACAGGGCCTCATGCAGGAAAGTGAAAACATACACATATACCACTCACACCCACTCACCTGTTGAAACCCACTCACACTTATTCTGACACTCAAAATAAAATGTAAAACTGTGCCCAGGTCCAGTGGCTTTACCCTCACTTTTCTCTGCCCTGGGTGTTTTAGATGAGTTGTGATGGTTTGAAGTCACTGGTAATGGCCTGACTCTGAGACGATGATAGAAATCCTCTGTTGAGTACAAAGCAGTGTTTGAGGAGTTGATGACTCTGGTGGTCTGTCTGATGTCTACCTGCGTCTGTGAAATGTTGGCTTGTCCTGCTGTGGCTGTGTCCCTTTGTCACGCCCCCCCCTCCACCTGCATTAACGGGGGACTCTTGAACACCTGTCCCATTTAGGAAGTCATCCCCACATACCTGGCAACGTCCCCCATCCTGTCGGAAGGAGCGTCTCGAATGGAGAGCCAGTTGAAAAGGAGCTCGTTGGACAGGATCAGGTGCTTGGATCCCTCCACCGCTGCCCAGGTCCTGCCTCCCAGCGACACCCCATCCACTGGATCTCTGGGGAAGAAGAGAAGGAAACGGAGGAGGAAGTCTCAGCTGGACAATCTCAAAAGAGATGAGAGCGTCAACACGTCTGAGGATGAGGACATGTTTCCCATAGAGATGAGCTCTGATGAGGACACTGCACCGATGGACGGGAGCAGGTAAACAGTGAGGGAAGACGGGCTCCCTGCTGGAGGAGGATGAGCCATTCAATCTGTAGCTGAGGATCACTCGGACTTCTGATGACCGTGCTATCAGGCTTTGTTAAATGGGGCTGGATTTGAACCTGGGTTTTATGCCTGCGAGGCAAGGACCAACTGGACTGTATCTCTAGTCTTAAGTAAGTTAGTTTTAAAAGTGATTTTCATAATTTTTTTTTCCAAGGTAGAGTTTCTCTGTATAGTCCTGGCTGTCTTGGCACTCACTCTGGAGACCAGGCTGGCCTCAAACTCACAAGAGATCCACCTGCCTCTGCCTCTCGGAGTACTGGGATTAAAGGTGTGCACTACCATTGCCCAGCCATAAATTTTTTAAAAAAATGCTTCATTTTTCTCTTAGGCATCTTAGACTGAATTTTTGCAGTCAAGTGGTGGACCCAGCCTAGAGAAGAATAGAGCCTTGCTCTAGGTTTTTTTTAACTAAGACACAGTCTGTCATGCCATTGCTCTTGTGGCTGATAACTTGAGCTATCAGAAATAGAATCAAGAAACGAGAAGCAAATGAGTAGTTGATGAACAAAACTGTCTTCTTGGAACTTGTGATTTATTTACTGGTTCAGGGGATCAAGCCTGTGGCATAGTGCATGTTAAGCCCTCTCCGTGTCATGGAGTTCCACTCTTCACTCCCTCATTGGCTGCTCAGGATCTGGCTATTGTTGCCTGAGCCCCAACTCGGCCTATGGCCTAAAGGCAGATCTAAAGGTCAGAAGGGTGTGTGGTCAACTCAGTGTTAAAGGTGACTGGAGCCTACACTCACTTTATGTCAAGCAAACCTTTCCATTTTAATTTGAATTATGCCCAGATTTAATGGGTTCATCTCTTTTTATTTTTCTTGGCTTCTAAGACTGTCACAAAACTCTGTTTGTAAGTATGTATTTTGGTGCCAAAAGCCAGTTTTGAAAACTAAATTTGAAGGAATATTTGTTGTTTTAGATTTTTATATAGTTCCATGTAGCTTTTGATAGTTTTTGTCTCTTTAACACAAAGAAGGGTTAAAGAACACCAGGGATGGATTGTTACTCTGCTTCATTGTTCAGAGTAAACTATTTTTTTTTTTTTTTGTTTTTTGAGACAGGATTATACATGGCTGAAGATGACCTTGAACTTCTGATCCTTCTGTGCCTCTACCTCCCAAATGTTGAGATCACAGACATAAGCTACCACACTCAAATTTTGTGGTGCTGGGATTGAACTGAGGGCTTTGTGCATGCTAGGCAAACAACCGTATCCCCAGTCTCAAATGTATTTTTTTTTTTCCTGGTTTATACTAGAACTTGGCTGGCAACATTGCCTTCCCTAGCTGTAGCCTCTAACCTACTGTTGGGTACTGGGGCTGTTTGGCTTGAGCTGGCTATAATGGCCTTTCCTCTGTGGCTTTCAATTCCAGAGCCTGGCCACAGGCACTTGCAGCAGCACTAGAAGTACAGAACAGTGGCTTCTGAAGGTGTGGGGTTTTAAGCCCTGTGTTATAATGTCTGCACTCCTATCTGAGGCTAGGGAGTTCTACAGTTGTGTTCAACTCAAAGACACACATGATCCATGCCGTTTATTTATCTGGCTAGACATGCAGCATGTTCTGTGTGTGTTTATTAATTTGAGTGGCAATTCCCTCGTACATGACAATGCTCTGGAACATCTGGATCCAATTCTGGTTGACCTGCTTCTCAGGCTCTGGTTAGGAGGGGTCATGTGAAAGGTGACAACAAGATGCTGTAGATGTGATAGTAGCCAGCTGTGGTAGCACATACCAGGAAGCCCAGAACTGGGGAGACTGAGGCAGGAGAATCACCAGGCTGGGTGACTTAAGTGAGACCCTATCTCTAAATATGCAAAATAGGCAGTCGGTCAGTTAGCTCAGTGGTAGAGTGCTTGCCTACCATGTGTGAGTCCTTGGATGCTAGAGTGGTACATGTACACACTTGATGATACTACAGTAGCACACACACGTGTTTTGAGGGTGCTGCAGTGGCACACACACATTTTTGAGGGTGCTACAAAAGTACACACACATGCTTGAGGATCAGTGGTCCTTCCTTGGTGTGCTCATCGTGTTCATGCTCTGGCGAAGAAGCCATTATAAGTTTACAATCTACCTGAGGCCGATGTACCCACACACATTTACATATGCTGACATCTCACCTTTTCCATTTCCATCTTCAATTTCTAGGATGTACCTGAGTGTGACAGAGGTCATGTTAATTAAAGAAGCCCTTAGATGTAATCAAGAAGAAACTTGGCTTTACTTTGAGTCTGCTCTGGGTAATGTTTTGACTTTTGTTTTTTTTTAATCTCTCCAGAACCCTTCCTAATGATGTACCACCATTCCAAGATGACATTTCTAAGGAAAACCTCCCCTCGATTCCATCGTATTCCCAGTCAGCATCATACCCCAATTCAGACAGAGAATGGTCCCCCAGTCCCAGGTAAGTTGCTTTTGTGTGTCGGAGGTTGTCTTTTCTGGTCCAGACCATTTAGAAGTCGCATGACTAAGAAAATAGTGAAATAGAAATTAAAACTCTAAACCATTATGATCAGAAACTCTTCATTGTGTGTGGGAATTAAATATGGAAGGTGAGCAAATCTCAAACTGGCACTGAATCTATACTCTCCATCTACAGACATGTTGCAAGGTTCTGTGGGGAAGGCATAACAGAAAAAAAAAAAAAAAAGCCTGCCGAGTTACCCAATGCCCACTGGCAGCAGGAGAGGGCAGCATGGCCAACCTGGCTTTGGTCCTTAGCCTTGAAGTGAAGTTCAAATGTAGGGACATTGCTGCGGGCGTGGGGGCGTGGGGGGGAGGTGGGGGGGGCAGTTCTGACGTCACTAAGGATCGTGCAGGGGATGCTGGCCTACAGCTAATCCACACTGCTGGATTCAGGACTGCACTCTTCCCTGAAATGCCATTTCCACTTGTCCTGGAGTGCCCACGTGAACCTGAGAAGTGAGCTGCAGCTGCATGGAGTACTAGTGACTTTCCCGAAAACTCCAGACACTTTCAGAGCCATGCCACCTATGCCTTTGAGAACAGGATGGCCTTTGGCGTGGTTCTGCCCAGAATCCAGGAAGGACATGGGTCTAAATCCTGTGTTCTCCACAGCACAGGCTCACCCCATCCCAGGGTGAAAACTGGTTGGTTCTTGGGTGGCAGGCAAATCTTTGGCATGGTAATGGTTTGTGGCCTCTGTGGGACCACAGCTTGAAATGTCATGGCAGGTGGAGGACAGGTTGTTAACTGGCTCAGGATGCTTGGGATGTGGAAATAGTGAAAAAGAAGCTGAGAAACGAAATGGCTCTGGCATCCTTGGCGTGTTCTGCCTGATGCTGTAGCTTTACCTGTAGTTTAGAATGAAAGTGCTCCCACCCTGGGACTGTGGCATGGACTGTCAGTCTTGTCAAAGCGCCCCCTGTTGGCTCCAGTTTGCTCAGCATCATCCTAAGAACGAGGCAGCAGCAGTCAGCACCATGGGCGGAAGTGTAATGTGTCCCATGCCTGATTCCAGCTCGGACTGACAGGAAATGTTGGTCTACCAAGGGATGGTACCTAACTCTTGGCTACATGTATGTAGTTTAAATGTTTTCTGCTAGACATCATGTTTTAATTTCTTTTCCTGTTGCTGTCATAAAATACCCTGACAAAAGAAACTTAAGGAAAAAAACAGTTTATTTTGGTTCACAGTTCAAGGGTCTGGTCTGTCATGGCAGGGAGGTCAAGGCAGAGCTTGAGACAGCTGGTCCTATAGCATCCACCATCGGGAAGAAGCAGAGAGAGGTGAATGCATGGCATCACTCAGCCCCCTGTCTCCATTCATAGAGTCCAGTATCCCATGGGGAATGGTGCCACCACAGTGGGTAGATCTTCCTATCCCAGTTGATCAAATCAAAATAATCCTCCACAGTCATGACCAGGAGTCCATCCCCCAGGTCATTACAGATCCTGCTAAGCTGACAGTTAACACTTAACCACCACGTGTGCTTGGTTGTTTTTTTTTTTTTTAAATTGGTGTAATTGGGGTTGGAGAGATGGCTCAGAGGTGTGAAGACTGCTTCTCACTCTTCCAGAGGATCTGAGCTTGAGTCCTAGAACACATTCTAGGTGCCTCACAACTCCTGTTTCAGGGATCCTATGCCTTCTTGTGGTCTCTGTGGACACCTATGCATACATGGTGCACACACACATACAAATAAAAATAAAATAAACCTTTATAAAAACATTACTTCAAAGGTACGTTTCATTTGACCTATATTTTGTAGATTAGTCCATTTGAAAACATTAGTGAAATATTTCGAGCTGGGCTGTGCTGGCACACAAATTTCAGCACTCAGGAGGCTGAGGCAGGCGGATCTCTGTGAGTTCCAGGCCAGGCTGGTCTGCAGAGCAAGTTCCAGGACAGCCAGGACTACACAGAGAAACCCTGTCCCAACAAACAAAACAAAACAAAGGAACCCCAAACTAACAAAAGCGAAAACATTAGTGAGATACTTATAAGTCTTTAAGGGCAGTGACTCACTCACTCTTCGTCCCCAGAGCATGTCAGTTTCACCTGGCTCACTGTACAGGACAGGTCATCCCCAAGATGCCTGGAACCTGATGTGTTCTTGTCCTGGTTCAGGGGAGATGACCCCCCACGAAGAGATAACAGTGATTTAGGGAGGAAACAACGCAGAAACTGCTAATCCATTGAAAAGCCTATTCATTAACCCGAGGAATGTAAAACGTGAGTCCCGGGTACTGATAGCATCAGATGGTGTGACTGCTGTCAAATGGATCACTCATTAGGTTTAGTAGATACTTATGTCCTCACCCAGAGTGATGTGTTTTTATTAAGGGGGCGATAGACAGAAGCCATGTTCATGTCTTTAGATCATGTAGTTTGATTCAGCGCCCAGCTTCAGCTAGACTTGAGCGGTCATGTCTTGGCTAACTAAGGGCACAGGATGAAAGGGGAAGCCAGATGGGTCTTTTGGCACTTTCCTGTCTTTGCAGACCCGGAAAGTTGATGTTGAAGGCTGGGGAAGTAGCTCAAGTTAGTGGAGTGCTTGCCTAGCACATGTGAAGTCCTGGTTTCACTCCCCATCCCAGGGTAAAACCAGGCACAGTGGTCCATGCCTGCGATCCCCCACCTCCCCCTCAGCCCCCACACTCAGGAAGTAGAGGAAAGAGGTCATCCTCAGCCACATAGCCAGTTTGAGGCCAGCCTGGGGAACAGGAGACTCTGTTTCAAAAGAAAGTTCATGTTGATTTCCTCCTTATCTCAACATAGACTCGCCCTTTGCTGATTAACAGCCGAATGGTTTCGTTTCTGGTGAGAGCAGCTGAAGTAGTGATAGGAAATTGCATTGAACTGACCTGTGATTTTTTTTCTCTTCTTTCTTTTTGTGGTGTATCTTTCAGTGCCTCCAGCAGCCTGGTAGATTGCCAGAGGACTCCCTCTCACCTTGCAGTAGTGGCCGAGGGAGTTCTTTCTAGCTCTTGCCCTCCACAGTCTTCCCACTTCTGTGCTTCGGAAAGGTAGACCAGTTCTTATGGAAGCCGTCATCTAACCTCTAAGCCTTACCTTAACCCAGTGACTTGTGTACAACTTACTGACAGATGATATGAAATAGAAATTTTGATTTAACACTTAAAATCAATTTTACTCACTAACCAACTTACTTGTGAAAAAATATGTACCTCCTTCCACTGTAAGCCATAAGTGATTAGACTTGTCTATTTTATCTTAAAGATTATTTACTTTCATGGGTATGAACGCATGCCTGCATGCATGTTCATGTACCACATGCAAGTAGTGCCCCCTGAGGCCAGAAGAGGGCGATGGGTCCTTGGAACTAGAGTTGCAAAGGATTGTGAGCTGCTTTGTGGGTGCTGTGAATTTCAGCCAGGTCCTCTGGAAGAGCAGCAACAGGTGCTCTTAACCTCTGAGTCCTGATTTGGCTTGTTTAAAATCCCTCTAGTGGTTTCTGCTGTCTTGCTGCCCCACTCTCTGGGTGGCCTTGAAAACCAGGACAAGGAACTTGAGACTGAGGTACAGTCTTTCCTGTGGCAGGTCATTTGATAGACAAGTTTACAAGCTATTTTTAGAATGCCACTTTAGTAGATAAGTCAAGCCACTTACTATAAATATTTAAACAGCCTATTAGGCTGTCTCTATAATGGATTCAGACACTCTTCCCAGCATTTCTAGACCGGAACTTAGAAGAATGGCATAGGATGGGCCTTAGGGTTTTTTTTTTATATTAGGATCAGGTGTCTGAGATCTCTCCTCTCATTCCTCAGTATTTGCTAACTTTGTGACCATTCCTCATCTACTTTTAAAATAATAATCAGTGTAAGCATTGATTAATTTCTATCTGGGAAGCATAACTTTTACAGTTTCATTTGACTTAAAATTTAAAATTTAATTTCACATTTAATTGTATTTACTGCTCCCCCCCCAAAAAAAAAAAACCTTTGGATTTTGTTTGTTTTGAAACAGGATCTCACTAATGTAGCCCTGGCTGGCCTAGAACTTGCTATGTAGACAAGGCTGGCTTAGAATTCAAAGAGATCTACCTGCCTCTGCCTCTTAAGTGCTGGGGTTAGAGATGCACACTGAGATGCCAACCTCCCTTTCCCCACTGTGGCTTCAAACTATTTTTATTTTTAAATATCTCTCTCTCTCTCTCTCTCTCTCTCTCTCTCTCTCTCTCTCTCTCTGTGTGTGTGAGTGTGTGTGTGTGTGTGAGTGTGTGTGTGTGTGTGTGTTGTAGGATTCCATTGTAGAATTTCTCATGGTCTGATGTACCCGGAACCTCCTCCCCACAGACAGACCTAGAACGTGAGGGTTGCCCTATGACAGTATGCTTTCATTGAGAAAGTCAGTGGTCAGCACATGCTGAGAGAAAGGGGGCTCTGTATATCCCTGTGAAATGAGGGCCCAAAAGCCCGTAGTCTGGGTTCATGGAAGCGTCAGGGCCAGGCTAGCAATGTAGAAAACCTTCAGTTGCATGTGGCCACTGTATTGGATGCATTACCAAGGGATCTCTGCTGATGCCGACAGGAAACCCCATCTTGAGTTGGAGATAGAACTTGACTTAGATAAGTGAGACTTGGTGCAGCAGGGGTGGGGGTGAGGGTGGGGGGAGGGAAGGACACAGATAAGGTCTGTGGAGAAGCTGTTTCCTGCTTTATGTAAGAGGGCTGCTGTGTTCCTCTTAAGGAAGTGGTGTGGGAGCATACAGAAAAAGGGAACTTCAAGGCCACTTCTTCCTGTCTCTCGGCTTGGTGTCTGAGAAAGTGGACCTAAGTTGATTCTTTCAGCCCATTAATTTGGCTGAATAGACATAGGACTCAGTTCAAGTGTTAGACGTAAAAATGTGCAGTGTGGAAGGCAGACGCATCGCTGTCACTTAGAAACTGGCCTGAGACTGAGTGGTGTGGTGGGTGACACAGAAAGCCTTTTCATGTGTTCCTGGAGACAGCTGCCTCGTGATCCAGCGTAATGAAGTTGGCAAGCAAGATGTTTTCCCTGTTCTCAAAGCCAGTGTTTAAACCTGGGGTGCAGTGTCAGCTGACTGGACCCCTCTGCACCTACCTGAAAGAAAGCTGAGATGCTTGCTAGCAAAATGGGATCACAGGGGAAGCCAGGTGTCATGAAGGACAGCAGTTTGTAACCAAGAGCCCCTCCCCTGCTTTCCTTCTCTCTGCCTCTCTGATTCTTCTTCCTCCTCCTCCTCTTCCCTTCTTTCATTAGTTCTCTGAGAGTGTCAAGTTCTGATTCTATCTCCCCCCTCCCCCCCCAGTTTTATATAGCTCCTTCCTTTTTCTTAATGCCCTTCAATTTGGCTCCAAGGCCAGTCACCTTATTGGACATGGTGTACACTGACCTCTGGTGGCCAAAGGAGGGGTTGTCAGAAGGGAATGGCAGCAGAAAGTAATTTTCAGTTGCTAGAACCATGACTCTGGGACAAAAACAAAGGTTTTTCTTTTCTCACTCTAATGATGGCTTTGTATTTTCTTAAGTCCTTCAGGCTCCCGTCCCTCAACACCCAAGAGTGATTCTGAGTTAGTCAGTAAGTCTTCAGACAGGTCGACACCAAAGAATACCCTGGAGATGCTCTGGCTTTGGGGTGAATTGCCGCAGGCTGCAAAGGTAAATGCCTTTAAACTCAGTTCTGTGGCACATTGAGAATGTCTGAGTCAGCTTCAACATTCATCTGTTTCTCCCCTTTCTTCCAGTCATCTTCCCCACACAAGATGAAGGACTCCAGTCCGTTAGGGAGCCGGAAGATCCCTGATAAAATTCACTTTCAGGCCATTTGTAGTGAGTCTTCAGATACTTTTAGTGACCAGTCACCAACACTGGCCCAGGGGCCGCTGGTGGACCGGAGCAAGGCTCAGACAGAGATGCAGTTTGTGAACGAGGAGGACCTCGAGGCCTTAGGAGCTGCAGCTCCACCTTTACCTGTGGCCGAAGAGCTCAAGCCCCCAGCTGCCAGCACAGCACAGACGACAAGCAAGACAGATTCCCCTTCCAGGAAGAAAGGTATGGGGCTCCCAGCTTACTCCTAGACATGCTGCCTACACCGGAGGCACTGCAGCTCCACCCAAGATTTCAAATAAATCAGCAAAGACCCCCATCCATGGCATTTGTGGTATCGAATCTTTAATCTGTGCTCTTCTGCAAAGTGAGGAGTGTGAGTGTTCCTTGCTAGTGTGGGACCAGACATGGTTAGCTTTGTTAGAGGTCTTTCTATGTTTCCCTGGATCATGTCAGTGACAGTGTAGCCTGATGAGCTCACCATCCATTCTGACTAGTGATGAAGCTGAGCCCCACCTTAGTTAAACAGGTAGCTTGGTGCAACACCGTGGGTTGGTATGAACCAGTCACACAGTTCTCAGTAGGGACTGGAGAGGGAGTCTATGGGCGTGGCACGCAGGGACCCATCATGCACCTGTAGGTATGCTGTGCCCTGGAGGGTCAGCAGCGGGGTATTCAGGAAAGAATTTGTCATCCACAACTAATAATTATGGTGATCATGGCAACAGCTTCAGTGTGGAGGGCTTGGAACCCCACAACTAATAATTACAGTAATCATGGCAGCAGCTTCAGTGGAGGGTTTGGAACCTGTCAGGCCCTCTGTGGATAAAGGCTGAGGCTTAGTACTTGATTCCAGGAGGAAGGGAGCACCAGATCGGCAGTGATGTGCTTGCTGGCTTCTCTCCCTGTGGCTCTTGGGCCAGGGGTAGCTGTGGTAACCGGGGAGAAGATCTGTGCTTTGGGCAGATGGAAACTCAGTTGGTCTCTGACACGCTCATGTACTCTTTCAGATAAACGGAGTCGACACCTCGGAGCTGATGGTGTTTATCTGGATGACCTCACAGACATGGATCCTGAAGTGGCAGCCCTGTACTTCCCAAAGAAGTAACAGTTGTTCTCATTCCCCAGACTACTTTATTTTTTGATTTTTGAGATAGCGTCTCACTATGTAGTCTAGGGTTTCCTTGAACTTGTGGTGGTCCTCCTGCCTCAGCATCTTGATTGCTGGGAGTGCAGGGTTAAGTTATCACATCTGGCCCCGATACCGTTTTCTATAGAGCTGCCCAGTTTACCTTGGCTGATAGTGGGGAAGCAGGGACACCGAAGGCTCACATTTAACCTGGGCACAGCCTCAGCTCTGGGTGCTCTGTGTAAGAGTCTGTGTGTGTGTGTGTGTGTGTGTGTGTGTGTGTGTGTGTGTGTGTGTGTGTGTGTGTGTGTGTTGGGGAGGACTAATGGACACGTGACTGCCTTATACCCTCTTTATAGGAATGTGGGCTCAAGGCTACCTCATGAAGGAGCCTGAGCCTGGGTTGCAGTGACCAGTGACCTATGATCCAAGTGAGAGAGACCTTTGTATGGTCCTCCTTGGAGGGATTCACACTCAGGCCTTGGGGAATCCAGCCTTAGCTCTCTTGGGATATAGGGAGGGCCAGTGTCAGTGGGTAACAGTGGCCTCCCAGATACATGCTGTCTCTGGAGTTTTCTTCATATGCGTTTGGAGTGTCACAGGAAACTGTGACAGGCCCTCCAGAGGTGGGTCATTTGACTTTGCCATCTGTATGGTGTTTTGATGGCACAGCTGCCCCAAAGTGACAGTCGTTGCTTCTCTGAGGTGGTTCAGCTTTCTGGGGTGGTTATTTGATTCAATAGTGGGAGTGACGATGATGGTGGGGTGCTCAGAACAATTTCTCTTTCCCCTCCTTTCAGTGGTGATCCTGCTGGGCTCTCCAAACAAGCCTGTGACATTGGAGCCAGGTCAGCCAACCAGTCCCCACAGTCGGTGGGCAGTTCGGGCATCGACAGCGGTGTGGAGAGCACCTCGGATGGCCTGAGGGACCTGCCGTCCATAGCCATCTCCCTCTGTGGTGGCCTCAGTGACCACAGAGACATCACCAAAGGTACTAGGCTATATGGGACAGCACCCTCTAGTGGCCGCTGGTCAGAAGGCCCTGGAGCTGAGGCTCATGCTTGTGGTTGATGTTAGCTCAGTTAGCTGTCCTCATAGAGCAAGGTCAGGGTACAAGGGCCTTCAGGCAGCAAGAAGGCTGTTGGGAGGCACTTATCCTTAGAGGTGATCATGGAGCACAATTGGTTGTCCCTGTGCTCAGGGCCAGCCCTGAAGAATGTTCATGGTGAGCCTGCAGGTGTGGGAGGTGGGGTGGGGCAGGGCCAGTTAGGCCCATCAGTCCTTCCTGTAACAGAGCATTGGGAGTGTTTGTGAAATCTCTGTGGCTGTAGAGGACAGAAGGGAGGTCGAATCAGTTTGGGGAATTCTGCAACCTTTCCCCACTGGGTTCTAGAGGCTGCCATGCTGGTAGGTCTTATGACTTATGCATACCATCTGCCATACTGGCAAGTGATGGCTGAATACCTTGTGACAGGTTCATGGTGAGTTGTGCCTGAGACTCCTAGCTGGTGCAACAGCAGCTATTGGCTGTTAAATTCTTGAACCAGACCCAATTTCCCTCCACCTCTCCTCCTCCCCTCCCTCCACCACCATTTTCTCTGTGTTTCCAGCAGGGGGTGGTGATGCTCTTATCAACCACACTACTTCCTCTTCCTGCTCCAGTGACTGCTGGGAAGTCCCTCCTAGGCTTTGCAGACTTCTTATGCACAGACTGGATTCTTTTATTCCAGCCTGGGTGCCACCAGCCCTTCCTAGAAACTTGTTTCTTTTATCCTTTGCATCTTCTAGGACCACAGCTCTGACTACTGTGTCTATTATATTCCTGAGCTGTGATGGGGTAGTGTGCTCCCTCACTCACTAGAGGAGCGGGGAGGCTGGTAATTTACTGACATTCCTTCCCTGTGCGTGCACAGTGGGGTAGTGGTGGGAATTCAGAGGCCCTGTGTTGTCAGATGTGACTGGAAGCCCCAGAGAAAGGGCGGGGGAGTACATTTTTGGGCCTCCATTCTGGGTTGACAGGACCAAGGGGCACTTTTCTTCCCGACAGGAGTGATCTGCTGTCTTTTGGCTCTTGGTTCCACCTAGAGCTTTAGGGTTCCCCAGGGGAGGAGTGTGAGTGGATTCCAGTCAGTGAGACTGAGTTCTAGTCAGAGGCCAGGGCATGGCCCAGCTCAGTGGGGAAGCTGAGGGAAGTCAGTGTTGTCCAGGGACACTCATCTCAGGAAGGCTGAGGACTGGGCCTTCTGATCCTACAGCCTTCCTGCCCAGAGGGACTGCTCTGAGCTTGATGATGGAGGGGGATGGGCATGGGCAGCACCATGGGCAGCACACTGCCCTGGCTCCCACCCTTTGCATAGATGGCAGCAGTTGGCATTGTAGCTGTCTGCATTGATCAAGCCCTCACTTTGGGCAGTGTGTTGACTGCCCTCCTCCCCCATCTTCAGGACCGGCCCCCCCCCACCAGAAGTGGCCATGTGTATGCTAGCTGGGTAGGTGGCGGGGTGGGGAGGGGGATGGGGATGGAGGAGAAGAGATGATTGAGATTTGAACCCAGTCACTTGTCCCAGGTGACTCAAGCCGGTATCCTTGGCAAGCATGACTCTACTGCTGCATGCAGGCTCCATGCCCCATGTGTTCTGTCCGTGTCATGATGTCTTAAGAGAATCCCCCCCCACCTCCACTCCCACCTGCAACAACAGCAACAACACAGCAGCAAAAGCCCTGCCAGGCTCAAGCTCCCTCTTCACAAGTGCATTCATTCATAGGATCTGTAGGACTTCCATTGGTAAACTCTCAGGCAAACACGTGGGAATGAGCAACCTGAAAACTGACCTGTTTCTTTAAAAACACACTCTGTGATTCTCTCTCTCCTGTGCTCCTGCTGCCACCCACCACAGATGCGTTTTTGGAACAAGCTGTGTCCTATCAGCAGTTCGCTGACAACCCCGCCATCATCGATGACCCCAATCTCGTGGTCAAGATCGGTAATAAGTAAGTTCCTGCTGACAGTCCTTTCTGTCAAGCCTTAATGAAGTCTTGTTAAACTTAATTATTGCCCTTCATTATTTGTAAAATTCCATGCCCCCGTGCAGCTGATGGGCTGAGATAATTGAGAGTCTTGTGGAGTGTGTGTGTGTATTCAGTGTAAGTGTATATATGTGGTGTACATGGTGTGTATATATGCATATATGTATGCATGTGGAGGCCAGAGATCCATATTGTCTGATCACTCTCCCCTTCTTTTGGTTTTGTTTTGCTTTTTGAGGCAGGATCTCTCTATGTAGCCCTGGCTGTCCTGGAACTATGTAGAGCATGTTGACTTCAAACTCACGGAGATCCTCCTGTCTCAGCCTCTCTAGTGGATGAGATTAAAGGTGTTTCCCACAGTGCCCTGTCTTCTACCTTAGGTTTTGAGGCAGAGTGTCCCACTCAACTGCAATTTGCTGGTTTGGCTTAGCTGGCAGACAGGCAAGTCCTAGGAATCCTCCTGTCTCCACCTCCCAGTACTGGACTTATAGGTTTGTGCCACAGGGCTGGCTTTTCAGTGTGGGTGCTGGGGATCTGAAAGGACAATGACAGGCATCTACTGATCTGGCTCCCCAGCCCCACTTTGTGGATGTTAATATGTGCCTGTACCAGACCATGAAACTGACCATGTCAGGCGTGGTGCTTGGACTGTGGGACTCCGACCCTATCTTGTCCTGGGTCTAAGGGTGCAGCTGCCCTTTAGCGTGGAAACATCACCATATGTGATCAGTCTGTGGTGTGCAGTGGACTCTGGAGACTCTCACTGAGAGGGCGCTGCAAGTGTTTTATGATTGACTTAGGAGGTTACAGAGTTGTCTGTCCCCTTTCCATGAAGTTCAGTAGGATATGGCTTGGGTCAGGGACCACCCAGGGAACTTGACTGCTGTCCACGTAGTCACTGGCTGCTAGTGGCATGTTCACCCTTGTGCCTTGTCTGCTGCTGACCCTTCTTCACCTGTACCATGGCCATGAAGTGAACAGGAGAAAGGGAGACACTGTGTAGACAGGGTTGATGTGGAGGTCTGGGAAGGGAGCAATCACACTGGGTTTGTTAAAGGGCCCCGCTGGGGTCCCAGCCTTTCTGTGACACTCCACATGCCTCACTCTCCTGACACCATCTCTCCATCTTGTTAGGTATTACAACTGGACAACAGCAGCTCCTCTGCTGTTGGCGATGCAGGCCTTCCAGAAACCTTTGCCAAAGGTGAGCGCTAATGCGATTAAGAAAAGGGGCCCAGTTGGGACAGGTTAATGGGAGCATCACTGCTCACAGTTTGATCTCTTCTAAACTGGGTCTTGGCAGAGCCATAAGATGGTCATGGATGGTACAGTCCAAGTGGGTTTTGTCCCTGGATCTGAGTCCACCTCCCCTGAAAGGCTCCCTGAACATGTGGCAGCCTGCTTCTGGACCACAGTTTGGAGGGAGGCAGGTGGTCCACTTCCAGGATCCAAAACAGTTGAGAATCACCTCAGGATCGCCCTGGTGTCCCATGTTAGGTGGCCTTCTTCTTGGTGCTGGTGTTGGTTGTTCCGTTTATCTATAAATTTAGGCTAATTTCTTCCACTGAACTTAAGATTTTCTGTTTCAGGGATGGGTTTGCTCATGAGCCAACATGAGCTTTTTTAGATTGATGTAGATTTAACACCCTTGCAGGACTGGCGCCTACTTACCCTGATCCCGTCAGAGGGTTTTCTGTGCTGTTTTTGTTTGTTGATTCTTTAAAAGAACTTTAGACTCCATCTGGGGCTTATTATCTGTAGATGAATTTGGTGGGGGAGGAGGAGGAGAAGAGTAGACAATTGATTTGTGGATTGTGCTGTCCCTGAACATCGTATATATGGTTTGCCTTTTAGTGGGCTCGGTTTGTCTTCTTTGTTAGTTGAGTATCTTTTAAATATTAATTGCGTACTTGAGGCTAAACCTGTGAATCATTTGTCTATCTACTTGTTCCTGTTAGGTTGAGAGACTAAGTCATTCTTCACTAGCTGAGGTAATAGCTACTTATAATCAATCAGTCTAAATGGAGGTTGGAAAATCAGATAACAGTTGCCTGGGCCCCAAATAGGCTTAAGACAGATGTTGTTCTTTGGAAATGTCTATAAAAGTATTATTTCATATTTAATCTTCCCCATCAAACTTTGATTATTCAAGGCATCCATATGAATTTTATTTTTAACCCTTGATTTTTTTAAATCAGCCTGCTAAAGTTTAGTTGGTTAAGCTTTGAAAACTTATATTGACTAAGAAAGAAAGCCATGTATTTTGACTTTTGCTTACAGCTGTTGGATCCTGTACCATAGCCATCATTTTTTTCTTTTCCTGTTTCATTTTGTAATCATATTGAGGCTAATAGCATCATAAACAGCCATTTTAATTTGAAAACTTAAGATCTACTAACCACTAATGATTTCTAATGCTTTCTTTTCCTGTTGTTGTTGTGTTGTATTTTGTTTGTTGTTCGTTGGTTCTTTTCCCATCTTCTTAAGTCTTCCTGCCTCAGTTACCTTCACGTGATTTTGGACGCCATTAGGTTTTGCCTTTCTAAAATTTTCAGTCCACCCACAGTATGTTGCGTTACGCTTTTATTTATATTTTACTTTTCCCGTCTCCTCCTTTGATTTGCAAGTACATTTTCTTTTGTATCGAGTGTGCTAAGTTGATCCCCCCCCCTTTTTTTTTTGGTTCCATTATTTATGTTACCATCCATTTAAAACAGGCCACTGTGGAATCCATCATGAGAGATAAGATGCCCAAAAAGGGAGGAAGATGGTGGTTTTCCTGGAGGGGAAGAAATGCCACAATCAAAGAGGTAAGCAGGGAGCGGGGCGTGGCAGTTGCACTGAGTGTGCTTTGGTTTTGTGTAGTCAGGTTTGCTTGTGTAAGTGAAATAAACACTGTAATACTGGGTTTCGGTAAGCTGGCCCTACAGAAAGGGGATGGGGGCAGAAGGTGGCCAAGAAGGAGGAGGGGCCAGCAGAGCCTGGCTCTGCCACCCTCTGGCTTGTAGACCCTGGTTGGTTGTCAAGCTGTTTTCCCACTCTGAGGTTCCTGTATCAGTAAAAAGATGTACTAGGTACAAGTCTTGTTGCTGGCACAGAGCACCTGACAGCTTCAGGGAGGCAGAGACGTGGCTCACAGTTAGAGAACATGGTGGCCAATGATGGGAAACATGTGAAGGCAGGGGAGTGTGAACCAGCCCATCATAGTCTGTCCACAGAAGGCAGAGGGGTAAAGACTCAGCTGACTTTCTCCCCTGTAGTCATCCAGGGCCACAGCTGCTGTCCCCCCATGGCACTGCCCACATTTAGGGTGGGTCTTGCTGATTAAAGAACCTGACCCAGATCTTGTTGACAATATTATCCATCACAGAAGGGTTTCAACATAGCTTACATTTTAAAACACTTTATGTTGATGAGGACAACTCAGTGAGTCTCCCATGGCTGTTGACTAAGCCTCTTTAGCCACATGTCTAAAGGCTCAGGTCTCAGACACGAGAATTTGTGTGCCATCTTCAAAAGCCCCTGATTTGTTGGGCCTCATTCCACCTCTCAGCCCCTGTCCTGAGCTCTTTCCCTGCTTGGCCTCCAGTTCAGCGCCCTCCAGGCTTTTCTCAAACTGTCTCCTAATGGTTCCTCCCCTGGACAGTCCCTCAGCGGCTCTTAGGTCCCTCTTTTCAACTTTGACCTCTTGGTTCTCCCTGATTACCTACTCCATTCCAAACCAGACAAATCAGATGTTCGTTTGCACTCCACACCTGTTTATCACTCAGCCAGAGAAACAGAAGCTTCAAGGCATGAAGCAGTGTATAGGGAAGGGCTCCACTGTCCCCCTATGGCTGGACGTGGCCCTTATTCAGACTCCCTCCATGGAGACCTTCGAGGCTGCGGATTAAGTGTTGTTCCAGGTTTAATGTTTCCTCTTAGCTCCTCTCCCCCCCAATCAAGATCATCTTCCCCTCTCCCAGGTTGCCTTCAGGCTGTGTATGGAGTCCGTTGTCGCCCTCTTTCTCGTTCTCTTTATTGTAGTTGGACTGGCCTGTTTAAGTTGGATCTTAATTTATGTTGCCCCTTGCTTAAAACATTTTTAGTTATTGGTGTGTGTGTGTGTGTGTGTGTGTGTGTGTGTGTGTGTGTGTGTGTGTGTGTGTGTGCGCTCTCGAGCACTTACTCCCTTGAGACCATGTCCCCCACTGAATCTGGAACTAGGCTGGCAATTAGCAAGTTCCAGAGAGCCTCCTGCCTCCCCTGCCACAGTTCTGGAGTTATGGGCATGCATAGTTGTGGCCGGCTTCTACCTGGGTTCTGAGAGCTGACTTGGATCCTCATGCTTGTGAAACAAGAGCTCGTCCCACTGAGCCTTGTCTTCAGTCCCTGCTCAACCTCTTTAGCGGCTTTCCAGGGTTCCCACAGTGATGACTGAGGTCTTTAGCATCCTACAGTGCTTTGTGTGTTCTAGCTCTGACCTCCCTTGATAGTCCTGTCTTCTCTTTTTCTACACTTTAGCATAATTGATTAAAGCTGAATCTACCCAGGGCCTTTGCACATGCTCTTTCCGAAGTCTAGTGCTGCCAGGATTGCTTTGATCCCCCTTCACTTAATTAACCAGCAGTTCAACTCCTCCTTTTATGCCAGATCAACCTAGTCTGCTATCGTGCTCGCAAGGGCAATGACCGTTTCCTCATGCATTTTTTTGTCAGGATTTACAATTGTACACTCATTAGTGAGACTGTTTGGCTAACATTTCCCATCTCCTCCACTTCCTAAGCTCCATGAAGATAGAAACCACTTACAGCTCTGTTTGCTGTGGAGCTGGTGTAGGGATTCGGTACATATTTATTGAACAGTTGCTTCTGGAGGCAGTATGAAAAGGCTATGTAGATAGCCTTCCAGAAGCATCACTGGTCTCATCTGAGTCTGTGAGGTCAAAGGGAGAAGGTGCCTTGAAGTGCTGTGCGCAGATCAAATTGTTCTTTGACATGCTGCTAATGCATTTGCGTATCGCCACCTGCTACATTATCTTCAAGGGTCTTAGCGAGTCAGGATGAACATGGATGCTATCCTGCAGTAGACGTACAACACAAGGGGCTTTCTGGTGTATTTACCAGAGGGCTACTCAGTGGTAGTCCGCTGGTTTATCCTTCCCTCCCTCCCTCCCTTCCTCCCTCCTTTCCCTTTCCCTCCCTCCCTCCTTTCCCTTTCCTTCCTCCCTCCCTCCCTCCCTCCCTCCCTCCCTCCCTCCCTGCCTCTCTCCTCTCCCTGCTGTGTGTCAGGCTTTCTGGTTTATGGATCAGTAGCCAGTGTTATCAGCACCCTCATTCCTGTTTGAGAGGTGAACAGTCAGCAGGCTTGTCGTAGGCTTCCCAAGTGAGAGAGAGAGAGCGAGCGAGCAGTAGACCTAGGCTCAGGGTTCTCTTAGACACACCAGGCTCTCTCTAAGATATCCCAGAAGTATTTCCTGTTGGGATTATGTAGCATTGGAAGAGAGAAATGCTTTCTCATTTTCCCTGAGAAAAATATGGTGTGCAAATATTTTCGAACATTTCTATTGGCAATTAGAAGAAAATATTGTGGAAACCCTCAGGAATCCAGGCAGCCCCTGTTAACGCACGTGCCTCTGTGACAGTGATGATGGCATTTGGTCGGGTGCCAGGAACACTTAGGGATAACTAACAGACTCATTTCTGTCAAAAATGCTTCTCAGCTTAATCTTATGATATTTCTAGGCAAGGAAGTAATGGGGACCTGCCAAAACAGACACCCTCCAGAGCCTCCTGGGTGGAGGTCCCCATCCAGGGTGTGTGCCTTTGCTGCCTTGCTCTGGGCCTCGGGGAGCCCCATGGTGGGATCCAAGCTTTTGGGAAACAACCTTCCTCCTTCTCTGATGGCTTTTTTTCCTTTCCCCTAGGAGAGCAAACCTGAGCAGTGCCTGCCAGGGAAGGGCCACAATACGGGAGAGCAGCCTGCACAGCTTGGCCTGGCCACCAGGTATGGGAGCTGGGTGGCCCTCTAACAATGATGCCACCCCTTTCTTGGGCAGAATTAGGGTCATGTGCATGCCCACCAGACACTGACAAGGTCAGCCAGTGGCTCACGTCTCGGTTCCCACTGGCTCTGGAGTCACTAGGTGACCAAGACCAGGAGCAGTTTATTGAGATGGTCTTTCTCGTTTCTCCTGTATATGCAGCTTCTCTCTCAGACAGTTGAGGTTCAAGGTAAAAATGAATCTCCATGGTCCTGGCAAGTGGTGTCTGTCTGTCTGTCTGTTTGCGTGGGGGTGTGCTCATAAACAACTGTACTTGTCTGGGAGTGCATGTGTGGAGGTCAGAGGTCAACACTGGACTCTTCCTGAGCTGAGGAGAGCTTCTCTGTTTTCTGGCTCAGGTTTCATGTCCCCTGGCTCCTAGCCACAGCTCTGCACTTTAAAGGATGTCTTCAGAGACAGTGTCTCTCACTGTTTTCTGCTAGACTGCCTGGCCATAGAGACCTTGGGATCCACCTGTCTCGACAACCCACACCCTCAGCAATCAGATTACAGATGTGAGCTGCTGCACCTGGTTTTTAAGTGGGTGCTGGAGACCCCCACTCAGCTCCTCATGCTTGTATAGCAAGCCCTTTACCCACTGAGCCATCTTCTGGTTAGCTTTTGACACCGGAGTCAGCATTAGTTGGTCTGTCTTCAGGTCAGTCTCTATATGAACTTGAGGGTGCCTTGACTCTGTGGGTGATGTCATTGGTCCATGATGCTGATGCTGGAACCGAGACTGACATGGGACAGTCTGTGCCAGTATCACACAGACAATGCCAGTTCTTCACCTTTACAGTCTTCCTGTTGCTATATAGAACCTGAGAATGCATTTCTCACTCAGCAGATAGAACACGTGGACAGAGCCACTGTGGGTCCCATCCACATCTTCATCATATTAGTGCCTTGGAGGCCAAAGCCAGGCAAGTTACAGTTGGGGCACGTTGAGAACATTGAATTCTACCTGACCTGATGAGGGATTCATATCCTTCGGATCCTGGCCACAGCTCTGAACCTTAGACTATAATATTTCTAGAATTTTCTGTTGGAAGTAGAAACATATACCGTTGGTAAGAGAGATCTGCTTTGTAGAAGACTGACTGGGGGTGGGGTGGGAAAGAAATGAAGTATGGGAAATACAACAGTTCTGTACAGATGGACTGTTTCTCAACTGGGATGTTCTTGAAGCAGGAGGCTTCCCTTTTTTTTGCTGCTGGTGCCCAGTTGGAAGCTCTTTTACCTGGCTTTGCTGTTCTGTGCTCTCCTGTGCCTGGAGTGGGTGAGATGCCCAGCAGTGTGAGCCTCAACACTATTTTCCTGACCTTCTGGTCAAGAATTCTGTCTCTTTGTAGTGGTGGAGCAGGGGTGGTGTCTCTGTGGTCCTTGACTCATTAAGACACCTCTGCATCACCATTTATGAAGCAGGATGACAGACACCCTGGCATCTTCTTTCCCCTTCCACCACGATGAATATTCACAATAACCCTGAGACTAGGTGATCAGAATGCACAAGCCCCCAGGCCAGACCGAAGCCACCTGAAGGACATATGAGCATCTGGACATTTTAAACTATTTTAAGATAGTGACAGGGGCCAAGTGCTAGGTGTCTTCTAAACCTATAGCCCAGGCCTAGACCTGGAAGAGATGGTGCCCCGAGGCCCAGTGAGCTGTTACAAAGCATGGGCTGTGACACCTTGACAATGGGGCAGGACACCGAGGACATGGTACCTGTCGTTCTTATTGTTACTTTCCTTTTTTCTATTTCTGGCTGTGTAGGAACTCAGGGACATAGGGGTGGGCTGAGGGTGGAGGGACAGCAGGACACTAAGGAGCCCTCCTGGGCCAAGCACAGCTCTGGGAGTTTATATGTGCTCTGACAGGTGTCCTTCCCGTCTGTACTGTGTAGTGCCTCTCCTCTTACAGAAAGGCAGCCCCTACCCTGCCCTGTCCTAAATTACATTTATCAAACCTGGAAAGCTGTAAATTGGCTTATGTGTGATGGCATTTGAGACTCAAACATGTAGAAGTTCTCTTGAGGAATGGAAATCTCTTCATTTGTGGCAGCATCCTTGACTTCGTCTTACAGAGTCACCTAGATGCCCCCCCCAAAAAAAATTGGTATCAGCATGTTTTCCTAATTGACAGACTTGATTGACAGATTAGTCCCCAAAGTCCCATAATTGAGCAAACAACTTGTCACCATACAAATAATTAAAATGCCATTTGAAAAATGTGCACTGTGACAAGCGCTAGCTTAAATGCTCACAGTTCCTCATTGCAACACAGATTTTCAAATGACTTGGGGCCCTTTTGTTGCTGTTTGCAGCCACTATGGAGCAAGCGGCATCTAATGATCCACTGCAAGAGTGGTATGGGGGCTCTGCCTAGGAGCATCCTTGTTCCATTCAGGGTGGTGAGGTTTGTAAGGTGGCAGCCTCTAATGGCTGTCCATGTGCCCTTCGGAGAGCTGCCAGCAGCCAACTGCACAACTCCCATTTTCGTTTTTGAGTCTGTGTTTCCCTTCCCATGTTCCTTCAACATGGCATACCGAATGAATTCAGTGGGCCGTTCTCCTCCTAAGCGGCAGATGGAAATCACAGCTATTCTCACTTGCTCGCACATCCCCTCTGGCAGAGGCGCACACCAATCTGTTGTTACTAAGAGCCGTGGGTACGTTCGGATCTCATTTTTCTCTAGACTGCTTGGAGCAGGAAGGGCTTTTCTTCAGCGAGGGGCCTCCAGCCGCATCCCACTTGATGAGAGGGCCTTTGTCTGGAGCACTGGTCACGTGGCTCAGGCTCCAGGCCTGGGTTTGCCCCATCTAGAAACCTCTAGGATGCTGGTTCAGAAGGATGAGTGCTCCTGTGGGGTCTGCAAATACTGGAGCAGGAAGGGACTTTGGTTAAGCATTATGGGAGAGCTGACTGAGGTGCAGAGAGGAGTCCTCTGCTGTCAGTCGGCATGGGACTAAGATGTCTGTCTCATTCTCCCCACAGTTTGTCACCACAACCTGAGCTTTGGTGGGTGACAGTGTGTCTGCAACTCGGAAGGAAGGAAGCAGGCTGAAAGGCAGGAATAATTAATTCATCGTAACTAGTGCAGTCTGCATTTCCTTGAGCTGGCAACTTTGGGTTTTCAGATCATGGCTGCTGTCTACACGCCGACTCACACAGAGCTCAGGTCTGCCTCAGATAACCAGAATTCCAGTCTGTGCATATCCTGTCTCCTTTGACATGGTCACTGATCCCAGAACTTATTCACAAGCTTTGTGATTGCCAAGAGCGCTCCTCCAGCCCTGGTGGCTGTGCTGTGACTGACTTTTTTTTAGGCAAAACCCGAAGAGAGCAGGGATGACTGGGCTATATTGTCTCCTTTTTTCAATATCTGGATCCACACAGAGCCAGGTCTCAACACAGAAATGGGGGTGCTGTGTAAGTGTTCCCCATGATGACTTCTCAGTCCCAGTCAGTGTCAGGGTATGCAAATCATTCTTGAATGAGTACCCATGGTGGGAAGGCTTGTATGGGATGCTATCTGGGTGACCATAAGGCAGGACAGAGGAAATGGAAGCAGGATCAGGCTGAGAGGATGTTGGAAGGAGAAGGGAGCACTCCCTGAGGTAAGGAAGATGGAGATCTGTGTTGTCTTTATAAAGGGATGTGAAAGTTGGTTGATTTATTTATTTTTGTCAACTTGATACAAACTTAGGCATGTTTGGGAAGAGGGAATCTTAAAACTGAGAAAATGCCTCCATAAGATTGTTCTATAGGCAAGCCTGTAAGGTATTGCCTCATTTAATGATTGATGTGGCAGTGCCATATATTCCTGGGCAGGTGGCCCTGGGTTGTTGCACAAGAAAGTAGGCTGAAGAATAAGCCCAGAGGGGCAGGCCAGTAAGCAGCATTACTCTAAGAGCTCTGCTTCAGCTTCTGGCTCCAGTTTCCTGCCTTGAGTTCCTGCCCTGACTTCCATCAGTGATGAGTGTGACCAAACAGTGATAACTGAAATAAACCCTTTCCTCCTGAAGTTGCTTTTGGTCCTGGTGTTTTATCACAGCAACAGAAAGACCATCAGAGGAGTGCCTGCTTTGGGGGCACTTGGCCTTTTCCATTCAGTCCAAGCCCGTTATTAAGTACTTTGCGGGGTGCTAAGACTTGGGGAAGTAGAATGAACATTATTAGGTTGGAGGATGAAGCCACAGAATTGAGCTCAGGGAACAACTAATTTACTGACTCGCTTTCTGTGAGGTACTTAGAGACTGTGGGCCTGAGTCTTAGCTTGCCTCCCAGCCCCTGCCTATAGGAGCCACTAGAAGAACTGGAACATTGGTCTGTGCATACTGTGGGCAAGAGGTAGTGTCCTCTTGGCTCATAGTGACTTCCAGGAGTCTTGGGGGCGGCAAATGTTAGGCCCAGGGAGTATCCTAATTGTTTGGAATTGGCTCTGTGGAATTGATGAAACTGGATCGGAGACAACTGGTGTTGTTTGGACTGTAGACATTTGGACTCATAGGGCTTGGCCCACAGCCTCCAGTGGAAAGAGAAAAGAGGCAGATGAGTGTGTGTGTCTGTCTTTCTGGGCCAGAATGGGTGTAGCCCTACTCATCAGGAGTTGAATCATACTAGTTAAAAGTGAGTGATGAGAGTTGGTAAATGGGGGAGTGAATGAGGAGAGGCAGTCCCTCCCCCTCATCAGTGAAGCCATGTATGAATGGGGACATAGGAGAGTTCATTGATAAATCTAAAGCCATATGGCAAATGACCACCCAGGAGACCTGATTGACGGAGTCATTGATTCCGTCCTAATGCATTTTTAATGGTTGCCCAGATGCGTTTCCTAATCACATCACCATGTGTTCCAGAATAAAGCATGAGTCATCCTCCAGTGATGAAGAACACGCATCTGCCAAGCCGTCGAGCTCAAGCCACATCTCTCTCTTGTCGAATGTCAGCTACAAAAAGACCCTGCGGCTCACGTCAGAGCAGTTGGTGAGTCCCATGCTTTCAGTACAGCTGCATTTTTAGTCCTCAGGTTGTGACCAGATAGAGCTGTGGGGCTTTCTTGAAGTTCTGAGGGTTCCTTCTACTATTTTGCTCACTTAGACCTTCCTCTAGGGCCTTTCTTATGCCAGCATGCCTTTTGATGACCTCACACCCTCACCTCGGTACCCTGTGTTTCCAAACTGACCTTGTATCTGTTAGGATGGACCTGCTACATGACTTTTGCACTCTTGAGTTGCTTTTTTTCTGACCTAGGAGGAGGAGGCGGCTTTGCCTGAGCCCGTTTATCCTCATTATCAGTGGTCAAGAGTCTTTGGAATGTCTCTCCTGAGTGTTTTTGATTTGAGAGAGATGCTTGTTAACTCAAAAGCATCTATAAAATTGGTGGAGATCAAGCAGGTGTGATGGGGTTTAGAGTATTTTAGGAAAAAAAGGAGCCCACTTCCTCTGTGTGTGTGTGTGTGTGTGTGTGTGTGTGTGTGTGTGTGTGTGTGTGTGTGTAGTTTTAATGAGGCCTTTCCAACCCCAGACTTACTTGAAATCAAGGTCATCAGTGTAGGTATCTCTGCTTTTCTATAAATAAAGCCTTGTGTATCTATTGTAAGAACTTATGGGGAGCAGGTTTTGATAGGATGGTATTTAATGGGAAAAGATAACCCCAAGTTAGCCACTTATAGGGCCCTGGGGGACACTTCAAGTCAATCTTGTGGGTCTGTGCAGCTTAGCTGCTGTGTCTTGGAATATACCAGCAAAGAGTGAAGACTGACCAAGTTTTGTTTTCTGAATTTGGAATGATGTGTTTGGGCCTGTTCTATGTTTTTATGGACTCAAGGCCTCTTTTTCCATTCTGTGTCATTATAAAATGGATAAAAACAATACTGAGGGAAACATTTTTGTCTGACTTACATTTGTGTTCTCACTCCAAGACCCTTCACATTTCCTGTGTATTGGTGTGACTTGGGGGAAGCCTGGTAGCCAGTCACTTAACTCCATGTACACACTCTCTTAAGCTTTGGATCAAGTTAGCATTGCTTTTAGAAGAAGATTGCTTTGTAAAGAGTGGTGACTGTTTCACCAGTGGGGCCAAACCGAGTCTGACTTAGGTTGCCCGTCCAGCCCTGGAAAGAGCTAGATTGAGAAACAGAAGTGAAAACTTCACAGTAGCCCGGGGAAATGGTTTGATTTTAAAGCCTACAGAGACCAAACAACCCCTGAATCTGGACCCCCTTGTCAAGCACACAAATGGTTCATGTTTTTTCAGAAAAGCTTGAAATTGAAGAATGGCCCCAATGATGTGGTTTTTAGTGTCACTACACAGTACCAGGGCACCTGTCGTTGTGAAGGCACCATCTACCTGTGGAACTGGGATGATAAAGTCATTATCTCAGATATCGATGGGACCATCACGAGGTGGGTCTGACTGCAGGGTGGTCTGAGCTGGCTTCCATCTTAACTCTGGGTAGCATATGGGAACTGGAGCACAGTTTCTGGTGTATTTGGAACTATGCAGATAGGGGAAGCTCCTTGACTTGTTTTTGTTTGGGTACTATCTCTCCAGCCTGGTGATTTTTGGAGAATGCTGTTCTGGAATAGTTAGTAGCCCCTCACTTGGGTTTGGCAAACCGTCATCATGGTGACTCACCACAGCTCCCCTTAGTGTCCTCACTTGATTCTGTGAGCTGGGGCTTTATATTGAGAAGGCCATGGATCTTACTCATACTATTATTTCTTTTAGTTTTATTTTTTCCACACATTTTTGTGGGTGTACATGCATGCACATGAGTGTGGACCTCAAGGGTTAACCTGGGTGCAGTCTGTTCTCTCCTTCTGCCATGTGGGTGCCTGGGATCAAACTCGAGCCATCAGGCCTGGCACCGATCACCTTTACCCTCTGAGCTATCTTGCCAACTCTTACTGATAGTATTTTTATGGGTCTTGAACAGTATATCTAAGCCAACTGGACATTTTTCTGTTCTCCTCTTATAGTAACTTTTGGCTTATGTATGTATTTCTCATCTTTATCTAGATCGGATACCCTTGGTCATATTTTGCCCACGCTGGGAAAGGATTGGACCCACCAGGGCATTGCAAAGCTGTACCATAAAGTAAGCCAGTAAGTATAGAGGGTCCGACTGCCGTCTAGTAACTGCCAGTTTGCGGCCCCACACTTTGTATACAGAATCTCTCCCTCTGAGCCTGGAGTAATTTACAAAGACATAGAATTTGCTTCCTTAGGGTGGTGAGTAAGATTGTCTTTCCACTGGGATTACAAATGAGGCCAGAATCCCTTCTCTCCACAACAGTGACCCTCAACTGAGGGTAGCTTTGGGGTTTCCCTTTACTCTCCCCTCTTTTGAATATACAGTAGTGCGTGCCTAGAGACTTAATTTTGAGACAGGGTAACTATCTAACCCAGACTGGCTTGGAACTCTCTGCTTTTGTCTCCCAAGCACAAGGATTTTGGGCATGAGAGACCGTGCTTTAAGGCTTTTTTGATTGTCATGATTACTGTGTGCTATGGGTACCTGGTGGGTGGAAGCTGGGGATGCTGTGTCTCACAGTGCATCACTGTAGGCGTCTTACAGCTACCTTCTCCAAGATAGCTGTGCTGAGAACCCCAGTCTAAAAGCTTATCTTGGAAAATTTGATGGTGGTAAACCATTCAATACTATTTAAGTTTGTCTGGGTTGTGGGCTTTGAAATTTTTTATTTTTTATTGTATGTGTGTGTGTGTGTGTGTGCATGTGTGTATATGTATGTGTGCGTATGTGTTTGCATGTGTGGGTGCATTTGTGTGTTTGTGTGTGTATGTGTGCATGTATGTGTGTGCATGCGTGTTTGTGTGTGTGCATATGTATGCATGTGTGTTTGTGTGCATATGTATGCATGTGTGTGTATGCATGTGTGTTTGTGTGTGTGCATATGTATGCATGTGTGTTTGTGTGTGCATATTTATGTATGTGTGTGTGTATGCATGTGTGTTTGTGTGTGTGTGTGTGCATATGTATGCATGTGTGTTTGTGTGTGTGCATATGTATGCATGTGTGTTTGTGTGTGTGTGCATGTGTGTTTGTGTGTGTGTGTGCATATGTATGCATGTGTTTGTGCATGTGTGTTTGTGTGTGTGGCATGCCACAGATTGTGGAGGACAGACAGCTTTCAGAAGTTGGTTCTTACCCCCTACCTCACTGAGGCAAGGTCTCTCTCGTCTCTGCTACTGTTGTGTACTCCAGCTAGCTGGCCTGATTCTCCTGTCTATGCCTTCCATCTCACCATGGGAGTGCTGGACTGCAGATGGGTGCCAGAGCATCAGTCTCTATGGGTTCTGGGTGTATTGTAGGTAGTCAGGCTTCCACTGTTAGAGCCATTTCTCCACCCCCTGCATTGTTTAATAAAGCAGGCTGTAGAGATTGGGGCAGAATGAGAAACCTGGGCCCAGGATGCTTTTCCATGCTTTGCTCTAGTGTTTTCCAGACACCAAGAGCAGATGGCGTACTGTGCATCTTTCCCCATCTCCCTGTACCCCACGCTGCTGTGGCTGAGGAATGATAGGGAGAGCCTCAGACTATGCAGAGACATGGGCGGGACAGTCTTCTCAGTGGTGGATGAGTCTTATCACCCTACCCTACCCCCAGAAGTGTCCCTCCATTCTCATGCTTACCAAGGGTTCTGCAACCACTGCCCATCCAGTTATGGGAAGCATGGTGTGGTCTGGTATGCAGAAGAGGTGAATGGTGGCTTATCATAACAGAAAGCTACTCTAGCTCGGACTCAGAGAGCTTGTCTATGATGCAGTGAGAGGCGTTCAGGCTCATTGTCAACTGGAAATAACATTTTATAGAATATAGTGTTCACATGTGGGGCCTTGCAACCATGCCTTTCTTCATAGGGCAGATGGAGGTAAGGGTTTGGGATGCTGCAAAGTTCCAACCCACAATGCTATTCAAAGTGGATGTTTTATGTCTTTCAGGAACGGCTACAAGTTTCTCTACTGTTCTGCGCGTGCCATTGGGATGGCAGACATGACAAGAGGCTACCTGCACTGGGTCAATGAGAGGGGCACGGTGCTGCCACAGGGACCACTTCTGCTCAGCCCAAGCAGCCTCTTCTCTGCCCTGCACAGGTACTGCCCTGCTGTCCTATCCCCATGCCCTGCACAGGTACTGTCCTACCAGCCAACCCCCATATGCTGACCTGCTGGCCAGCCCTGTTCTCTCTTCCTCATTGCAAGTTTTGTAGAAAGAGTAGACTGTTGGACTGGAGAGGTGGCTCCATTGATAAATGCCCTTGCCTTGCAAGTGTGAAGAGAAATTTGAGCCATAGAACCTGCGTGTCTGTGTGTGTGTGTGTGTGTGTGTGTGTGTGTGTGTGTGTGTGCGTGTTAAATGCATTACTGATTCCTTGCACAATGTACCAAAATACAGTCTCTTTGAATGCATTAATAATAAACTCAAGTCACCAATAATGCACCAGTATCACACTAATGAAAGACTTCCCCTTGGTGTCACACTTCAGTGTGACACTTCCTCTTGGTGTCATCTAACCAAGAATGAGCCTAGATTTGAATTCTCTACTTTCTTCTCTATTTGTGCTCTGTCCTCTTGTCTGTCTATTGCATGTCTGAATCTGTCCTACCTGGTTTGTGAATCTGTCCCCATGTCTGTCCCTGTGTATATGTCTGTGTCTGTCCCTGTGTGTGTATGTGGAAGACACTTTACAGAAACAGAATTTCACAAGGTATTAAGTCACTGACTCCAACTGACCCTGACTGACCCAGATAACAAACACAATGGCTTACCAAACAGTATCCAAATGTCATCGTGCTCAACACTTATAGTGGATATTCAATTTATAAGATTGCTTCTAACCTCTGTTTTTGCTGTTTTCAGTAAATTATTATCACAACACACAAACATACATGTGCTACTTTGGGTCAGGAGCATGGAAGAGTCCCTAAATTAAGATTGCAGCTATCCATTAGCTTAGGTTGTAAAAACTGATCACATGGGAACTCCAAGGCAATTAAGGTTGATATTACATTGTTCTCTTAAAAGCAGGTCAAACAAACAGGCGAGCACACAGTAGGGTGGCAGTCTTGAGTCTTGTGACCTCATGATGTGTTATTAACTCTGACTGTGATGTCTGGCACAAGTTTCAGGCGCTTTAGATATAATGGGTGTGGTGGCAGAGACAGGTGTATCCCTGGACCTCACTGGCCAGTCAGCCTGCCTGTTTGGTGAATTCTAGACCAGTGAGAAAGCTTGTCTAAAAAACAGAAGAGGGGACAGCACCTGAGAAATGACACCGGAGACTGACCACTGGCCTCTGCACTTGTGCATGCATCCACACAGATGCATATGTGTGCACGCACGCACGCACGCACGCGCGCACACACACACACACACAGAGTCCTCTTAGCTGGTCTCTTCTGACGAGTATCCATGGTCCCAGTGCTGCTTGTATCCCATACTCAGTAGTGTCTAAGCTGTGTCGGGCCCGCTGCTCTGCCATGTGGCTTTCAGAACCAAGTTTCATTAAAGCATCCAAAGGTCTATTATGATTTGATTAAAAATGCAATGAAACTAGAGGCCAGTTTAGAGAGAATTAATAGCTCAATATAATATTGAATCATCCAATTCAAGAATCTGGGCTGTCTATTTTATTTAGTTTTTTCTTGCCCATTTCAGTGAGTTTTTATTATTTTTTAATAATTTATTTACTTTTTTATTTCATGGGCATTCATGTTTTTGCTTGCATGTATGTCTGTGTGAAGGTGTCATATCCTCTGAAACTGAAGTTACAGACAGTTACAAGCTGCCTTGTGGGTGCTGGGAATTGAACCCCCGTCCTCTGGAAGAGCAGCCAGTTTTCTTCTCCGATGAGTCATCTCTCCAGCCCTGAGTTTTTAGCATCAAGAAGGCACATTGTATCCTTTTGACCCCTAAATTCTTTCTAAGTTTTATAGCTTTTATTTACCTTTTCTTACTTTGTTCTCTGGCTAGCACCCAAAGCACAGCACCAAACCTCAATGTTACTGGAGACCATTGTTTTACTCCCCATAGGAGGTTTTCAGAAGGGCCTTCTGGAGGGGTCTCGCTTTGTAGCCCTGTCTTGACCTGGGACTCAGTCGGTAGATCACGCTAATTCCTGCATTTTTGGGCATCCCCATGCCTCTACCTCTCTAGTTCTGGGATTACATGTTGCCACCACAACCAGATTTTTTGTAGTAGTTTTTTTTTTTCCTCTTTCTATTTTTGATCTAAGAATTTTTATCCTGGGGCTAGAGAAATGGCTCAGCAATTAAGAAGAGCACTTCCTGTTCTTGCAGAGATTCAGAATTTGAGTCTCAGCACCCATACTGGATGGCTCACAGCCACCTGTAACTTTAGCCCCAGGGGATTGGACATCACCTATTTCTCTGTAGAGGCCACCCACACACACTTGGCACATGGACACACATACATACAAGTAACAATAAATTTTAAAAAAGAGTTTCACCCTAACTAGATGTCGAACAGTGTCCAGTGTCTTTGTATCGGAGGTGACCTCCTTTCTCTTATCTCATTATGTGTGACATATTGTTGCAGGGATCAGTTTGAAATGTCACATGACTCCTGACTTCCTGTAATGACCCTAGTCCTCTACACTGTCTCCCTTTCATTTGCAGATGTCCTTGGAACTTGGCCTGTGTGCTCACCAGTGAGCTTGGTGTGTGTGTGTGTGTGTATAAGTCAGAGGGCAGCATGCAGGGGTCACTTCCCTCCTTCTAACCTGCCTCATTGCCCACTATGCAGCTTCTGTGGCCCTCACACCACTTTAATGCAAATTTAAGTCCTCCTATGCTCACCAGTTATTTATTTATTTTAATAGAGAAGTGATTGAAAAGAAGCCAGAAAAGTTCAAAGTCCAGTGTTTGACAGATATCAAAAACCTGTTTTTCCCGAACGCAGAACCCTTCTACGCTGCTTTTGGGAACCGTCCTGCTGTAAGTACCTGAGGGGTCCATGGAGCCTCAGACTTTGCCCTTGGTGCTAGCAGTTTTCACAAGGGCTGTTCAAGGAGTATTTGTAAAGTGAATGTCCTTCTAAGGCAAAGAGGTTAAAGATCATGTCAGACGTGGCCTCTGGTCGTCTTTAAGTTTGAAGCTGGTGACCTGGACCACAAACTTGCAATTGTGCATTACTCATTAAATGAGTAAAACAGGGCTCTGAGGTACTGGGTCCTTCCCGAGAGATAGGCCCACCATGCTAGCCCTGCCTGATGGCAGTGTTGGGTCCAGTGCCTCCAGCCTGAAGCATGCAGTGAGATCTCCCTGGCTGAAGGAAATGAGTGGAGATGGTGTGTGTGACCCAAGCTTTTCGGAAGGTTCAGTTTGAAGCCTGCAGCAAAGACATCTAGGGTGACTGGAAGGTGTAGAGATGTTGTGTACTCGATCCACTCTTGCTAGAAGGTTCTGTATCCTGTAGAATGTAGCTGGGTATTCACTAGTCAACTGGAAAACTCTGCTTTTAAGATAAGATATGTGATAGATAGGTTTTTAATTGGGTAGGGTGGTAGGGGAGGACGGGAGGGAGAAGGGAACTGGGATTGTCATGTAAAACAATCCTGTTTCTAATTCAAATAAAAAAGTTGAAAAAAGAGAAAATTCTGCTTTTAAAATGTGCGGCAGATTATTATGCAATGAGAAAATGGGTTAGAAAACAAGCCTGAGGAATATCAGCCAGTGTGGCAGGGGATGGAGGAGGGTAGCTTAGTTCCTGAGGAGTTGGAAGAACTGAGGCTCAGGGAGGAAAGCTAGCTGAATGTGTCCTTGTTTCCCTGAGGTGCAGCGCCCATTCGTGAAAACTGGATAAGGTGACATTCAGTGAAAGGTGCTGTGTGCTTGTTTGTACAGTGAACTCCCCTCCCGCCCTACCTGACATGTCAAATCACCTTTTCTGTACACAGGATGTGTATTCCTATAAGCAAGTGGGAGTGTCACTGAACAGGATCTTCACTGTCAACCCCAAGGGAGAGCTGGTGCAGGAGCACGCCAAGACCAACATCAGCTCGTGAGTATATCAGCCTCCCAGGAACTGGATCCCCCTCCCTGTCCCAAAGCCAGCATCACCATCTATTGCAGCCACTTTTAGCTATTGCTACCTTTGTTTTCATCTGTGTGTGTGTGTGTGTGTGTGTGTGTGTGTGTGTGTGTGTGTGTGTACACGTGCATGTATGCAGTACACATACTTGTATGTGTTCATATCTGTGAGGTCAGAGGTCAATGTCATGCATCTTCCTCAATTACTCTCCCCTTAATTTTTGAGACAGCATTTCTCATTGAACTTGAGGCTTACCCATTGGGCTAGCCTGGCTGGCCCGCAAGCTGCAGGGAGTTTCCTGTGTCCAATGACCCAGCACTGGGGTTGCAGGCTTGTATGATACCTGACTTTTTATGTGGGCATTGAGAATCTCAACTCAAGTTCTCATTTCTTTAGGGAAGGCAATTTATTGCCAAGCCATCTTTCCAGCCCCTGTTGTAATCTTTAATTCTTCTAAAAATGGAGCTCAACTCCATGTCTTTAGTCTCCAGCTTAGTTTTGGGACAGTTCCCTCAGGGTGTAAAGCCCCAACTAGAGGCTACAGTCATCTGTGGAGTGGAGTTGAATGAGTTCAGAAACTAGACCTTCAATTGGCAGAGATAGACTGTCACTTACGGATGTAGCCCAGGTGCCATGGGAAGTCACACTTTGTTCTGCATGGTACTGGGGACGGAGCCCAGGGCCTTGGCCATGCTAGGGGAGCACTGCACTACAGAGCCCTTCCCTGTCCACAGCCTACTGCTGTTTGCTTTGTTTGAGACAGGATCTTGCCATGGAGTCCAGGTTGGCTTTGAACTTTGCATTCCTCCTTCATTCTTCCCAGTGCTGGGTTGTGCCACGACACCCATCTGGTTTGCTGTATTGAATGAGGCATTGTGGTACATGTAGTGTCACTCTTGCCTCTGCCTCGCCTCACATGGGTCTCTCATGTCAGCCCTACTGGGTACATCAGCCCAGGCAGACACTCTGCCTCTGCCTCCTCCACTGCAGAGGCTGCGTAGCTCCTCTTGTGATCTGTACCAAACTGGAAAATAGCTTCTGGCTTGAGTGATGGCAACACTGCCATAAACTGGAGAGTTGGATCTGGGGAGTTGGCTGTCAGAGTCCTCTTGATGTTTGCAAGCACCTCCCATGGTTTTTGAGCTGGTCATGGTCATGACTCACACCTGTAATCCCAGCACCCTGGGAAAGCAGAGGCAGGAGGATTGCCATTGGTTTGAGGCCAGCTGTAGGCTGCATAGCAAGTTTCAGGCCAGTCTGGATTTCCAGATGAGACCACCAGAGCAGTTTCTCACTTTGAAGATGGTCTTTTTTTTTTTGCAGCTGGACTAGGGTCCAGCTTGACTAGAGCAGTTCCAGATGTGAGGGAGCCCTGGCTTCCTGGCTTCATAGAGAGGGCAGGCCTGACAGCTCTGTAGGTGTGGGAAGAGAAGAAGATGGAGCCTGTGGCTTCCTATCCTGCAGCAGTCAGTTGGGATCCTTTCATCTGTGTGGTGTTGAGACAGGTGCTCTGAGGTGAATTCTCTGTCTTCAGGGAGCAGGTATACCAAAGCCCAGAACTTGGAATGATGTTTTTTTTTAATTATTAATTTGTGTGTGTTTATGTGTGTGCATGTTTGTGTGTATGCATTTTTGTGTGTGTGAATGCATGTTTGTGTGTACATATGTGTATTTGTCTGTGTGTGTGTGCGCGCGCGTGCACAAGCAAGTACATGCATGTGCCATAGTGTGCATGTGGAGGTCAGAGTGGAGGCTGTTTGCTCCTTCTGCCTTTATGTGGCTTCCAGGTTTTGAATTTAGGCTTCCAGATTTTTCAGACAAGCACTTCTTTTCCTGCTGAGCCATCTTGCAGGCCCCTGGGTATGACCATTTCTAGCCAAGCAGGTGCTTGTCTTGTCCCTTGGAGTCTGGGATGTTCTGTGGACTGTCGTTATGTAGTGAAGCCCCACTGGGTGGGGGACCGAGTTCAGGTCCCCCCTTTATAGTCAGGGAATGTCCTGTCCTTGCTCTAGGGAGCCCCATGCCTGGAGGGTGGAATGGGCCACCCAGATGGAGCAGGCACTGCTGCCAGGGCATGTGAGCCTTGCCAGCTTGGTTCTGGTGGCTTCCACCGCCTGGCAGGGGACAGCTCTCTCCTCCCACCTCCCATAGCCACAAACCTCAG
This sequence comes from Cricetulus griseus, assembly GCF_003668045.3. Classification (NCBI taxonomy): domain Eukaryota; kingdom Metazoa; phylum Chordata; class Mammalia; order Rodentia; family Cricetidae; genus Cricetulus; species Cricetulus griseus. The sequence continues at coordinate 25,765,014 of NC_048600.1, read as the reverse complement.
GCTAATAGGCCTTCAAGTCAGGAGGTATTTAAAAAATTTGTTTGTTTGTTTTAATCCCCAGGAAAGACATAATTCTTAGCGTATTGCTGAGAGAGGTTTCCCTGCTCTGTGCAAGTACACTGTTTCTCACGAGTCCGTTGGAGGCCCTTTATTAAACACACACGCAGCCTTATTGAATAAGTCATTTCATGCCTCAGAACATGCTAATTCCTGGAGTTTGGATTTTGAAAGCCCCTTTTGGTTCTCGGCACAAGGGTGTGGAGAGGGGCCCAGGGCCTGTCACACAGGAGTCTAGGCTATGTGGGAGAGAGTTGTGCTTGTCCAAAGCCCTGTGTGGAGGAGCCTGGAGGTCTTCCAGGTCAATTCATGTAGCTGCCTTCTTTCTGTAGTGCAGGCTGTGGCTAGGCAACATCTTCCTGGCGATGGAGGAAAAGCCCTGAGGTAGGGAGTGCTAGAAACTCCTGTGTGGTCCAGCCCCACATACTGTGAGGATGAAGGGGTTGAAGCTCAGGGAGGACAAGACGCTTGCCCAGAGTCACAGAGTACGTAAGGCTAGAGGAGGCCTCAAGCTTGCTGACCTGTGGCCTGGGACGTTTTCCTGTGCAGGTGATCTGCCACTGAATGATGAGTTTCCAGTACAGGATACTCAATCATTGCCCACGCGATTCTGTTTCTGATGCTAAGCAAGTGGCAGTTTTCATTTTCCTTCCTTTACGGTAGTAGAGGGAGTCAGGTTGTAAAAAGGCAAATGCCTTTGCCTGAGATCACACAGCTGGCACTGGGCAGGATTCATGCCAAATCTGTGTTTTGATAAGCCCATGGCCCTGTATCTTTTCACTGTGAATGTGGTAGTCTCAGCGCTCTATAGATGTGCATTGTTTATGGTTCCTCTCCTAACACCCCACTTGCGGCCACCATGGCAGGTACTCCAATTATGGCTACCATAGCAGGCACCCCACATGTGGTCTCATGGCAGGCCAATACCCCTGATGGTGCTGGTCTCCCTCTGTCCATCCCTGGTACCTCTCTGCTCCTATTATCTGCTCTTCATGCATAGTCAGGTTGTCTGCTCTTGGGAGCTTTCTCATGTTTGCCTATTCTGTCTCCCCTCTCACTTCCACTTAATTCATGAGGCTAGAATGGCTCCAGTGAAGCAGGGTAGATGGCTGCTTACAGGGGTCAGGATAGTATATTCCTCCCCAGCCCTTCGTGTGTCTGGGTGTGGCTCCGTGGGTAATGAACCAACTGTCCTTTTTACCTGGCAGGTATGTGAGGCTCTGTGAAGTGGTTGACCATGTCTTCCCATTGCTGAAGAGAAGCCATTCCTCCGACTTCCCCTGTTCAGACACTTTCAGTAACTTCACCTTTTGGAGAGAGCCACTGCCACCCTTTGAAAACCAGGACGTACATTCAGCCTCAGCTTGATACGACCAAGCATTAAAGGATAGGTTGTGGGAACCCTGGAGCTGCTGGGAAGGCTGATGTGTGGCCATCTGCCTAGGAGAGAAGCATTTCTCCCTGGACCCACCCACCCTGGGGTGACTTTCTCAGCATGGAGGTCGGATGGAGGCTGCATCTCATCCCATAGGCTGCGTGAGGATTGGGTGTACTAGTAGTGTGCGAAGCAGTCCTCCGTCTGGTTTAGCATACACAGTGCTGCTCTCTTCAGCCCATGCCAGAAATTAGTGTGCAGTGTGGGTGGTGACCCCTTACAGAAGTGGGCCAGCCATCTGAGAGCTGTCTCAGTGTCAGTGCGCCCTCACCCCCAGGAACTCTGATGGGCAGTTTTTGGTAGCCTAAGAGGCACATTTCCATGACAGTGACATCCTTGCTGCCTCCACACATAGGGATGGGCTCTTTTCCGAGTCTGAGTGGTCTGAAGGGAACCTGGGCCTCGCTAGGTCCCAGCCCTCAGGCTTTGACTTTATAGATGGTCCCTTGCGGTATCACTGACTTGGTCTCACTGTAGGTGTTATATGTTCTCTAATTGCTCTGGTTAAAGATGGCCTGTGTCACTGGTGCATCTCTCCCTATTATCCCTCATAGCTCAAGGCTGGGCTGTTTATGCCTTAACACACCTGCAGCAGGCATTTGCTTCGAGTGCACTGTTTAGTTCTCCATAACTGTGATGCCTTACGTTAAAATGATAGTCCCTGAGGCAGCATCTGCACAGCATCTCATGTCTGCATCCCACCAGCCATCAGCCAGGAAGCACCACTAATGAGGACTAGAGCAGCACCTAGGCCAGACGAGAATGATGCCCCTGAAGAAACTGGTTGGCTTAAGAAATGTAGTCTCCAGAAGTTAAATTATTTTCTTTGCAGATATTATTTATTACTTTGATCTCACCAGGCTGCTGTTGTGCTCATCCTAGCCACGTCCTTAGGATTGCAGCTGTTATGAGTACATTAAAAGTTAAGTGTGCTAGACAATCCAAAGAGCCTTATTCTGTCTATGTCACACAATGTTCTTCTGGAATTCTGAACCATTAATTTTCCTTAGCTTTTTCCATTCAGTCTAAGGGCAAGAAAAAAAAATAGGAATTTGAGTGATGTTCTTTAAGTTGATAGAGGGTAGTTGTTGAACTGTCTCAGAAAAATGTGAAAAAAAAAGGAAAGAAGTATTTTGGTAAAAGATTTTTGCTTTACTTTTGGAAGTTTTATATTTTTAAAGAGTGCTTTTCTCCTGAAAGATCTTCCTATTTAAATTTCATTGTTTGAGTCAGAAGAAAAAAAGAGTCAAGAGACAAAAGGAAAAAAAAGAAAGAAAAATGAAAAAGGAAAAAAAAGAAAGAGGGTGGAAAAAAATGGACTGTTACTCTTTCCGTGAAAGAAAACCTAGAGTCACTACTGCTGTTGCAGTTGTTGGGTTCTGTTACGGTTGGATGTGGTTCTCACAAGTCATAGGAATGGACAAGGAAAGCACACCTGCTGTGGATCACAGACGGGTGGAGGAACATGGGCTTGAGTGTGCAGGTTCCCTTCTGGGAGCGAAGGAAGTAAGTAAGCATAGTCCTGCCACAGTGAGCTCATGGCTTGTCCTCTGGTGACCTTCAGAGGCCAAGTTAGTCCTGCCACTGGGGTGTTTTGAGTGCATTTGGATTGCTGTGGATTGAGAGGAACTCATTGGTCCGCAGAGGCTCGAAGGCCTCTCCTCATGCCTGGGAGAAACTTGGAATCTCCCTTCACCTGCCCTCTGCAGAGTCCTCTGTTTTCTGAGAGCTTACAATGGCTGGAGTCAGGATCTATTTATATAACCAATGCTGGTCTGCAACACATGGTCTCAAACACACAGCAATCCTCCCTCCTGCCTCCATGGCCACCACACTTGGCTTGGGAATCTAGTTTTGAAGTACCTTAAACCTCCACCATGAATCAGAGTACACCTTTCACAAAACCACACTCTAAGAACTCTGAAATTCTTCTTGAGCACTGTCCGGGTAGTGGTGTGAATGAACACCTTCAGGGAGGCTCCCATATGCGAGCCGAATGTGAGCTGCGCCTAGGCTCACTCAAGTTGGCTTATCTGCATATGAACTATAACCCAGGGCCCCAGGGTCACATGCTAGAATACTATGAGTACCACAAATTTCAAAGTGGCTTGTGGAAATGAGTGACTCACTCCACAGTGACATGTCCTCAAATGTTGGTCACACACGATGAAGGAGAATACCCCTGGCACATTGTAGAGATGTGCTTCTATTTTCACAGAGAATTCCCCTTTGGGTTTCAGGTTTGGATCACTACTTCAGTATGTTTTATTTACAGCATTGGCTGTGTGTTTGTGAATGCCGGTGAAGTGATGAAAATCAATGTAATATTTCATCGTGTTGTGCTTGATGCAGAACTAGAAATGTCTGTAATAAAAGAGATGGATGAAGGACTTCTGAAAATCAGGCACATGAATTTCAAATTGTTTTTTATGTTCTTAAGGTGCTTTTATTTTTCTGGTGTTTCAGTATATACAATACTTAATGCTTAACTTGGAAAAACAAAAAACAAAAACCCTTGCCAGGGAGATGGCTCAGGTGGTAAAGTACTTGCCATGCAAGCATGAACATCCAAGTTTTGTCCCCACCATCCATGTGTGAAGCCAGATGAGGAAGTGTGCACTTGTAATGTCAGTGATGGGGGAGGTGAGGGTGGCACTGGCTGGACAGATTGTGGAATCCATAAGCCCTAGGTTCCGATGAGAGGCCCTGTCTCAATAAACATAGTAGACTATCCATGAGGTGGAACAATACCAAAGGTCCCGGCTTCTACAAGGCCCATCCAAAATCCTGCACACAAATGGACTGGGGACACACACAGAATCCTTAAACTTGCAAACCGTTTATTGTGGGAATCAGTGTGTTTTCTGTTGTGTTCTCGTGGATTATCATTTCAACCCTGTTTATTCCCGAAATGGATAGGGGAGAGATAGGGATGTGTTCTTCCTATGGAAGAGGAGAAAACGTGGTCCCGCACAACGTGCATTGGCTCGTCGGGTTGAGAGGCCTGTTTGGAATAAGCAGCCTCTTCCCTGGCCTGGAAGGACTACTGAGGAGCAGGCAGGCCCAGAGAAGGTTCCCCCTGGTCACTGTTTACCATGTGGGGTGCTCTCACCTCATATCCACTGCTCTCCTCTCTTGGACATTTGCCCTTTGTTTTTCATTTTGAAGGGATCCATCACAACCTTTGGCCAGCTCAATCATTTAAACAAAGGACAGTCATCCTATCGACATGGTGCACTTGTAATGGCTGGAGGCTTCCTATAAATTGCTGCTTTGTCTTTAGCGTTTATAGAGTAGATATAAGAGGATGTTCCCAAATGTTAAAGGTGCTGCTGAATAAAAACTGAGGCTGAGTTCTTCATGAAGTCCAAATCTCAACAGCTGCTTGGGTGCCTGTAGACTCAATGCATCTTACACAGCAGAATAAACTCTTGATCATCTCCACACATCCGTTCTACCCAACTGCAATGTCTACGCTCTTCTCTGAAATAAAAACCAGGATAAATGTGTCTCTAGGCCATTCATATGTGTTCTCTTTGCCCTTTGACACCTCACCTCCACAGTGGCACCCGAGGCTCTCCTGTTACACCTCTCTTGGAGGCAGAACTATTTCGGATGCTTGAGCTTTCCTACTGATAAGCTGAGATCACCTGCACATTTGAAGTGCTTTGTGCTTTGGTTTCAAAGAGTAACAGGCCTCTGTTTTGCATCAGGGGCCAAGAACATAGATGACAGGTCTTAGCCATCAGCTTTGGGGCATAGAGTGCCCTTTGGTGAAAGATAATGTGCAGTCCTGAACTGTAATTGTCATAGAGGAAAGTTAGACAGGCTCACTTTGAAACAAGTTCTGGCACTGAACATACCTCAGCAGGCCTGAGGTCCCAGCATCAGAGCTGAGACCTGTTCCTCCACTCGCCCACCTCACTTTGTCCATCTGTATCTTCTATCATGACCGTGGAGTGTGAAAAGCACTGAGCCCATTCCCTTGAACCTAGGAGAGGCAGAAGCCCCCTGGGATGTCTCCCTTTTCTAGAGTTTGCACCTGGATCCCACGCCTGCTGTGTGAATTACAGGGATTACAGGCGGCTACCAGGTCTGCCTGGATTTTGCATGGGTTCTGGGTATCTGAGTGCTTGTCCTCTCGCCGTGAGGCAAGTGGTTATCCATCTTCTTGGCGTCCATTTATTTTAAAGACAAGGTCCCATGAGGATGGCCTGGAACTCAATTTATAGCCAAGGATCACTTTGAATTTTGATCATTATCCCTTCACCCATCAAGTTGCTGGGGTCACAGGTATGTGCCACTATGATGGGCTTATTTGGTACTGGGAATTGAACCCAGGGCTCCATGCATGCCAAGCAAGCACTTGCCCTACACTTCTAGCAAGTTTGATACAATTGTCACCCCTCTTTCAATCCTGTAGCATCAAAGATGACATTGCTGTCACTTATGGTGCAAGTCAGGCTTGGTCCCCAAGGAAAGCAGAGTATGAATGAGGATGACCCTGGAAGTCAGTGGAAGCTAGTGGCCACCGGGGGGCATAGTTGGTTCTGGTTTGGCCAAATAGCCTTGCAAAGCAGCCTCTGTTCTGACCAAAGGCCTCTCCTGACATGTAGCTTGGAGAGCAGCCAGTTTGTGGACTGGACTTGTATAGGGGTAGGGGGAGTTTCTTCAGGGAACTGTAAGTATTAATGTCCCTCAGATTGGCTCAATTTAAGGTCCAAATTCTTCGTGGGCTTTGGAGGCCGAGCAGTCTGTTTAGATTTAAAACCCATTCTTTGTGATTCTCTAAGTCTGGTTTGGCCCTGGAGGATCAGGGAGTTTGTTAAAAACACACGTGTTGGGGAATCTTACCTAGTCCTACTGACCCTATAACTGGGCATGGGCCTTTGAGATACATTTTAATAAGTCCTTGTGGGGTTTTAGATGTATGTACATACTGTGGATAATGCAGCTCAGGCCTGTGCACACATCTGCCTTTCATCTGGCTACTTCAGGAATGCTGTCCACCAAGGACTCACATGAGCTCCACCCCACCCTGCTCAAGCCGGGTGTGAAAAAACATCTCACCTCTTCCTAGAAAGGACCTTGGAGATCCAGCCCACAGGTTCTCGCCTAAGTCACAGGGTGTCCTCATGACCCTGTGGCATGAGGTATCCAGTGACATCTGCCTTCCTGCGGCATCCCAGATGGGAGTCACAGGCCTGGCAACCTGGCCAGAGTGAGAGCGCAGGGAATGGGGCCAAGGTGGATGTGCCCAGATTCCTAATGTTCCCTTCCTCCCTGAAATGGTTGGGAACCTTGAGGAGCCTGTCCCTGTGCCAGGGATCTGTTCACTGGTGCAGGAAGTCCATTCAGCCTGCATTACTTTTAATGCGTTTTTGCAAGCAAGTGGCCTCTTCCTGTGACTCACTCCGCCTTTTGTGTGCCGGAGATGGTGGTTTGAAGTTTCACTACGGAAAGTAACCACCAGCACCGTCGCTTTCTCTTGAGGCTGGAACCCCAGCAAGTTGCATTCATTTTGCAAAAGAGAAACATAAATGGAGGCATAGCCAGTCATGTTTCTCCCATGGCTGTAAAAACATGCTTTTCTGAGATGGTCTGAAGATCCAAGCTGAGGAGAAATGGCTTACATTTTCAAGTCACACATTCATTCCAGGACTTTGCTCTTTCCCTCCAGAATGCATTGTCTTCTTGATCCACTTTTCAGGGTTATCAAAAACAAAACAAAACAAAAAAACCCACACTGCTAGTTGATTGGGTGATCCATCCCCTAGTGGACTGAAAGTGATTCAGATCTGGACCAGAGTTTGGGTTCTCATTACCAGACAGCACAGAAAGAATGATGCAAATAGAATTGATTGAATAATGAAGTATTTCACCTGGGTCTTCCCTAGCAGTCGGTTCATGGGCCTGCATACATGCATTTCTTAGGATAAGCCAGTATAGGTTAAGTGGACAAATACCACAGAGCAACTACCCACCCCTTAGGTGTGAAGAGTCATTTTCAAAATGTAGAGTTGAACCAAATTATTATCATCACCATTATATTTGGATTTTTAAAATGTGTTTTGACTGCTTGTATGTAAGTACCAGGAACAAGCTGGGTGCCTGTGGAGGCCAGAAGAGGGAACTTGATTCCCCAGGAACTGGAGTTCCATGTGATTGTGAGTGGCCCAGCGTGAGTGCTAGGAATCAAGCCGAGGTCCTCTGAAACTGCTGAGCGTATCTCCAGCTGAGATTATTATTTTGAGACGGGGTTTCATGGATCCCAAGCTGGTCTGCAACTGGAATTTGCAGTGTGAATGAAGATGGCTTTGCCTTCACCTCCATTAAAGGTGTAAATCATCACACCCAATGTATGTGGTGCTGGGAACCTAACTCAGGGCCTCATGCATGGTAGTCAAGGACCCTAACGTGAGCTACACTCCCAACTTCAAAAAAAATTTTTTTTGACATAATTCTTTTTGTGCACAACAATCAAGCCCAATGGCATTTAAAATCAAGTGCAGCTAAAACTGCAGTGGCCAGAGTCCCAATTAACACTAATGTGACATTCTGAAAAGCTGATGTGGGCTTGTGAAATGATGCATTTGATGTTTCATTTCTCGACTTGGTTCTTTCAGCCATCTTTGTCATTAAGCACTGACCTTTCTGAGGTTTAGGATGAACAGTCTTACTCCCTGTTTGCCTGGATGTTTCGCTGGTGAAGAATAATTGTACTTTGTTTCCTCTGGTGCTGGGAATAGAACCCAGGGCCTTGTGTGTATGAGGTGAATGTGATTTCACTGAGTGTTTTCTTCAGCTCAATTCCAGGGTAAGGAATATGGTACTGGTTTTGATAAGGTACTTTAAAAGGTCTTTTTTTTGTATATTTATGCATGCAATGTGTGATTGTGCACATGTGTTCATATGTGTGGTTGCAGGTGCATTTGTGTTCCTGTGTGATTATGTTTGTGTTCATGTGTGTGTGCATGTGTGTTCATGTATGTGATTGTGTGGGTACATTTTATGTTCATGTGTGTGATTGTGTGGGTACATTTTATGTTCATGTGTGTGATTGTGTATGCACATATGTTCATGTGTGTGAATAAATGTTCATGTATGTGATTGTAGGTGCTCACTAGCTATGGTATATGTGTGGAGGTTCAAGGACAATCTTGGATGCTGGTCCTCTCCCCCACCCCTTGTTTGTGGCTTATTGTTTTCACCCAGGCTAGCTGCCCCACAAGAGTCCAGGATTACCCTGTTTCTGCTTCCCATCTCCCTGTAGGCATGCTGGCTTTCTAGATACTTATTTAAACAACCTGCATGCTGAGGGGGTTTGGTTTGAATGTTTGTTCCAGGCCAGTTGAAGCTATACAGCGAGACCATGCCTTTATTTTATATTTTTATTCATTTATTTTAGTTTGTGAGACAGTGACTCACTATGTGTCCCTGGCTATCCTAGAATTCACTATGTAGACCAGGCTGGCCTTGAACTCATAGAGATCTGCCCGCCTTTGCCTTCTTAGTTCTCTGATTAAAGACATGTATGGAACACCATGCCTGACTGAGACCATGTCTTTCAAAACATAAAAATAAATCTAGCTGAGCATCAGCCTGAATGTGCCAGAGAGCTAGTCAGCATTCCTCCATGTTACTACCCCAACTTCACTTGGTGGACTGTGACCTAAAAGTGTAAGCCCAGTAAACTCTTACCTCCTCTAAGTTTCTTTTGGTCAGAGTATTTGTTCACAGTAACAAAAAGAAAAAGAGGACATAGCCTGTAATGGTGTTGGTACCTAGGAGTGGCAGCTCCTTCCAAGTAGACCTGCACCCAGATTCCATGGGCCAAAGCGGAGTGCTTCCACTGAGTGCTCCCACTGAGGGAGAGTTCCTTCTTCCAAGGAGAGGCAGAACTCACAGCCAGTTGTAAGGTAGAACTGTCTAATTGGTTAAAGGAATTGGTCGGGGTCTGGAGGTTGTCACTGGTCATTCCACATTGTCAGAAAGAACAAAAAAAGATGTGTGGGCCCTTCCATCTTTGGGGAGCCACAGGTATCTTTAACTTTCTCTTTATCTTTTTTGCATGAGTCCAGAAGGTATCAGTGAAGAGTCTTGCATCCTTAAATAGATGACAGTTTTCTTTAGCACTGGGGGAAACCTAACCTGGTCACCTCTCATTCCCATGGATACCTGTAGCAGGAATGGTGGGATAGCCAAATAGCCTCAAATCCTTCAGGTCTGTGCTGGTTACTTTATTATTATTATTGTCATCATCATCATCATCGTCATCATCATCATTTTATTATGTTAATGTCAATGTAAAGTAAAATACATTCATTTTGGAAAATGCCCCAACCAGATTGGCTGGTGGGCAGGCCTGTGGTATATTTTCTTAATTGATGATTATGTAGGTAGTGCTACACTTGGGCAGGTGGTCCTGGGTTCTTTAAGAAAGCAACCCGAACAAGCCTTGGGGAGCAGGCCAGTAAGCAGCTCCCCTCCATGGCCTCTACATCAGCTCCTGCCTCCGGGTTCCTGCCTGGTTTGAGTTCCTGTCCTGACTTCCTTTGATGATGACCAGTGAAATGGAAATATAAGCCAAATAAAGCCTTTGCCCTACAAGTGGCCTTTGGTCATGGTGTTTCATCACAGCAGGAACCCTAACTAAGACAAGGTCTATCATGATTCACTGAAGTCCCTGAAGAATTGAGGTGAGTGGGGACCTCAGGTGGTATTAGTTTCACCCGCACAGTTACCACCACCTCTGTGACACCAAGCTACTCAGAAGGCTACAGACCCTGGAGGAAAGGGAGAGATCCTGAGACACCTTTGACATCTGTGGAGACAAGGAAGCAGACAGCAGTCTTGACTTCCACCTCAAGGGAGGCCTATATATTTTTGTCCCTAGCAGTAGCAGCAGAGATTCTGCCATCAGAATCATTTTTACAGTTGAAATTTGGTGGGTTTAGGGTTGCTGCCCTCCTCTAAGTCTGGGAGAGTCATGCGACGATTGCAGGTGAAGCGTGGCTTTTCCAGGTTCTTAAAAGGAGTAGCTATGGATCCACTATGACAATGGAGGTGAACTGGGCAGTACTGGAGTGATGGCCACATGTCTGTGACCTGCAGAAAGCAGCCTGCAGTGGGGTCAAGGAGAGGACAATTAGAAGCATCACTCACATAAGCTCTCAGGGCTGAATCATTGTGCTAACTAACCCAAGTGCATCTGATTTTCAAAAAAGCTGCTTGAGAGATGTGCGTTTTGGAAACCGGGGATAAGCACTTCCTGTTTTGACCAGGAACAAATGTGAACCAGACCTGGCTCCTCGAAGCAGGCAGAGCTCACCCATTTTGTCTCAACAATATCTGTAAGAGCCCAACTATGTTTGGGTGGAGAGCAGAGCCCAGGCAATGGGAACGCCCATGGAACATACGCTCTCCTGGAGGAAGCTGAGCCAGAGAGCCACAAACCAAACTGACCAATTAGACACACTAGAGTGTGAGCCCAGACAAGGATGGGAACACCACTCCCCTCTCCTGCCTTCTGTTCTTTGTCACTAATGTGTTAAGTAGAGTAACATGGCAAAGGAATGACATGTATTCAGCTGCAGGAGAAACTGCGGCCAGCCTACCCAAGCTGCAGGCACCCTGCCCCCCGGGTACCTAGGCTAGCCCTCATGAGCATGCACATGCATGAGGCAGGCACTTCCTCCCTGAGCCAAGTCTGCCTCTATGCCCAGAGACTGCTGGCTGCTGACAAAGAGACACCTGACCGGAGAACCAATGAGGAAAGAACAACGCAGCAGAGTCAGCCGCCTGAGCCAATAGGACCTTGGGAGAGGGTATAAAGGCAGGTCTAACTTCCTTAAGAGTCTGCAGCTCACTCTGTTACTCACTGACTCTCAGTGCCTGAGTCATTGGTGTTGCATCTTCTCACCCCTACCCAGCAACATCTGAAGCCTAGTCGTGAGGCTCGTGGATCCTGTGCTGGCATGGGTCTCCACCTAGCTTGAATCGGCTGTTTTTGGGGCCATGATCTTTGCCTTTTGTTGCTGGTGGTTCATGGTCAGATCTTATGGTGGTACACTTTTGCTTTTTCTATCTGTGCCCTTTTGGACTCCTCTTCACTCTCAAGGTGTGTTTTGGCACCCCCCCCCTTTGGTGACTTGTTCAATGAGTTGGCCCCTGTGTGTTTCATGTCCTTGATCCTTGAGAAGGTAAGTGCAGGGACCCTCCTTTTCTGTCTTTTCCTTTGTGTCTGTCTGTCTGGTGCATTAGGTAGGAACATCTACTACACTTAAGTCTGACACACTTCCTGTTTTTGTTCTAGTCTGTCTTTGTCTGTTTTAGACTTTGTTCTTGTCTATATCTCCTGCCATTAAGAGAATGGGGAACTTACCCTCCCACTGTAAGGAGCCTCAGGTGAGGGCATTAAAATCAATATTAGTTACCAGGGGCCTTAAAATTAAGACTGCTGATCTGGAGGAATTTTAGGATGAGGCCATGGTGCTGGCCCCCTGGATTTCTCCTGAAAACATGTGGAAGCCTGACCTCTGGATGCGGGTGTTCTTTCTTGCCCAAAAGCATGAAGTCGGCTCAGGAGTGACTCCCCTCTGTTTCCTTTGTCCCCATCCTATTACCCATCGTTACCAGCCTCATATCCTCTTCCCTGGAGGAAGTGATAGCTTCCCACAACAAGCATTGTCAGGAGCAGGCCAGTGCTAACCTCTCTATTACCTCAATGCATCTATGCCCAAGGCTCCTTACACTTCAGATGAGGAGGAGTCAGATGGCTTATGACAAGCAGTGCCTCTCAAACTTCCTACTCCCTTCCTGCCTTCACTCCTTTACCTCAGTACCCATGGCAGGATTTTCAGGATTTTCATCCCCCCCACTTGCCCCAATGTCCACCACAAAGCACCCCTTCCTCCCACTGCTCCCCCAGCCTGTGTTGTGTCATCTGTCCTGGTCCCCACATGCACGTGGGTGCCCAACCATGACCTTCCCTGTTAATGTGGGATTGAATGGAGCCAACCAACCATGGCTACCCACACCCCTTACTGACTTTTCTTTTATCTGTAAGGCTGTTAATGAATCTGGTTCAGATTCTCCCTACTTTGAGCAAGTCCTTTGCCAATGGGCTATGCAATTACAAACACATTATGACTGGTATATCAGATATTAACATTATGATTCCTAACAATAGTAAAATTACAGGTATGGATTAGCAACCAAAATAATTTTATGGTTGGGGGTCAACACAACATGAACTGTATTAAAGGGTCGCAACGCTAAGAAGGTGTAGGGGAAATGTTAGCCACGCCCTCTTGGGGGCTGGCACAGGTGACACAGACCACGCACACTAGGGCATGGTCAGTGATGTAGCAAGACCTTAAATATGAGGGTGGTACGCAGGTGGCTCTCTCTGTTCCATGGTTCGCCTGGTTTGGAGGACTGACTCGTTGCATGAGTACTTTCCTATTAAAACATCTGTTCGTCGAACTTGGTCTGACTCCTTTGAGGTACGCATTATTTGAGCCCCATTTTAGGAAGGTTGAGAACCACTGCTTCAGACACTCTCAACTGTGTATGATATTTAGAATGCAAAGAGCTTTTACATTTTTGACTGAAAAATCTGTCACTTCTGGCTACCCCGGGCAGGTTACTGACTATGTATACAATGTGAACAGGGCATCCCCACTTCCACTTGTAGGCTCTCAGCTCTGCTTCTAAGTGGGCCACAGGGCCTACTGAGGCATTTGGTACTAGCCTCTGTCCCTGAGTGGTCACGGGATGCACTTCACAGGCTTGTGTCCCATTCTTTCTGGTAGCTGGTCTCCTGGACCCAGAACCAGGAGGTAGGGTAGACCCAAGTCAGCCACACAGCAGTGATGAGAGGTAGACAGAAGCAGGAATCCTAAAAGAGACATAGCCATGAGCTATGAGCCATGAGGAGCTGACCCTGTCTCTAAGTAGACTTAGTCATCTGAAGACACTCTGTCATCAGCAAGTATTGACCAGTAGGGGTGTGTGCATGTGTGTGTGTGTGTGTGTACTCTGGGCATACAGAAACACATGAGGCATTATTTCTGGGGTCAAAACCCCTGACATAGACCTTGCAAGCCTAACTTGAGATGTGATAAGTCATGCAATGATTGTCAATCTAGAGTGTTTTCAGGGATTTTCTGCATGCTGAGGAAAGGCTTGAGTTTGGGGATTACCCAACAATGAAATCAACAGACTGGATAAAACTGGTCCTCAGACAATGGAGTACTACTCAGCAAAAAATAAACAATGGAATCTTGAAATTCGCAGGCAAATGGATGTAACTAGATGAAACCATCCTGAGTGAGGTAACCCAGTCACAAAAAGATAAACATGGTATGTACTCACTCATATATGATTTTTGGACATAGAACAAAGGATTACCAGTCTACAATCCACACTGCCAGAGGAGCTAGGAAATAAGGAGGACCCTAAGAGAAGATTGCACAGTCCCTCGAAGAAGGGGAGGGAGACAAGAACCCCTGAGCAAAGTGGGGCGGGGGTTGTAGAGGAAGGAGGTGGGAAGAAGGGAAGGAGAACAAGAGGACTGAGACAGGGAAGGAATAGAGGAGGGCAAGACAGGAGATGCCTTGATAGAGGGAGACAGTACAGGTATGGAGAAAGATCTGGCACAGAGGAAATGTTAGGAGATCCACAGGGATGACCCCAACTAAGAATCTAGGCAGTGGTAGAGAAGATGCCATTGATGCCCTTCCCCTATAATGAGATTGACGCCTACCTTGGTTATCATTCCTAGAGCCTCATCCAGTAGCTGTTCAAAGCAGAAACAGGCACCCACAGCTAAGCACTGAACCATACTCCTGGAATCCAGTTGTGGAGAGGGAGGAGGGATGAGCAAAGGAGCCAAGACAGGGCTGGAGAAACCCGCAGAAACAGTTGACCTGACCTAGTGAGAGCATGGAGACCCTAGTCATAAAGCTGGGGAAACAGTATTGAAGCAAACCAAGCCCTCTGAATGTGGGTGCCAGCTAGGAGGCCAAGGCAGTCTATGGGACCTCTAACAGTGGAGCCAGTCTTTATCCCTAGAGCACAAATGGACTTTGGGAGCCCATTTCCTATGGAGGGACACTATTGCAGCCCAGCTACAGCAAGGAGGGCCTAGGCCCTCCCCCAATCGATATGACAGACTTTGAAGGTCCCTGGTGGAGGCCCTCACTATCCCTGAGGAGGAGTTGGATGATGGGTTGGGGGGGTTGATGGGGAACATGGGAGGATGGGAGGGTGAGAGAATGGGGGGATGGATATGTAAATATGAGTAGTAATTAAAGAATTTAAATAAAAAACCCTGGTCCTCAGAGTGCTATACTGTGTCAGGCCATGAAAAAATAAACAGCACATCCTGTGGCAATAAGGGCTGTGATTCATGAGGAAGTAGTCCAGTTGTGGGGATGGGCGAGAGACCCACTTCCCATAGGACACTGGGTCAGCCTGTTTACCAAGGTGGCTATGGCTAGGACACAGGTAATTCAGGGAATGGGGCCTTAACTGGTTAAGGCCTTCCTTGTAGATAACCAAGAAAAAATGGATTATAGTGCAGGTAGGAGAATCAAGACTTCTTTGGAATGCAGTAAACTTGGGAGAACTATTAGACACTGATGAGAGATGTTGAGTAATTAGTTGGGTACATAGGTCTGAAACTGAACAGAGAAGTCTGGACTATAGACAGACACCTGAGAGCAGCCAGTAGAAGATGGTGCTTAATGCTGTGAGATTAGGGGAGACCAGAGATGCCTGGGGAATGGAGATGGGTGAGAACAGGGGTCAGGATCAAGACCCAAGGCCCTTGGGATTTTAGGGTTCCAGAGATACCATGAGAGAGTCTTAAGGAGCAGTGACAGGGAAGATAAGCAGGTGAGTGAGGACCACCCACAGTGATGAGCTAGATCCCTCCATTATTGCTAGCCAAGTGAGATGAAGATTGATTTTCTGTTTACCCTGGAGAGTATTGGAGACACTACTTGCTTGGGTGGTTGTTGTGGAATATTAGTTTAAGATATGTTACATTCCTTCATGCTGTGGAATATTATTTAATGATGCAAAGATGTGTTGTGTTCTTTTATATTGTATTTGTTTAACTCAGTAAAGCTGTGCTCCTTTGCCTGACTAAAACAACTGATTGGTCTAATAAAGAGCTGAACAGCCAGTAGCTAGGCAGGAGAGAGAAGTAGGTGGGGCTGCCAGGCAGAGAGAATAAATAGGAGGAGAAATCTAGGCTGAAGGAGAGAGCAATGAGAAAAAGAGGAGAGGAGGATGCCAGCAGTCATGCTCCCAGCCACACAGCTAGCTACAGAATAAGAAGGGAGGAAAGATATATAGAATAAAGAAAGATATATAGAATAAACAAAGCCCAGAGGCAAAAGACAGTTAAATAGAAACAGGGTAATTTAAGTTAGAAAAGCTGGCTAGAAATAAGCCATGCTAAGGCTGGTCATTCATAAGTAGGAATAAGTCTCTCTGTATTTATTTGGGACCTGGGTGGTGGACACCCCAAAAGTAAACAAAATTAAAGCATTTGAGTTGGGGGGGTGAAAATTTTCACGTGGTGGATTCAAAAGAAGCAGAAGAGAAAGCAAACATAGGTAGTGTCTCTTGAAGGCATTTGGCTACAGGAGAAGCAACTTAATAGGATAACATGTGTCTGTCATCCCAGAATTCTGGAGGCAGAGGCAGAGGCAGAGGGATTACCATAAGTTCAAGGCATAATTGATCTACATAGTGAATTCCAAGCTAGCCTGGGCTACAGAGGGAGGTCCTGTGTCATACAACAATAACATCAGCAGTAGCTGATGTTATCAACAGTTGGGGCAGAGAAGTGGGTGGTAGAGGAGAGGGGGTTTGCAGAAGCGGGGGTCACTGTATGGAGATGGGGTGATGGAGTAGAGTGGAAGTTTGAAGGACAGGATATTAAGTGGCTAATTATAAGAATATTGTTCTTGCATGGTAGAGAAGGGACTGTGTGGTCTTGGATAGGGTGAAATGCTGAATTCAACACTGGGCAGTGGGACACCTGAGGATGGAACACGTGCCCAACTGCAAAAGGACACAGCCAGGCTTCCCCCATCCTGTAATATCCCTATTCTCCCCACAAAGACTGGATTAGAGAATGAAAAGATATACAGCCTGCCTACCGTAGAGCCCACCAGCTGACAGGTCCTGCCCATACACATGCAGACACCTCTCTTTCACAGATATCTTATATACCATAGGCATACACACACAATAGATACACACCACAGAGATATACTGACACTTCCATCAATCCACCACCACACGCTGAGACACACACCTACATGCTTATATCTACCCCCTGTTTCAGTGGTTTTCAACCTGTGGGTCATCCTTTGGGGGTTCATACAACCATTTCACAGGGGTCACATATTAGATACTCCGCAAATCATATATTTACATTACTATTCATAACATTAGCAAAATTATTGTTATGAAGTAGCAATGAAAATAATTTTATGGTTTGGGGTCACTGCAACATGAGGAACAGCATTAGGAAGTTGCAGCATTAGGAAGGTTGAGAACCACTGCCCTGTTTTCTCATGGGACACACATAGACATCCATCCATATGCCTACATATACTTGTATACTTTCCCATCCACATATTCATATTCATATTCATACAGAGACACACATTCTCTTATCTTTGTCCTCTATCCTCATGAAACAGACCACCTGAAACACATATACACGGATCCACCACTGTACACAACACAGACACACAGACACCAACACACACTTACATTCCCACATCCATCCTCTGCACACACACACAGACTCACATCCACACACACAACATCTTAGCTTAACTCTCTTATGTATGAACACACATGAGGTGTTACTGAAAGGTTAAAGGAAGTCTTCAACAGGAATCAAAGCAAGCATCACTGTTATTGAGATCAGGAAACCCAGAAAATGTCACAGATGTCATGACCAATGTCTTCAGAAAGGTAGAACAGTATGTTCGTGAGATGGGGTTTGTTGTGAAATACCACCAGGGGATCAGAACAGTGCATCTGCACCAGTCTGGGAAATGGATCTCTGCTCAAGGTGGAAGATGGAGAAGAGGCCCAGAAGAACAGCATCAGGACTAGAGTTGGCCCCACAGTGAGAATGCTTACAGGAACAAAAGGGTAGTAAAATATATGCTGTTGTGCTGGCTAGTTTATGTCAACTTGACACAAGCTAGAGTTATCTGAAAGGAGGGAACCTCAGTCGAGGAAATGCCTCCATAAGATCCAGCTTTAGGGCATTTTCTTAATTAGTGATGGATGGGGGAGGTCCCAGCTTATTGTGGGTGGGACTACCTCTGGGCTGTTGGTCCTGGGTTCTATAAGAAAGCACATTCAGCAAGCCATGAGGAACAAGCCAGTAAACAGCACCCCTCCATGACCTCTGCTTCAGTTCTGGCCTCCAGGTTCCTGCCTTGACCTCCTGCCCTGACTTCTATGATGGACTGTAAACTCTAAGATGAAATAAACCCTTTCCTCCCCAAATGCTTTTGGTCATGGTGTTTCATCACAGCAATGGTAACCCTAAAACAGATACTGAGATTCTTTTGTTGTTATTTTGTTTTGCACTTTTGAGTGATAGGAAAGAAATCAGCAATACTTTAGGAAAATAGCAAGTAATGAAAAGAAACCCTAGGAAATACCAGCCATAGAAGCCACAGAATATATTTCTATAGTGGGGGATTGGAGGATGAATAAGGAGCATGTATGATGGGACTTCATTTGTCATAAGACAGGATGCCGCATTTGGCTGCTGAAATGTTGTATTGTGTTTATATTACTCAGAACCATGCAGAATCAGTAGCTCAAAGATGGTGACGGTGCAGGGTGGGCAGGGCTGTCACCAGGGAGCAGAAATAGGGTGTATAGGACCTGTGGATTTCTACCACATGCCTTCTGATAAACTTCTTCCACTTTTAGAACTACATGACTGTATTATTTTAGGATTAGAGAAAACGACAGACTAACAGCCCTTAGAAGAAGCCAATGGGATAAAGGGATCAAGGAAGAAAACAATGAATAAAAAGGAAGTTGGGGAGGAAAGAGATGGCAGAGGCAGGAGAGAAATGAGACTTGGGGAGGTGGATGGATGTCACTAGGGTCCCATGCCCACTCTAACTAGGTTCTGAAGGTATTACAGTCAGTCCACTGGTCATCTTACAGGATGAGCGCTTTTATTCAGCATGGCGGGTAATTTTGAGAACCTCTGTAGTGAGTGTTAAACAGTCACCCTTGTGTTGATCAGCATGGTGTTTAAGACTTACACTTGAACCATTTGAATTACACTGGACAACGAAGGAGACATTTGGAAGGCAAATCTACCTTGAAGGCCTGCCATGTGCTGTGGTCATGGCAGTTCCAGGGACAGAAGGTGTGTCAGGCATAGCAACCAGAAGGCCTGCATGCTGGGAGGTGCCACCGGAGGAAGACACATTTGTCTGAGGGTGGGGAACACTGGGTGTTTCCAGGGTAAAGAGAGTTGCCTCTGAGAGGGGCCTCATGGGCTGAGTCTGGAGTGATGAGTGGGCATTTTGTACCAGGTAGAAGAGTGACACAGTGTGGAGAGGGGACGTATTCTTGAGATTGTCTGAGATCACTGGAGATGAATGTCAGGCGGGCAAGGACCACAGCTCCAAGTGACAGCTGGATAGTCTGTTCTCTTTCAGATTTGTTTACTTATATTTTATGTATATGACTGTTCCGTCTTCATAGACACCAGAGAAGGGAGTCAGATCCCCCTACAGATAGTTGTGAGCTACCACATGGTGGCTGGAAATTGAACTCAGGACCTCTGGAAGTGCTCTTAACTCTAGCTTTCATCTCTCCTGATTGAGGAGGGGTATGGAGGAATGTTGGGAGTGGTCCAGGGTGTTTAGTTACAGGCTACCAGGTGGCTCATAAAACGCAGAGGCTGAGGGCAGGAGTGGAGGCAGCAACTTGCCTATGACGAAGTTATTAATACTACAGTAGGAGGAATTTGTGTCACCTCCAGGGTTCCCACACAGACACAGGGTGCAAGGGGGTATTATTTCAGGGCCTAGTAAACAGAGGCAGCCAAGGGCACTGTCAGAATTAGCCAAAGTTGATGTGATGGCTAATTTGGGTTAACAATTTGATACCCATGATGAGGGAATCTCAATTGAAGAAATGCCTCTATGGCTGGTGGGAATGTCTGTGGGGCAATTTCTTGACTGCTGATTGATGTAGGAGGGCCCAGCCTACTGTGGGTGGTGCCATTCTTAGGCAGGTGGGTCTGGGGTGTATATATTCTTGGTAGCTCAACTTGAGTCTGGAAGCCAGCAAGCCAGTGCTGGTCTTGGCTCTAGGTTCCTGCCCATAGTTCTTGCTGGATTATACTTATATCATAAACCCTGGTTTGTCATTATAGATCTGAAAGCCCCAGACTGTGGGTTTAACCACAGTTGTATGATGGTGGAGTTTTATCTACGGATAGATAAAGACCTTTGTGGGTTGGGGAAGGGATGGTTTTAGGGTAAGTCCATCGGAAAGTAAAAATGGAATTATCAGGAAATGAAAAGCTAAGAATAAACATGTCATGCTTGGCTAACAGGAGGGAGGGGAGACAGATCCAATACTTTGGTTGAGCATTGGGTTGCCAATAACACCTGGGCGAGCCAGAAATGAAGACATTTATTTGAAAAGACAGGCAAGAGATGTCAAACTTCTCAGGCTTTCAGGAGGAAAATAGCCAGTGTTTGGAGAGCAATGGACTGCCACTGTCCCCATGATCTACCTGGAGAGTTAGTTTTCCTGCTCAATTTGTGTTTACAGAAGCACATACCCAACAACTGGCCAGACATGCTGGCACTGTGGCTACAGTCATGTCTGTCTAACATTTTTCATGTCTTTTCTCTCCTCCCCCTTTCCATGAAAGTCTGTTACAGGGTTTGTCTGGGATCTGAAATGTACTAGGAATTTTTCCTGCCACCATCATTTTGTGGGTTTTTTTTTTTTTTTAAGTTTCTAACTTTTGTAAGATAACCTCATGGCCCTAGTGGCTCTCAGGGGAAGTGGAACCCATGAGACTTGGCAGTGGATTTTTGCTCCTTCCCAAGTGATGGAGGAAGGAATGACATCTTTCCACTGAAAGTGGGCATGAAGCCAGGGCTTCAAGAGCCCTACCTGAGAGCTGCTGGCATCAAGAGCCTCTTAACAATGGACACAGTAAACAAGGCATTCTAGACTTCAGATTGCTTGGGCTTGTTCCTATGTGGAAGTCAATAAAGGGGAATTTTTAGTATTGTGTTTGAGAGCAGTGTGTACTACAATTGTTGTGAAATGGCCTTAGGGCCGTTTTAGACTATCTGGTTGAACTATTTTTATAAGGTTGAAAAAATGGGAGTGAGTGTTCAGCCTGGGGTTCAGTGTGACCTTGGAGTTAATTGAATTAATATCCTGTCTTTTCTTTTGAGCCTTTGTTGATACACATCAAGTAACAGAGTTGAAAAGGTAGCTTCAGAGTTGATGTCCTCTCCTGAGGGGACAGCTGAGCTTGTTGGCACACTTGTACAATTGGATCTGCTGCCTAGGAACTGGTGAGAGCATCCAGCCTACTGATCTTGGTCTGTATTTGTTCAAAAGGAGTGGCCTGGGAGTCTGTGGTCAGTGTTATTCTAGCACACTTGAATACCCAGTTCTCTTCATTAACCTTTGATAGAGATGACTTCAAACAGTCAGGAGTTTTAGTGGGTTCTCTTTAATTCCTTTTACTTTTGTCACATCTTAGGCAGCTTATGGAGCTGTACATAGAGTGGCTGTACCCAAACAGCCACTCTAAAGTTGGAAGTTTCTTACTTATTTAGATGAAGATGCCAATAATTTTGGAAGTGAAAGAGCAGAACAGAGGAGGAGCCTCATTGCAGCTGCCTTGGACCCTCCTTTACCTGCAGGGTGGTAGCCTCCCCAGAGAGGGTTTTGCTGAGCCTGAGCAACCACATTTTTGTTGCTTCATGACAGCCCAGCAAACCTGATTCTATAGACGGCTCCTGGCTTCTCTCTCAGTCAGCTGATGGATATAAGTCTGAGTCCTTCTCTCCCTCTCTCTCTCTCTCTCTCTCTCTCTCTCTCTCTCTCTCTCTCTCTTTCTTTCTCTGTTTTTCGAGACGGGGTTTCTCTGTGTAGGCTTGGTTGTCTTGGAACTTACTCTGTAAACCAGTCTGCCTTGAACTTGAAGAGATCCACCTGCCTCTGCCCCCCAAGTGCTGGGATTAAAGGGGTACGCCATCCCTCCAACTCATTGGTGTCTCTTTAGACTTTCAGTTGACTGGAGGACCCACATTAGAGGGCCACCAGCTACTCCAAGTCTACTGACTGGATTGCTTGCTTTGTTTTGAGACTGGGTTTCTCTATATAGCCCTGGCTGGCCTGGAAATTGCTATGTAGACCAGGTAGACCTTGAACTGTCAGTAATCCTGCCTCTGCTTCCTGACTGATGGCATTATGGGAGTACATCATGGTGCCTGGCCAATTCAAGTGTTAGTCACATTGAGGACTGCAGCATCTGGATGGATGTGGAAATGCTCACCTGGATATCATAGTTAGTCCAAGGTGATAGATGAAATTAACCAGGGAGACAGTAAAGTAGACTAGCAGCTGATATCTGGGACTTTCTCTGAGGGGTTCATGGCCCCAGAAGCTGTCCATCAAACCCAAGGTCTCAGTGTGCTTGTGTGTGTGTGCATGCATGTATATATGTGTGTGCATACATGTGTATATGTGAATGTATGCATATGTGTACCTGCATATGCGTGTGTGTGTGTGTGTGTGTGTGTGTGTGTGTGTGTGTGTGTGTGTGTGTGTGTGTGTGTTACTGGGACTATTAGCTCAGGGTCAGCTAATCTTAGCTATGGTTTTTCCCAAGTTAGAGAAACCTCTATTGTTTTCCTGAGGAAAATCTTTTAGGGTTTCTCAAGACTTTTCATAGCACACCTCTGAAAAACCATTTCCTGGGTCCCATATATGGGAAGTCATATTCTTTCCGATTCCTGGATAGACACCCGTGGCTGAGCTCAGGTTTTGTTCAGTTTAACCCAGCTAGGTCTAACCTACGTTGTTTGGCCCTGCCCATGTGTCAGCCTGCTCTGAAAAGCAGATGGAAATGGAGGACTCAGGTCCTTTTGGGTCTGGCAGAGGTGCAGGCAGGCAAGCACAGAAAAGATGGCAAACAAAACAAAACACTGGCATGCAGGCTCTCCTGGGAATCCAAGGCTGTCACAGATGGCTGACCCACCACATCACCAAGGAAGCTTTCTGCTTTAGTTCTTGCTAGGCAATGTTAAAAAAATACAGTTTTGGGGCGATAGAGTTGCACCCCAGTTGTTAGAGTGCGTGTTTAGCTGGCACAGTGTCCTGGGTTCAATCTCCAGCTTGGTGTAACCCAGATGTGGTGGCACATACCTGTAACCCCAGCATTTGGGAAGTGGAGGCAGGAGGGTTCAAAGGTCAAAATCACTCTCAGCTATGTGGCAAGTTTGAGGTCAACCTATCTCAGAGAAAGAAAAATGCCGTGATATATTGTTTATGATCTAATAAAGCTTGCCTGGAGATCAGAATGCAAAGCTATCCACAGCCATAGAGGCTTGGCAGTGGTGGCCATACCTTTAATCCCAGGACTCAGGAGACAGAGGCAGATGGATATCCTCTGTGAGTTCAAGGCCACCCAAGGCTACATGAGAGTGAAGCAGTCTAAAAGAGAAACACAGCTCACGCCTTTAATCCAAGCACTGGAGAGGTATATAAGACAGGAGCAGGGTCTCAGAGCTGGCATTCAGTCTTAGGCAATTAACCTCCAGCCATGTTGAGGACAAGATCTCTCCAGCCTTGATAGAGTAAGAGCTCTCTGATGGCTTGGCTGCTTTGCTTTTCTGATCTTCAGTTTGAACCCCAATATCTGTCTCTGGGTTTATATTATTTGTGCTACAGAAAATTCAAATTTTAAAAGGTCTTTTGAGTTAGTCGTGTGTGTGTGTGTGTGTGTGTGTGTGTGTGTGTGTGTGTGTGTGTGTGTGTTTGCATTGGAAATTGAGCCCAGATATTTAAGCATGCCAAGCGCATACTCTAATACTGAGTTACACCCTTAACCTGTTTTCAAGGTTATTATTATTTTTAAACCAAGGTTAGCTTGCTTGCCTTTGATAGAGAATTTAACAATAAAGAACTTGCCATCAGTATGGGGTGTGTGTGTGTAATTAATTAATCAGAAAGAACCAATAACCTTGAGTTTGAATCCTAAATGCTGTTACAATGAAGATAAAGATAAAATTATGACTTTGTGGAAATGTTTAATTAATAAATGTCGAGGGTGATTTTCATTAATGAGGAAACTAGTAAAATGTTAAAATGAATTCTATTCTATGCAGAATCCAAACAATATACAAATATAGATAATCAGGAATTGGGAAGGAATTTGCAGATAAATGTAAAACAAGGGGATGCCTACATGATAATAACCAACTGTTCTTCCACTAGCCGATGTTCATTTCCACAGACAAGGGTTCCTACCCCACTGCCTACATTCTACAACTCACAAAAGTAAGCGGGAAGCCCAGAGATGCCCAGGAAGGCCAGTAACCCGAAAGAATTCTCTAGGAAAAAACCTGCTAATGTAGTTTTTCCCACTTCAAAATCTTTCACATTAAAAAATTATTGCTGAATATGGAGATATAAATAGTTTCATGTTCATTGCTTCATCTTTGTTTCATCTGTGAACTTGAGCAGGTGTCTCTACAGTGGTTTATCTTGGAGAATAAAAATGACTATGTATATACTAAATATCTATGTGCATACATGCAGGCATGCTCACATTCAATAGTAGAACTCTTTCTTCTTTTCTTTTTTTTAAACTCTGGATTTGTTCCCAGGAAATCTTTCTTCATGCATTTGTTTATTTGCCATGTGCTGAAGACTAGCTCTACTGTGCACATGCTAAGCTAAAGCATAACCAGCCAGCACACAGTGAATGCCCGCCTCACAGACTTTAGGCATGGTGTTGGGAGAGAGACTGACAAGGAAAGCATTAGTTATGGTTTTCTGTGACACACTGTATTGAGAACCTTGGAGGGCAACCTTAGGGAGGGCAGACTGATAGCAGTGACTTGGGGGCCAAGGGTGTGGCCTGTGGGCACATTGTGTGTCTCTCTCAGTTCTTTCTAGACAAGAAATGATGCCTGTAGGTTGTGGTGCCAACTAGAGGAGCTTGCACATACTTGTAAGTACAGTGCTAAGTATTTGCTATTAATATTTAGTGACATGACCAAGCCCAGACAAAATCCAAGTCAGGGAAAGGCAAAGCCCACAAGCATTTTCTGCTAAACGAAATGATGAGACCACACTTAGGTATGAACTCTTTTTATGCTTACCCATGTTCCCTCCATAAGGTTATATTGGCACGAGAGTAACTTAAGCATCTCTCATCTGTGCATCTGAGGAACCCACAGTGTACCTGGAAGGTCTACAAAACTCTGCTCTTATTTGCAGCCTTTCTGGTATTAGGAAATTTCCTCCTGGGGCAGATGGAGTCTGAGTCCATCCCTTTAGATGCACAGCCTCTGAGAGTCAGCTCCTTTAGCCTCATTTCAGCTTTTCAAAAAATTTTATTCTTTGAGAAATTCATACAATATATTTTTGATCATATCCCATTCCCCAAGACCCATGCTGTCTCCATACTGTACCCAATTTCATGTCTTTTTTTAATTAATAACCCATGAGTCCAATTTACACATGCGCATACTCCTGGGTGTGCAGTCATCCACTGGAGTGTGGTTGACTGATCAGGGGCCACACCCTTAAAGAAACCGACTCTCCCTCACTCAGCATCAGAAGCCACTCACTGTCCAAGCTCCTCAGTTAGGGACGGGGCCTCACAAACTACAGGGTAAAACTCTATACATAGTGAAGTCCCCAGGACTCCTACAGGCTCTTTTATTCTGGACACAATTCTGTGTTCATAACCACTGGGATGCGTGGTTGGCTTCAATGGGGATGGGAGTCACAGTGGCCACATTGCATGACCTTTCAGATTTCAACTGGCGTGGAATGGATTTGAAGGGAGATGCATCCAGGAAGAGCAACGGTACTGTCACTGTTTGCTCCATGCAGGACCATTGGTGGCATTGCTCGGTGTTCTCATCTGACTGTAGAAGTACTAGCATGTGAGAGTCTCAACACATGAGACACTTGCCCTAGTAGCACCCACCCCTGCAGAAAGTACAGAGGGAGAAGTGCCAATCTTGGGCCAGGGTGAAGTCATGACTGCAAGTGTGTGTTTACTGAGCACCTCATGGTCACTTTCTGTTATAATCATGTTCTTTGAACTGCCCTCCAGGTAGGGGGATGGAGGCCCTGTGTCCAAGGGAC
The DNA here is from genome assembly GCF_003668045.3 of Cricetulus griseus. Lineage (NCBI taxonomy): Eukaryota > Metazoa > Chordata > Mammalia > Rodentia > Cricetidae > Cricetulus > Cricetulus griseus. The sequence continues at coordinate 25,739,078 of NC_048600.1, read as the reverse complement.
CTGGGATCTGACTGAAAGGCAGGTATCAGGCATTGTTCCCATAAAGGGGACATGCCCTTTGCAGTCTCTGACCTGGAGACAGACTGAACACAGGAGAAAGCACAGCATGGTGGGCTACTTCCTCCCATATGCTGATGCCCTGTGGTGGATGGGGGATGCCCTGAAGATGCTACTGCTCCTGGAGAAGACATTCACACTGCTATATTGCTGAGAGGGTACATTGGTCAGAAAGAGTCACACAGATGCTGGGTGGTCCCTATCCTAACTGAACAGGCTCTCTTGACAGTATTGTGTGGTTTCTAGCTTGTGGAAGGTGCAGGTGGTAAAGACTTCATGTCCTGAGTCTGGTCATATGAAGCATCTACTCTGAGCCAGGTATTTGAGAGGACTCTTGTTTCTGATGTACTCCATCTATTTGTTCTGGCTCGAAGCACCCCAACTCGGCTTGAACTTCTCCCTCGTGTGCAAAGCCAGATTGCCCATGATAACACACTCCCTCTGCTATTTCCCATTTCCTGCAGTCTCTAAAGGCAGCTTGTCTTGGTCCCCACTGTTCCTCTCTCATCAGAATGACTGTGGTCCTCACTCTGCAGGCTCTATTTGTTCTAATTAGACACTGGAGACCCACTGGGCAGGTCCTTTGCAATCCTTGCCCAGCTTTCCATCCCATTCTATTCTCTCTTGGTGGGAAGGTACAGACATCAAAGAGGGAGGAGTCACAGTAACAGTAAGCTGAACCTGGGTTGAGCTTGCTCAACTGTGTCTGCTACACAGACCTCCCTGTGTAGCAGGGGACCTTAGTTCACAGTCCTTACCCTATCTCTGCATGGTGCCATTAGATTGACCAGGTCACTGGCTTTCTTACAGCCACCATTGACCCTCACCTGGGAACTCACCAGGAATGCAAGTTCAGAGTCCCTGCCCCAGAGCACAGGGCAGTTGTGTTTTACCATGCCTGGGGAGGTGAGAGTTGTTGAGAGTTGTTGAGAGTCTAAAGTTTGAGGTCTGGTTAAAATGAATGCTAAGCCCCCTTTGAAAAGGACATATTATGCCTATTGTATTGACATATGGAATGCCCATGGGTGAGAGAGAGGGAGGGGGAAGGGGAAGGGAGAAAGGAGGAAGAGGAGGAGGGGGAGGGAGATGGGGAAGGTAGAGAGGACCTAGGGAGGGAGAGAGATGGGGAAGAGAGAGAGATGGGAAGAGGGAGAGGGAGAGGGAGAGGGAGAGGGAGAGGGAGAGGGAGAGGGAGAGGGAGAGGGAGAGGGAGAGGGAGGAGAGGGAGGAGGCTTACCCAGAGAAAACAAAGCACACAGTCACCCTGGAAGTCTCTTCAAGGCTTCACAAAGTATGACATTACTTAGATTATATTTCCACATTTTTCCCCCCAGCAAAAACTGACAAGAGACTCGTGGGAAGGTCCTGATGTCCCTAAAGAGATGTCCTTGTCCTGAACAGTTCCTGGAAAGGCTCCCCAGGGCAGCACCTGGACAGCAGGGTGGACAGAGACGGCAGCATTGAGCTTCTCAGAGCAGATACAGTTTCTCTATTGGTTCCTGACACAATTGGGTAAGTGTGTGCTGGCTCAGCGGGCCTCCAGCTGCCTGTACTCTGTGCCTGGCCCTGCTGGAACTGTGCCTGTGGCCTGAGAAGGGTGATCTGTTCCCGTGGGAAGCATTCCCAGCTCCTGTTGACAGGTTTGTAGCCAGGAAGGTCTGCTTTTTGGGGCCAGCCACTGACAGAGCCAGCAAACAGTTATCTTGGGCCCTAGGACCCAGCTCCTGGTCTGGCACATGGATGTGGTGACTATCTGTGGGTCATCTGAACTTTGTTTGGTTATTTTTAACATTGCTTTGAGGCCCCAGAACCATGTTGGTTGCTCCCTGGGGTTGCTGTGAGAGGTCATCCTATAGTATCCTCTATTTCACCCCCCCCCCACCTCATAGGAGAAAGATAACAGGGAGTTAGCATTGTGTTGGAAGAGTGCTACAAGGTGGCTGAACGGTTTCATATCTTCGATGCTCTACAGCAACCACGATAGGATTGCTATTAAGATCTGTATGTAACTTCCAGATGAAAATCAAGCCCCCCCCCCATAAACATCTTGACTAAAGCCATACAAAAAACACATGATGGAGTCATGTTATGCAATTTGGTTTCATTTGTAGATTATTGACTATTCTACGGTTTGAGTCTGAAATGTTGCCCACAGTGGGCTTTCATGTTTGCATACCTGGTCCTCAGGTGGCACTGTTTTGAGAGAGATTTGGAATGTGGGTCTGAGATGGAGGATGTAGGTTATTAGGGCCAGGCTGTTGGAGGCTATAGGCAGGGTCTGTCCTGTGTGCTGTGTGCTGCTTTATGGTCTGTGGAGATGTGAATAGCTGCTGTCCTGTGTACTTCCATCACCTCAGAGGAGCCACCCCAGCTGACATGCCTTCTCAGCCATAATGGACTGAACCCCAATACTATAAATACTTCCTCACTTCAGTTGTTTCTCAGGTGTTTTATCACAGTCAGGAGAGAACTAACGAAGTGTGCACCTAAATAACATCTCTTATGTGGTGGGTTTCCATTTGTAATTAACTTGTCTCTTACTTATCCTATCTAATTGTCCTATCTATCCCAATCTTCATAGTTCCATCTTGAAGTTTGAATTTACCATTTTTATAGATGTAGAAACTTTGGCTTGAGGGAGTAAGTCAGCTTGCCTACTGTTACTAACAAGAAAATGGCCTGGCCTCCATCACACATCTATGAATGTTTGTATGAGTGAGTGTCACCAAAGCCATTTGTTACTCTGTTCCTATAGGGGCTAAGTTTGAGGGTGTTCCAGAAGAAACTGTCCCTGGTCCAGGGTCATGGAATCTGAATTTTCACCAGCTCCAAACCTATTCTTTTGGCCTCTGATGCAAGGCAAAGGCTTTCTCTGAGAATTTGGACACCCTGCACCCCCCCCAATTATGTTACTTGATAGCTCATGTAATACTGATGTCAGATTTTTGTTCCTTTGACAAATGTCCAGGAAAAACAAACAGATTGGGTGAGGATAGCCTTCCCTTTGGCCCAGGTTTCAAGGACTCCAGATCAGGGTTGTTGGTTCCATTGCTTTTGGGCCTGTGGTGAATCAGAACAACATGGTATGAGCTAGCTCGGTAGAGCAAAGGGAAGGAGACAGGAAAGGGTGGGTCAGGGAATGCCCTTAAAAGTTAACCTCCCAGGGATCTACTTCCTCAAGCTAGTTCCCACATCTCAAAGGTTCCACCATCACCCTGAAGAGCATCACCAGCTGGGGACCAAGCCCTTAGCACATGAGCCTGAATGGATATTTTATATTTAAACTATGACACATGTCTGCACCACAGGACTGCTCTTCATTTAACAGATTTTTCAGTGATGCCTCAAGGCACATAATAATCACTAGTACTCAGGTAGCAAATGGGACCTCTAACTCAGGAAACATTCTAGAAAGTGTGACATAGGCTGTGGTGGTTTGAATAGGAATGGCCCCCATATACGCATGAGTTTGAATGCTTGGTCATAGGGAGTGGCACTATTAGGAGGTGTGGCCTTGTTGGAGGAAGTGTGTCACTGGGGGTGGACTTTGAAGTCAAAAAATACTCAAGTTGGGCTTAGTGTGACTGTCTCTTCCTGCTGACTGCCTATCTAGATGTAGAACTCTCAGCTACCTCTCCAGCACCATACTTGCCGGCATGACAACAGGCTTCCCACCATGCTTCCCACCACAATGACCATGGCCTAAACTTCTGAACTGTAAGCTAGCCTCAATGAGATGTTTTCCTTTATAAGAGTTGCCATTGGTTGCAGTATCTTTTCACAGCAATAGAAACCCGAATTAAGGCATCGGCCAGTGTGAAGAATTTATTCATTTGTTTCCTGGGGTAAAGTTGTCTCCATCTTGCAGGTGGAGAAAAGGGCTCAGGGTTGGTGGGGGAGTGATTTGATTATACAGAAGATATTCAGCCTGTCAGTCATAGACTGCCGCCTGCATCCTGGGTCACCTGGTTCTGAGCATGCATTTCATGCCAAGGACTGTGCTTGAACCCCCTGGTCAGATGACAGGTCTGAATTCTGTCCCCTCAGAACTCTTAGCTCCCTGAATATGAATATCTTCATAGACACCGCCTTTACAAAGGTGATAGGATGAGAAGGCCCTTCATGTGGCTCTAGTCTAACTGGACACGTGGCCTTGTATGAAGAAATTTGGATGCAGACAGGTGTGTGTGTAAAGAAAGACAATGAGAGGATGCAGTGTGATGGTAACTACAGAAGGCCCGCAAGAGAGGTCTCAGGAGAAGCCAAATTCCCCACACCTTGATGTTGATATGAACCATAACACGAGGAACTCCTGTTGTTTAATCCCTAGTATGTAGCAGCCTTAGAAACTTGGCATACCAGGCCAGCCTGTCTCCTAAGGTCTGGTATCTCTGTGGGCACTGGGCCTTTGAGTATTGCCTGAAGTGACCCATCCCAAGTGGTCTGTTGGCTGACACTGGCCCCAGGGCTCCACCCATGGGGAAGGAAGACTATGGAGTCTCTCTCTCTGTGGCACCTGCTCTCTTCCCCCTGTAGGGTCCAGTGAGGACATCCATCACCTGATAGTGCTTTGTAAATGAGCTCCTCAGAAGGGACCAGAAACCTGTCCCTTAATGGCTGTATTCTCTTCCCCCTCTGCTTGCAACGTGACTCTTCCATAAGTCTACTAATCTTATATCATACATACTGATGTTTCTCAGTTTACAGTGGGTTTCATCTTTATGCAGCTGTTGTTTGAAAATATCCCAAGTTGAAGGACAGTGTGTGAGATATCCCAGTCTTCAGAGAATTGCAGCTAAAGCAATCCAATCTACCGTGGAACAAGTGGTTTTCCTCCTGATTTCAGGGATGACTTGCAACTGTGGCTCATGGCTCTTGCACAGCATCGAGAGTGTTTCCTATCACATCTCACAAGCCTAAAAAATAATCAGAATTCAGCTGGGTGTTGGTGGTGCATGCCCGTAATTCCAGTACTCGGGAGGCAGAGGCAGGCGGATCTCTGTGAGTTTGAAGCCAGCTCCAGGACAGGCTCCAAAGCAATACAGAGAAACCCTGTCTCAAAAAAACCCAAAAAAAAAAAAAAATTCAGAATTCGAAAGTCCAAGTCCATTTCTATCAAATGCATGTCACTTTTGTGTCACTGAATCTAAGAGACTGTCACTTTTAAGAATCTTTTATTGATTCTTTGACAATTTTGAACATGTATACATTGATCACACCTACTTCCCAAACTCCTCTCATTCCTCCTGGAAAACCCTCAGCCACTTTACAGCACGTCTACCTCCCACTGCCTTCATATCATGTGTTTCCCCATCTTTTTTTATTTTTGAACCCACCATGTCCAGCTAGTGCTGCCTGATGGAATGCTGACTGATCATGTTGGCTTGATCTTGTATAGTCTCTTTTGTGCAAGTAACCATAGATGGAGTGAGTTCATAGATGCAATAGCTATGTCATGTCCAGAAGACAGCATTTCACAGGGTTCCTCCTTATTCTGTAGCTCTTACATTCTTTCCATTATCTCTTCTGCAGTGTTTCTGAACCTTGTCTTGAGTGGGATACGGAGTGGGGTATAGATGTCCCATTTATGGCTGAGCACTTGATAATTACTTATTCTCAGTGATTTAGCCAGTTCTAACTCTCTGCATTAATGGATGCCCACTGTAGAAGATGCTTCTCTGGTCAAGGTTGAGAGCAACGCTCATCTATTTAAGGCCAAAGACATAAATATGACAAGGCAGTTTGATAAACAATAGAAGTGGGTTCCCCCTAAGGGTCTGTAATCTCCCAAGCCATGAGATCTTGACCAGATTTACAGTAGGAGACATGGATTTCTTCCTCTGAACTGGGCCCATATCCAAGCAGAAAGTAGTTGGTTACCCTCGAAACTTTCATGCCACTGTTGCTCCAGTGGTTACATCTTGCCTGAATGGTTGGTCTTTTAGCCTTCAGGGTTCACCAGTGGTTGATACCACTGATGGCTTTTCTTTCCCAATTTGTCTGTCATTGTTTATTTAGTCTGTCTTCGCCCTGGTTGAATAAGTTACCTGTGGCCAGATGACTTTATTCATTTTGTTTCTGCTGGAACTCCAATGTCTAGGACAGAAGACCTGAGACCCAGCAGCCACACCCTGATTCTTTTTAACTAGATCAATACTCAAAAAGTACAGGTGCAAACGCCTCCGTCACAGCTGGGATTTTGTTCTGTGGGAGGGAGTTCCTGCTGTGCGGCTGGACTGTGTGTTCTATTGAAAAGTGTGCATCAAGAATCTCCTATGTCTCTGTAGCCCCAGGAGTCTTTGGACTCCTAACATAAGACATTTCTGTGAGGGCCATGACAGAGCTGGCCAGGAAGGCAGAGCAAGGGCTTGCTAGCCCGAAACTTGGTCTTACAGGTGGTAGAATATGGTCTTGTCCTTATGTCTTTTTCTGAGTTCTATTAAAACTAGCAGTATACTTAACCATCAACCTTAACTGCCTTCTAGTCCAGGCATGGGCAGCACTGTCCCCTGTCCCTTGTGATCTTCCTAGAATAAAACAGGCAGAGGCCCCATGGTCCTGCAGGGCACATAGCATGTGCTATCCTTGAGTGGATAACAAGAGACACGCAGCCTTCCTCTCTTTATTGGCCTTTTGAATCGGTGGAAGAACCCACAAATCCTCAACAGAGTTAATGTCATTTCCCCTGTGTGACTAGGGGTTGGAAAGGAGCAGGCTCCCAAGAAGAGGGTCAGCCTGTGATCGTCATCTCCAGTCCTCAGGGAGCAGTGCAGGCAGGGGGCAGGGCCAATGTGCCACAAGCCTGGAGACAGCATAGGTGCAGGCTGGCAGCTGTGTACTCTTGGGCCACTGGCTCTTCCTCTGGGAGCCTCTTTCTCCCTCTATAAGAAAGGAATGCAAATGTTTCCCAGGAGCAGGGTGGTACAGGTAAAGCCATAGGTGTGCTGCTGTTGCTCGGCAATGTTTGGTGTCCTCTTCCCCTCCTGGAGGGGTCATTGCAATGCAAGACCTAGAGTCTTAGGATAGAGGGGACAAATTTCAGGCACGTTGTATGCCAGTTATTGTTTTTTTTTGTGACTAGTTTATTTTTTCTTAACATAATGGTCTCCAATTCCACCTTTGTTGTCACAAGTGAGAAAATTTATTTTTAAAGGCCAAATAACATTCCCCTGTGTATGGACCACTCTCCTATAAATCCTTCTATCAATGAACATTTGCTTAGTTCCAAACTTGAGCTATTGTGCATAATACCACAGTGAATGTGGAGGTGAAGATATATCCTAAAATTACTGATTCCAAATCTTTAAGCTGTGATTTCTAGATCACATTGTGATAAATTTCTCAATGCCAGTTACTTTTAATTGTCAAGTTGACACAGCCTAGAATCACCCAGGAAAAGTTATGAATGAGAAAATTATCTAGATCAGGTAGTGGAGAACTTGGCCCATGGTCATATCTTTGGGGGGAATGTCTTGATTGCTAATTAAGACATTAGCAATCTGTGTCTTAGTCACTGTTCTATTGCTGTGAAGAGACACCACATCCAAGGCTGTGGCTGCAGTTTCGTCTGTGTGCAGAAGGACCAACGTGTAGACAGGAGCTGGGTTAAGGAAGGCAGGTGTAAGGGGCTTAGCCGAAGGGTTAATACAGCCAACAAAGGCTATGTGTGCTGAGATATTACAGGACCTTTGAGACAATGAGGGTCTTGCTCCAAGCCAGGAGACAATACAGTAGCTGGTGTTAAGTATTACATTCTCAAAGTTCCTTCACAACCTTCAGTGGTTGCCTGTCAGCTGTCACCTCAGACTAGTTCAAGGATCTTTGAAGTGTGATACCTGCCTAGTCAGCTTGATCTGTTCTCTCTACCTTCTGCAGCTCTTCTAGGACAGCCGAGTAGTGGGCAGGGGTCAGAAAGGAGTGAAATCAACCCCGAGCTTTGAAGTGTTTGTCATGTTGTAAATGAATAAAGAGGAGGGATGGCTATGCCCCCGGCATCCCGGCATCCCGAGAGCCACCTGCTACCACAGCTACTGTTCTCATCTCTGTGTTTACCTTTTCCTATTCTGTGGGATTCCTGCAGACAGATGACAAAAAGACCAGTTACTCAAGCCCTATTCAGCCACTCAGTTCCACCAGGAACTCTACCAGCTACTGAATTCAGAACGAGGAGTGGTTATTCTTGCTCTTGGCAAATTAACCATCTCCTTCGGCCCCAAGATTCTCATTGCAGGATGATTCCTATGTAGCAGTAGTGGGGATACCACGTTCAGGGGTGACAAAGCTGACTCCTGGTGATTAGAAGGGTTCTGTTTCCCCGCTTTGCTTACACACCCACTTCTTAGAAACAGCCTTCTTCTTCAAAAGGCGTGTGTGGTTCCTGTATGCACCAGCAGATGGCGCCCAACACTCCCGTGGGAACCGAGGCCACGACTTCCTGTGGTTTCCTCCTCTTTCAGCCCCTTCCTCTGCTTCTCTGGGAGGGGCTTGTCCTTTCAGGTCCCAGGCAGAAAGTCACGTAAAACACTGTCTGTCAGCAGATTCCTGGAAGATCGAACTGAATGATGTTTGCTTTGGAGCAGGGTTGGAGAGCTCTATTGACCTCTTTTCTCTGCCTTTGTCTCGTGTGAATGGCTCACTGGCCGCCTACTGGCTTTGCACAGCAGACTCCTGGTGGCTTTAGACCTTTCCCAATTGTTCCCTGGCTGCCTCCTCTCCAGGTTCTTTCTGACCGAGGAGGAAAGACATTCAGAGAGCTGGCCTTTATCCGACACTCTCTATGTCCACTCTCTCCCACAACCTCAGAGCCTGAAGACAGAAACCTGCTCTTTGGCTGGGGTGCCTCCTGCTGATCTCTCTGCTCTGATTTCCAAAGAAGGAGAGTTTGCCCAGCAGGGTTATCTCAGACCCGATTTTCCCCAGGGCCAGGTCTCTTGGAAAGTGCAGTACTGCCTTGCCTTTTCTCTTCCGACCACAGATGGGCTGACTACCCATGATATTGTAACTTTGCTGGCTCTTCAGCTATGCAATTTGGACAGCTGTTTTATTGTGCCGGTATCCCGTGATGGTCCCACTGGGAATCTCTAGCCTATGGACTCACTATTAGGTATCAGGACTATGGTTAGTATTTAAGGTCAGACTTTCCAGAAACATGATAGCCATGCTATAAGAAAGTATCTTTGAGACATAGGAGGTGGCTCAGTCAGTAAAGAATATGGAACTATGTTTTAGCCCCAGAACTCTTGTGAAAGGAAGCAGGACATGGTAGCTCTTGCTTCTAATATCAGCACTGGGGTAGCAGAAAGAGTCAGATCAACGGGGCTCACTGGGTAACCAGTCTAGCCTACTCTGAAAGTCCCAGTCCGGCGAGCTACCCTGTTTTCCAAAACAAGGGGGAATAGTACCTGAGAAATGCTACCTGGTGTTGTTCTCTAGCTTTCAAATACATATATCCAGGCACACGTGTACCTGCGTACAAATAAACACACACAGGCATGCAAAAAAAAGACACCTTTTCTTCCACCTGTTGCCCATTCTCTATGCCAGACAATAGGGATTATTTTTGTATATGTAAAGAAATATGTAAAGATGTGCTCTGTCTGTCCTCCAGGAGCCCCTGGCCAAAGGTGGGAGGTGGTGTGTGTGTGTGTGTGTGTGTGTGTGTGTGTGTGTGTGTGTGTTTGTGAAGACAGATACAGGTATTCTTGGTTGAGACACTCTGAAGAATCTACAAAGTCCAGGAGCTAAGAGATGGCCAAAGAATAGCCTGCTTCCTGTCACTCAGGAACCTTGTGGAGCTTTGCTGACCCCTGTAATGTAGGGTCCTGAGGATCTCGAGGTCTTGGTTTCCAGCAGGCACCCATAACCACCAGATAATGTGAGCCCATCTACCCCGAGGCTATAACTTCTTTCTGGTTGGATTGGGCTCCTTGTACCAAGAGATCATCGGGGAGGGAAGGCGTGACTGTCTTCCTCTTCAATGATGCTTCCTGATGGAGGGCAAAAAGAAATTTGTCATCAAGGTGACCCCTGGGCATCTTTTGGCATCCCCACACTCCCCATAGTTTGAAGAAAATAGGCAAACTCCACAATGGTAGCTAATAAGAGGTAACCAGAAGGGCTCAGTGATTCCTTTGGGAATGCCACACACCTACTGACCTGCCCCTGGTGCACAGAGAGATTTATTTAGATGCTATGGAAGAGGTGGGTGGTTAACTTCAGATGTCACCCCAAGACTGGCACAATAGCAGGACCCCAGTTCACCCCACTATGCCCTTTCCTTTAGCTTTCCCTAGAAACTGTGAACAACCAAAAAAGCCGCACTTGGATGGAATCCACCAGTTGAAATCACCAGGAGGGTATGCCTAAATGGTATGCACCCATGGGAATCTCAGGAATGGAGTGATCTTGCTATAAACAGGTGTATTTGTCAGGGTCTTCTGAAGGAACAGAACTGACAGAATGAATATGCACACTGTGGTTGGAGTACTCCAGCAATGGCTGTCTCCTGGTGGAAAGGCTAAAAATCCGGTAGTTGTTCAGTCTGTTCAGATACTGGATGTCTTAGCTGTCCCGTGTGGTGCTGGAGTCTCAGAGCATTGCCTGCATTCAGTCTATGCTACATTTCCAAAGAAGTACGTTCTAATACCAGCAAAGGAATGCCTTAGATCAGTAGGTGTGTCACTGCCCCAGGACGTAGATGCCAGGAGGGAGGTAATTTGTGGCAAAATTTTCAGCCTACCATATTTTGTTTTCAAAAGACATTTTTAATGGTACAAATGTATGTCTCTCTCTCTCTCTCTCTCTCTCTCTCTCTCTCTCTCTCTCTCTCTCTGTGTGTGTGTGTGTGTGTGTAAGTTTGGTAAATTTGGGAATTACATAAAACTTTCCTATTATGCACCACTCAGAGGTAATGACACATCTTAGCATGTTTCTTTCTTATCTATCTTGATAGCATCTGAATGAACATGTCACTGCATATGTTAATACATGCTTAGGCAATACTTATTTTTAAGAGTGGTAAAAAGAGTGGCCTCCCTGTTTTGATTGACTTGAATAGTTTCTGATGTCATCAAATTATTTCTGAAAATAGGATACCTTTAAATACTCTATTATGTCACCAGCATCATATCTTATTTAGTTCTATTCTGCCTGCTTATATATTTTCTTGTTGTCTAGGTTGGTTCTCTTCTTTTGTCTATGATATCAAATATTCTGGGGGCAAATCCCTTATCCCATACTTCTGTTGCTTTCCCCAGGATAGAGTCCCAGAAGTGAACCACAGGATTGCAGAAGATGGTGTTAGGGCTTCGGGTACCTCTTGGAAGTTGGGTTCCTGGAATTTCCTCCTCTATAGCACCAGCACTCTCCAGGATGTTGCATAGTATCAGTGCCCCCCCCTCAAAAAATAACAAAAACTCAAAAGGATCCACTAGGGGAAAACAATGGCTCTCTATTTTAATTTGCATTTGTAATCACAGGACCACGGTTTGGGGCTGTCCCATGGCTGTTTGTTAAGTGAAGGCTTTTTCCCTTTATGAAAAAATGTGCATTGGAGACTGAGTGTAGGAAGCATATGAATCCATCTGTGTTAACGTTATCGACACATTATTGCCTAAGCTGCAAACACTTCTCCATTTAGTTTATCCTTTGCTTGGTGTGTGTGTGTGTGTGTGTGTGTGTGTGTGTGTGTGTGTGTGTGTGTGTGTGTGTTGTGTGTACATGCATGCTCACACACAAGTATCATGATTATGTGGGCATATAGAGGCCAGTGATTGGCATTTTCTTCCACTATTACTTTCCACTTGTTTCTTGAGACAGGGTTGCTCACTGAACCTGGAGCTCACCAATTCAGCTAGACTGACTGTCCACTGAGCTCCACGGATCCACCCACCTGTGTCCACCCTCCAGGGCTGGGGTTACAGGTACCATTGGAACTCAGGTCTCCATGCTTGCACAGCAGGCACTTCATTGACATACTCACTCCCAGCCCCTGCTTGTTAATTTATTTTTAGACATATGGTTATGTGTGTTTTTCCAGTGTTGAATCTGCTTTTCTTTATTTTTTTGCCTTGTAACTTCCCCTGCTTTCATGCTTAGAATGTCAGTCTTAATCTATCTCTCAAAAACTGTCAAATATAGAGGCTTTGCCACTTAGCAGAGGAGAAGGGAAGGGCTGTCTGTCTTTGGAACCAGAATTGACAGGTGGAGTTGAATCTTCCGTGTGATGATTTTCCCACTAGCTGAGCACGGTAGACTGCCTCCAGGGTCCCTGTTAGCTGACACAGGGCTGAACAGCAAAGGCCTCATGTTATGTAGCTGTGAGACCAGTAAGAAATGACACAGCATTCACACCTGAGGCTTTTAAACCTCCACGCCCCCAAGGTGGGCATTAGTCTGGCCCAGGGCTGGGTGGTTAGCTCTGTTTTCTGCATTTCAAAACCTTGGTTTGGTTCATCATCACAGACTTCAAAGGCTTGCATGACACACAGACCTCAACAGCTTGCACACTGCACAGACCCCAGTTTGCGTCTTCCTCATAGTGTGGCTTTGAGTCTCAGTGGCCGTGGAGTCTGTCCCATGCTGTGTACCCACCTAGTGGCATGCACAGTTTTATGACAGAGGATAAGTGTGCCCTTGAAGGGGAGCCAGCATCATGTGCTAGTGATGGAAATGCGCTTAGTGCCAGAGATCCTCTTTGCAAAGAAGGAGAGCTGAGTCTGCTGCTTGGCTAAAGGTGAAAGGCAGCAGAGCAAGGAGGGACTTCTGCCACCACTTAGTGGCTCTGGCAAAGCTGCTTATGTGTCCCGTGCTTCTACCCCATATCCCTCTAGAAGCTCCTGTCACAGTCTCCCTTTCTTGGAGAACGGCTGTAGGGGTAGGAGATGATGCTGGCCACATCACAGCTGTTAGGATAAACCTTTCCGCCAAAAGCCGCCGGAGCCCCACCGTGCTCAGGAAATGGCAGGTGGTACTTTCACCCAGACAAAGAAAAGCTATCCAGGTAAGCAAGTTGTGACTACTGAGGGCACAGTTCTGTACTGCCCATGATCTGTTATTGAGCTACAGATACAGGGACGGAGGTTGGTATTGTAGCACACATGTTTTACAGCTGGGTGACACCACTGAGTTTACTGCTCCAGAAGTCTGCATAGCACCGTTTGGCACCATAAATGCTAGCCATCAGGGAGGAAGTGTCCATCTCAATTCTATCTTGATTTCTCTGTAACCTGTGAGACTATAAACAAGGTGGTTTTGTTTAGCATCTTACCATCTACTTCTGGGTGGGTAACTAAGAACAATGTTAAGTGGGCTTTGTTTCAATATGCTGCTTTTATACTGGGCAGGTGCAGGTATCTGCAAGAGTCAAGGAGATTGAGTATCAAAGAGTTTTCAGTCAGGTAGTCCTAGGTTCTCTATACCACAATGTCTTGATAACAAAGGTGGGCCTTGGGCAATAAAGTGAAAATAAGGCAAATAATTATAACATTAGTGCTTACATCTACATTGGTAGATTGGTGTGTGGCTGAGGCCTGGTTGGGTCTGTGAACTCTTTGAGGTCTCTCTCTCTCTCTCTCTCTCTCTCTCTCTCTCTCTCTCTCTCTGTATGTGTGTGTGTCTCTCTCTTTCTGTGTGTCTCTCTCTGTCTCTGCCTCTGTGTCTCTGTCTCTGTCTCTGTCTCTCTCTCTCTCTCTGTGTGTGTGTGTGTGTGTGTGTGTGTGTGTGTGTGTGTGTGTGTGTGTTTGGTTTCCTGTGAGCCAGGATCTGCTCATAATCTCTGAAAAAAATGAATGAATAAAAGCATATTTTTGCTGAATGAATGCCAGAAGAGAAAGAGGATAGGTGGATTCCATTCAGGTTAGGGCTTAGCAAACTGACACTGGGTACATGAGGTAAGAGAAGAGGCCATAAGGACTGAGGTGATCTGGTGACATCTGGCATGAAGAATCACATCATGATGATTTGTTTTCCTAGGCCCACACTGGTCCATTTTACTTGTCACCTGGTTTGTGCCATACAGGTACAGCTGTCTGCTACTGTATTCCCATCAGAAAACCCAGCCTTCCACTTACCACTGACTATGCAGGGACAAAGAAATCAAAACCATTGTCTTACACAGTTTCCAAACTACTGTATCGTATTGCAATGTCTTGGCTAATTGAACCTAAATGAATCACTTCACAGATTTCCTAGAACAGGAATTGAATGCATTGACCCATGGCTCTGTCATGCTTTTTTTTTTTTTTTTTTTTTTTTTTTTTGAGATGTGTCAATTGGTTACATTCATTCTGGGAGAAAAATAGCCATGAGGCAGTTTTCACACCTCACCTGCATGGTTAGCCCTTGGGTGGTCTCCCCTTCCAGTGGACCAGATTAATCTGTTCCTTATAGAAAAGCAACCACAGGCTGAAACAGTACCTCAAACGTCTAGTCTACACACTGTACCTTGGCATTTTAGCTTGATTAGTTCCATTCTTGAAGACGTTATGCAGTAATGAATAGCATTTGTGTAGCCAAGGTATGGAAGATTTCAATGCACACATTTCCAGATGACCTTCCTGGTTTCCTAAGTGCAAATGGCTTGTTGACCATTAACTCAGCTGAAGTGTTATTCTATCAAAACAAGATGAACATTATTCACTATGCTCAGAGGGCACACGAGATGCCACTGGTATCTGTAATTGTGCAATTTTGTGACTTCTCTGAGGCATATGTTTAGAAATTGTAGGAATAGGGGTCTCAGCAAATCTAGATTTTAATTAACTTTGGCTGTGATCACAGTATACGCTTTGGTAAATAGAAAAAATAATAATTATTATTTGGTCAACAAGGGAAAAATGAAGAGTTTAATAAAGTTCACAAATTAGTTCTTGGCTGTTCCCTTTTTGGAATTTGCTACTCTTCTTTAGGGACATTGTGGAGGAAAATTAGTGTGGTGTGTGTGTGTGTGTGTGTGTGTGTGTGTGTGTGTGTGTGTGTGTGTGTTGCATGTGTGGATTTGTGAGTGTGTGTGTTGCATGTGTGTACATGCATGTGAAGGAGGTCAGAGGTCCTTATCAAGCACCATTTCTTAGTTGCTCTCTGTGTTGT
Organism: Cricetulus griseus; assembly: GCF_003668045.3. NCBI lineage: Eukaryota > Metazoa > Chordata > Mammalia > Rodentia > Cricetidae > Cricetulus > Cricetulus griseus. The sequence goes on along the minus strand of NC_048600.1, from coordinate 25,723,934 downwards.
TTTGAGACAGGGTCACTCACTGAAGCTGGAGTGCACTGATTTGGGAACACCGACAGCAAAGTCACATGATCCACTTGTCTCTGCCTCCCTAGTCCTGGGATCCTTGAGAATGATTACCTTCCTAGAACTGTCCCACATTTCCCCATGACCATCACTCTTTTTATTTCTCAACATTCTGCTAGTTCCTGAAACTGTAAGTAAAAGGAAAATTAGTTAAAGAGCTGGTTCTCCTTAAAATTGTTTTTTTATTTTAAGTAAATTGAGTTGTTTTAAAAATAAGATTGCTGCTACTCAACCAGTAAGTTGAGTCTCAGAGAGAACAAACGACTTGTCTAAATTGACAGGGCAAATTTGGGATGATGCAGGAGCTCCCAGCCTAGGATGCTCCAGGCTTTCTCTTGTCTCTGGGGACAGCCTGTCCTACTCTGATTTGGGTTGTGTGTCCTTTCCTGGTCCAGCTGGGAATAATGGGGAAGAGAGTTTACCCAGTAACAGCACTCTCTCACAGCTTGGCACAAGATTGCTGCTGGCCTGTGTGAGGGCTGATCCGAGGCTGGGGAGGAGAGAGAAATCATGGACCCACATGGGCTTGTTCCACATAGAAGCCTAACTGCAGGCATATGCATCTTCAGCACCCTCCCTTGCCTCAGATAACACATTCAGCCAAGTTTCTTATCCAGGGTGCAATGAAACGATCATTTTTTGCCCATTAATTTCAAGTGAATATTTTTTGAGATTCCCTGCATATGAATGGGAAGTTTTGCTGAATAGAAGGTTTTGGGAGACCGTCTTACTTTAAGAAGGCTCTGGAGTACATGACAGGGAAAGACTCGGTTGCTTGCGACTGGCTTCCTTGGCTTAGTGTATTGAGAACAGTTAGCTGACAGGAGGGAGTCTTCAAAGAATTAATTTAAGAAACTGTACATTTAACACCGCAGCCTCAGCTGAAAGAGCCAGAGAGCAGAGAAAGTGCTGAGTGTGGGGAAACTTCCCAATGGCCTTGCTTCTTACAAGGAAGGACGGCCTCATCAGCATCCCTGGGGTGGGGATGGGGATGCTGGGGCTGGGGCATCCAAAGAGCCACACTTCACAAGGTGCACCTCACCTTCCTCAAAGCTCATGGGAGGATGATGAGGGACTTTCAGCATTGCCTTACCTTTATCTCTCTTTCACAGTCTTCTGACAAGTTATCTTTCTCTAGGAGACAAAGTCCCCCTCCCCTCCCCAGCCACTGGATTCCCCCAAGGCTTTTTCTTCTTCTAGGAGAGTCCTGGGGAAATTCTGATTTCCTGGGGTCTATTGTTCGAGTAATCTGATGGCCAAAGAAGGAGCAGAAAGATCCTTTTAGAGCAGTGGTTCTCAACCTTTTAATACAGTTCCTCATGTTGTGGTGACCCCCCCACCATAAAATTATTTCATTGCTACTTCATAACTTTAATTTTGCTACTGTTATGAATTGTAATGTAAACATCTGTGTTTTCCGATGGGCTTAGGCAACCCCTGTGAAGGGGTCATTTGATCCCCAAACTGACTTCGACCCACTCAAACTGACTTGAGAACCACTGTTTTAGCACATTCCAATTCCTGCCAGGTAGGGCATTTACATGTATGCCAGCTGGTCCCACCCTGTCTCAGCAGGGCAGTGAGCCCTGAAGAATGCTTGTGGTAGCTTTTACACGAGAGCCTTACTTGTTATTTTAGCTGTGTGGCAGCCATCCCTTATGTCTCTAGTGTTCTGGTATCCAGTCCTTGGGTCCTCTGGCTGGACACCATCATGTGGCTTCTGGTCCCTTTGACCCCAGATGTTCTTCTCTGGGCTTGTGTTAGCTTCCTCCTTACACTGTGGTGCCTTGAAGGCTGGAGCTGGAAGGGGACTGGCAGTGTCCTATCTCATCCTTTAGATTTGCACCTAGAGAAACTGAGTCCCATCGTGAGGTCTATTAGCAGAACGATTCTGCCCTGGGAGGGAAGTGTGTGCACCCAGAAGTGTGTTTTCCTTTGTGCACGGTGGCTCTATCAGGAGGAACCATCATTGTACAGTTTGCCTATTCTGCCCAAGAAAATGACTTTTGAGATAGGAAGAGCATGTGGACTCTGTAAGAAAAGTCCTGCCTGCTAACGTTTTATACCAAATCCTAGTTGTTACTGCATACAAACCCTTGACACCCCATGAGGCTGCGTTCTGAGCCTGGAACAGCTGTGAGGAGGAGACTCAGAGCTGGTTGCTTGGATATCACATGGCAACAGGGTAGTAAAGAAGGAGGTGAGCCTACCCCCTTGCAGAATGGAGCTCAGGCTCTTCCCCTGGCAATACATGGTAGGGAACTGCAGGCATGGCATCCCCCTCCTCAAGCTTAACTCAGGGAGAGAGAGCCCTTTTTAAACTAAGGGTCATGATCTCCAGCCCCTTCACCACATACTAAACATTGCCAGAAGATCATGTAAGAATAATACACAATTCAACTCCTTTTGAACAAGGCAGGCAGACACACAGCTTATTTTCTGTATCTTAGACTGAATCAGTTCCCCACTTCCCGGTTCCTCCTGGGAATTTCCTGCTATCTTGTTTACTAGGGACAGGTGACCAAGACTGGAGTGTATCTAAGACACTGGCTTTAGTTTAGATATATATATATTTCAATGTCTCTGTGTTGGTCATTTTTATGTCCACTTGATACATGCTAGACTCATTGTGGAAGAGGAACTCTATTGAGAAAATGCCTCCGTAAGATTGGCTTATACTGTATTTTCTTGATTGATGGTTGATGGGAGAGGGTCCAGCCCATTGTGGGTGATGCCATCTTGGGCTAGTGGTGCTGGGTTCTCTAAGAAAGCAGGCTGAGAAAGACATGGGGAGCAAGCCAGTAAGCAGCACATTCCATGGTCTCTGCAACAGCTCCTACCTCCAGGTTCCTGCCCTGACTTCTCTTGATGATGGACTATATGTTGAAATAACCCCTTCTTCCACAAGTTGATTTGGTCATGGTGTCTTATCACAGTAATAGAAACACTGGCTAAGCCTTTGACTGCATCTGTCCATGGGGCAATTCTTACCATTGAGCTTATTGTCACACGTTGCATTTTTACTGCTGAGCACGGTGATTCCATCTTAGTTCGTGTTCCATCTCCTTCCCAAGAAGTCTCCAGAAAGTTCTGTGAAGGTTAACCTTCTCAGTTTCACAAAGAGTTGTTGTTACATTTTACGTATAATGTGAGAGGTAACTTTTGTGAAGTGTGCACAGCTTCCTCTAATTTAGAATCTGCTGATGCAGTACAGCTGAATGCCTTAGCAAGCTAACTGCATATTTGCATCTACTTTCCTTGTCTGTTCTGGTCAGTTTTCATTTTCATCCCCTCCCAACCCCCATTGCCAGAGGTGCTTATTTTCCAGCCGATTCACAGGCAGTTGAGTTATCAGTTTTATATTTAGGTTTTCATTCTAAGAGATATTTTTAAAGTTCTCTCATGTTTGAGTATTATGCCAGTAGTCTTCATTTTATTTAAATATTTATGTATTTTAAAAAATATTTAAGCCAAAACATAGTATCAAGTAAGCCAAGATTTTAAGTCTGTAAACCTGACTTACATTTTTACACCATCCGGCCTGGTGTTTTTTTTTTTTTTTTCTGTAAGTCTTGTTTAAAGTTCCTTGTTGCTGTTGGGGTTGTTTGCCCCCGGATGAGAAGTCCTTTCCTTTGCCTGTATTGCAATGGGATTATACTCACTCTGCTTATTATCTTGGCTTTCAAATTCATTTTAATATCTTTTTGTTTGCATGGTTCCTATCCTTTTATTTGTTCACTTCCTTGTTCTCTTTTCATAACTCCATTTATTCATGCCAATTTATTGACTTAGGGATTATTACTAGGAATAAAAACCGGGGACTTGGAGTTGTGAAGGAGATGAGGTGGGAACACTAGGTGAGTCAGAGGAAGTAGTATTGGTGCATATTGATGGTCTGAACATATTTTATACATGTGTGAAACTTACAAAGAATCAAAACCTTATTTTCAAAGTGATTTCTTCCTGTGCATAAACTTTAGGATTTTTCTTGTTGTCTCCCTCCATTGCATTTTACATCACTATTTTTCTTTTTGTGGGGAGGGTGATGAAGCTGAATCCAGAAAGTTATATAAGGAAACAACTAGTAACAGCGGAGAAATGCAGGGTCATGCACAACTATATGGCAGAGAACCAAATCCAATGGTTGAAGAAAAAAATGACAAAGGATGAGAGAAAAGATGACACCAACACAAGGAGAAAATGGGTAACTGCTGGACCAGAAGAGTCAATCATCAGTGATTGCCTGAAAGGGCATAGTGGGCACTTAGTGAGTTGTGAGCCTATCAAGAAAGCCTTCTTCGAAGAATATCTTACTACATGCTGACATTCTGAAGAATAGATCAAAGTCCAAGGACAGCAAAAGAACCCTAAGATATTTAATAGAGAATACAAAACAAAAGCAACCCCCCATGATACAATGGGAGAAGGAGACCAGGTGGTTTCAGATTCCTTCTCTAACACTAGTTTAGGACTGTTAATGGACCACTTAGACAACTGGGAAGAGACAGCCACTCATACATTCTATACCAAGCCAAACTGTCATTTATAATTGGAATAACTCAGGTATTTTCCTGTCACAAAAGAAAACAAACCATATCTATTGTAGGAAACAAAGCCATGCTATTAGACTTTTAAATATCTTAGAAACTTAAAGTCTACAGGGCCCAGACTTTTACACATGAATATTTTTTATTCTAGCTTTCCTGCTTCTTCTCCTCCCAGGTCCCCTCTGTGAGATGAGAATGTTTCTCTATGTTCAAGCTATTTACTGTGGAGAAAGATTTGATTCAGGTTGTTCTGGTTAAGGGGGAGCTGAGAAACACAACAATGACGGGAATGAATGGATTTGTGTGTATGTGGATTTGAGATCAAATGTATCCCTATGTTTCAAAGGAAAATCAGATAAACTCTGTTTACAATGGAGCAAGTTCCCAGCCATTCAAATTCAATTATGTCAGAAGGACCAAGGGGTCATCTCAAAAAAGGGTCACTATGGTGGGTGGCATCACACAGACACATACTTGTCTACTTAATTACTCAATGCTTCTTGTGACCTTGGCTCCTTAGATCTCTGAGTCTAGTTCTTAATAACATATTGAATCATGATAATCATGATGTCCATTTCTGGTAGTTATTGTGTTTGTTCAATGAAATTCTCGGCATGGTGAAATACCGAACACCAAGTCAAGGATCAGGGATGCTGCTTGCAAGTGCACAACAGCGATGTCTTGTTTTAATGCCATGTGAAACCGGTGGCCGCTTCAAATCAAGCACTTGAAAAATTAAAGCATTCTTTTAACATCTGGGCCCAAGTAATTAATTCTTGTATTCATAAGCATTGGTGATACATTACCAAGTAATGGGGGCCTCTTGTGAATTATAACTTTTTAATTAATGCACCTCCGGGTACTGATTACTACTGAATTTATAGCATAGTTTGTATGTACTTGAGAGAGAAGAGATGCACCTCCCTCGAGCAGCTACACTGCAGCCCTCAGAGCATGTTCTAAGTCAGGCCTATCCTGGTTCCAGTCTGTCTTGTTCAGTACACAGAAGATTTCCCACAACTTTTCAGTCATCTCAACCACACCAGTGGGTTGCCTGGTCCCTTGTCTTAATTGCAGGCCTGCAGCAAGTCTTTCTTCTCCTCTTTCCCCTCTACAGGCTCCATTTTCTGTCTCTGGTTATCCCAGTGGGATGGCAGCCAAGTACTATCAGTGGGGCTTAGTGGAAAAGAGCCTTTTGCTTGTCAAGTTTGATTCTTTTGTGCATATTCATATATGTGAGTATGCGTATGTGGAATATATGTGTGGATGGTGTATGTGTGTATTTGTGAATATGGTATAGGTGTGTGTTTATGGGTGTGTGTTTAGATGTGTATAAGTGTGATGTTTGCATATGTGGCTGTGCATATATGTGTGCCAGTGTGAAGTTTTCATATGTGGGTGTGCTTGTGTCTTTTCATGAGTACAGAGGCCATAGAAGGCTGCCAGGCCCTGTTCTATCACTTTCCACCTTATTCCCCTAAGACAGGGTCACTTGCTGAACCTGGAGGTAGGCTGGGAGTAAGCAAGTACATTAATCCTCCTGTTTCCTCCCTCCCAATGGTGGAATTACAGGCACACAGGAGGCCATGTCTGGCTTTTTACAAGGGTACTGAGATTCAAACTCAGACCTCAAATGCTTGTGTGTAGGTGGTTACACCCACAGAGCCATCTCCCCTGGCTTTAACTCCTCTCTCTGTTATCCATTGATGGACGATGATTCTCCTTCCTGAGCCTCAGTTTCCTCTTTGTGTGGAAAGGGTTGCAGGCTGCTGCAGGTCTCAAGGATTAGAAGGAATAGACATGGAAGAGAATACTCTATTGCTGGTGGCATCAAAGGGTCTGCAGGGTTGGAGGCAATGAGATCATGTCTTGAATGGCTGGAGAAGAGATCAACTTTTCTCTCCTGACCTTTTCTCTCTCAAACAGACAGGGGACACTGAGAGGGCAGTGTGTTAGTTACTGGTCTCACTGCTGTCACAGAATAACTGACAAAAACACTTAACAAAGGGGAGGGGCTATTCTGCCTCATAGCTTGAGTGTATGATCCATCATGGCCATGAAGGCATGGTGGTGGGAGTGTGAGGTCACATTGCATCACAGAAAGCAGAGGGCAGTAATGCTTGTGCTCAGCTAACTCTCATTTTTATCCACTCCCGGACCCTAGCCCATGCAATTGTAGGTCTTCACGGAATGGGTCATCTCCTCTCAGTAACCTAATTCAGAAGAAACCCCCCCCTAACAGAAACACTCAGCTCTTGTTTCCTAGGTGATTGTAGAGCCCGTCAAATCAGAAGGAAAGGTGCCAGCTGGGAGGGCAGTGTGGTTATGTCACCTCTTTCTGTCTTTGTTGGCTCAGAAGCTATACTGGCCTTGGTTCTAACGGCCTAGTCAGCCCTGGAACATAGGGCATCCATCAGGTAGCTCTCAGTCCCCAAGACTGAGGGCCAAGGCTGTGCATCTGAGTCTGGCCATCATGATCAGTGGGACCCTGTGGTTGAAGGTGGTTCCTATCATCTCTCTGAGCCTCCTTTGCCTCAGCCCCAGCCTCAGTGTGTAGCTCCCAGCACCTCTCCCACCAGAGCTGCAGGGATGTGCCAGTGCAGGGGTGTGCTAAGACAGTGAGCATGAATGTGATTTATCAGTTACAGAGAGCTGTGCAGATGGTAGATATTAGAGCAGATGATCTCAATTACCCCTTTCAGTCCTAGAGATTTGTGATTCTAGATGTGCCCATGCAGGAGGGCTGGCTTCTAACCAAGCAGCTGCTGCTGCTGGATGGGCTTTCCTCAGGTCCCCACCCCTGCTTCAGCTCTACTTGTGTGTGTGTGTGTGTGTGTGTGTGTGTGTGTGTGTGTGTGTGTGTGTGTATGTGTGTGGACATACGGTGCGTGGATGTAGTTTCTGAGTGCCTGTGTATGTACATGGATGCCTGAGGAGGGCACCAAATGTCCTCTATCACTCTCTGCTTTATTCCTTTGAGGCAGCGTCTGTCCTTGAACAGAGTGGTGTTTTTCAGCTAGGCAGGCAATCAGCCAGCCCCAACAATCCTCTCATCTCTATTACCTCCATAGTGTTGGGAGTTATAGGTGCAAAGACACCATGCCCTACGGCCCCCCACCCCCGCCCTGCCTCATGTCCTCATGGTCACACAGCAAGTGCTCTTAGCCTCAAAGTCATTATCTCCAATTTCAGTTTCCAGCTCTTGACAGGCAACTAAGACACTGATGGGGGATGTCCTTCTGTGTGTATGTTTCTCTTATTGGTTGATGAATGAGACACTGATTGACCAGTAGCCAGGCAGGGAGTATAGGCAGGGCTACCAGATAAGGAGAATTCTAGGGAGAGGATGCAGAAAGAGGCTGCCAAGGAGACACCATGTAGCTACCAGGAAGATAGGACACAGAGGGTATTTTCTGGTAAGATAAGGTCATGTAGAAATACATAGGTTAATAGTTACGGGTTAATAGTTAAGAGAAAACTAGCCAGTAAGAAGCCTGATCCACCAGCCAAACAGTTTATAAATAATGTAAGTCTCTTGTATTTATTTGAGGCTAACTGGCTGTGGGACCAGGTGGGACAGAAACTCCATTTACAAGGAACTGTCTGTCCCCTTCCTGGAAGGAAAAGTCCCTTTTTGAAGTTCCCACCGTGGGGACAGTGGTTTGTTTGACTGAACCAAACTGAAGCTCCATGTTGGGCAGAGAGATTTAGGGCTACTGAGATAATCACACCCTTTGAAGCTTAAACCAAGCTTTCTTGAATTGAACTCAAAATTTGATTCCTTTTATTTAGTCCCACAAAGCTCTACACAAGCTTAGGGGACTTCTTGGATCTACCATGGGCCTACTGGGAAGACATAGAAGGCCATTCTTGTGACTAAAGTGTGCACGAAGCTGAAGCAGATGGTATATATCTGAGGACAAAAACATGCTTGGAAGTGTAGATTTTGATGGTCTCCAAAATGCCAAACATTTATAAATAGACCGATATAAACAGGGCAAGAGAGATACCTCTTCTCATTGGGCTGGAGTCTGGCTTGAATGGCACAGGCATGGGCAAACCACAGCTCCTTTCAAGTCTCCTGAGGTCCTGTCTCCTTCATGTCCTGTGTCTAGACCAACCAGTTTTATCTGCAAGATCAGCTTCTTAAGTTGTGGTCCCTGGTGCAAAGTGAAAACCTGGTTACTATGGTTTGATGTATTGCCCTATGTCCATGAGTTGGAGACATAACCTCCAATTTTATGCTTTGTTGGATTGTAGGCGGGGCCTTTGGGAGGTATTTAGAATTTGAGAAGGTTCTGAGGGTGGGACCATCAAGGAGGTGCTAGTGGCTTTATAGAAAATGTGACTAATAGGCTGGGCATGGTGGCACATCTTTGATTCTAACACCTGGGGGGCAGAGGCAGGCAGATAGGACAAGGATGCTGGCTGCATTTATCTGCCTAACAGTGTCTCTCCATCTTCTAGGCCACCTCATAAGTGCAATGCTGCTGTTTGCTTCTCCCCTGACCCTCCCAGTGCATGGGAGGCCCCTGTCCTGTGCTCTTAGGGCATCCTTTTCACACTTCCATTATTGTGCCATTAGCTGTAATTTATGGTTTGTGCGTTCATTTGCTCTCTCAGCATTTGTGAACGGGACTGTCTATTCTGCTTTGGGAACCTTGCCAAGTGCTGATGTTTGTCTATAAAAAGGCCCACATGAGGGCTAGAGCAATGGCTCAGAGGCTACAAGTGCTTGCTGCTCTTGCAGGGGACCTAAGTTCAATCCCCAGTGGCAGTCACTTCAGGTGACTAACAATGGTTTGTGACTCCAGGAGATCTGATACCCTCTTCCAGCCTTTTGTGGGTACCCTAACACATTGCCTACACACACCCAGACATCCATCTATTCATCCAAATACAAATGCAAACACAAATCCATCTTTTACAAAAGATTACACATGCAGAACCTTTGGTCTCTAGCTGAGTGGTGATTGGAGCATGGTAGTACTCACTCCATCAACTGATTAGGTCACTGGTGAGCTGTTGGCAAAATGGACTATCAGGACATAAGGCCTGGTTGGAAGAAGCAGTCATCCCAAGTCATCCTCCTACACATGCAGAGTACTTCCCTGCAAACGCTTTTTGTTGTTGTTGATTATTATTATTATTATTATTATTATTGTTAATTTCGTAAATTAGCTTGCAAAATAGCAGGTTTCTCCCTTGTCTTTTCCTTTCTTTTCCGTGCTAAAAGACACAGATGTACCTTTAAAGGTTGAATGTTGTCTCTGGCATGAGAATGCCCTGTGAGGTTGTCCATCAGGGAGGTGTTGTGATGCTTTGTTGTGTTCTGACAAATAAAGCTTGCCTGGACGTCAGAGGGTGGAGCTAGCCACTAGTTAACCATAGAGGTCTGGAGGTCTGTACAGAGAGGAGACAGAAAGTAATAACATGGGGCAGAGCAGGAAGTAATAAGGTGGGGTGCAGTAGGGTCTTGGCCCCTTTTGGTCTGTGGTTGCTGAGAGGAAAGAAGGGGCTGAGGCTGTTCCTTTGCTTCTCTGATCTTTCAGCTTTTACCCCGATAGCTGACTCCTGGTTTTTTATTTTTATTTATTTATTTATTTATTTATTTATTTATTTAATTATTATTATTATTATTTTTCAAGACAGGGTTTCTCTGTATTGCTTTGGAGCCTATCCTGGAACTTGCTCTGGAGACCAGGGTGGCCTTGAACTCACAGAGATCTGCCTGCCTCTGCCTGCCAAGTACTGAGATTAAAGCCATGTGCCACCACTGCCCAGTGACTCCAGGTTTTTATTGATTACAATTAATTAGATTCAAGCTTCAGGGAGACCCTACAGGCCCACAGTATAGTCTGCTGGCAATGCCCAGGCTGCCTGCCAGCTTGCATAAGATCTTGTTGCTGAAGACAACACACACTGGATTCACAGCAGAGACATGAAACTGGAGCTGAACTGGAAGCATCTCCCTTTTTGGTTAGTTTACATAGTGCCAGAAGATATTACATAGGCTGCCTAGATAGAAATGTCGGCAGTGGTCCATTCAACTGTGAAGCCTGTCAGCTACAATACCACCCTGCCAGGTAGTCCTGCCAGGCAAGATGTGCCCACTGTGCAATAGTGTCATGGACATGCTCTTCTCTCCCCTCAAAGGTGACATTCACAACTGGTGCCTTTAATTCTAGAATCTGAACACTCCCTATGAGATTTCCAGGTCAATGGATATGGGTGTATTTTCCCCTCCTAGTCAATTTGGACTTAGCTTGTTTGTATTTGAGGCTGGCTTTGTCTTTAAACTTCATGATGTGATGGTTATCCTGTCTTCTCTCTCTTTTCCATCATGCTTGACCTATGATATGTTTGAAATTCAGGTGGTATTCCTGGCTATGTTTAAAATATACAATATGTTATTTAGGAAGAACAGAGAAGAAAGAGTGGATATTTTATTTACACTTTTAACTTACATTTTTATTGTTCTTTGAGAATTTCATATGAGTATAATGTTTTTTAACATTAAGTAATATTAACCATTTTTATTCTTTAATTACTACTCATATTTACATATCCATCCCCCCATTCCCTTGCCCTCCCATCCTCCCATGTTCCCCACCAACCCCCCAAACCCATCCCCCAACTCCTCCCCAGTGATAGTGAGGCCCTCCACCAGGGACCTTCAAAGTCTGTTATATCATTTGGGGGAGGGCCTAGGCCCTCCTTGCTGTATCTGGGCTGCAATAGTATCCCTCCATAGGGAATGGGCTCCCAAAGTCCATTTGTGCTCTAGGAATAAAGACTGGCTCCACTGCTAGCCAGTCTTGGCCTCCTAGCTGGCACCCACATTCAGAGGGCTTGGTTCTGTCCAATGCTGTTTCCCCAGCTTTATGTCTAGGATCCACTGTTTCTGTGGGTTTCTCCAGCCCCCTCTTGGCTCCTTTGCTCATCCCTCCTCCCTCTCCACAATTGGATTCCAGGGGTATAGTTCAGTGCTTAGCTGTGGGTGCCTGTTTCTGCTTTGAACAGCTACTGGATGAAGGCTCTAGGAATGGTAACCAAGGTAGGCGTCAATCTCATTATAGGGGAAGGGCATCAATGGCATCTTCTCCACCACTGCTTGGATTCTTAGTTGGGGTCATTCCTGTGGATCCCCTAACATTTCCCCTGTGTCAGACCTCTCTCCAAACCTGTACTGTCTCCCTCTATCAAGGCATCTCATTTCTTGCCTTCCTCTATTCCTCCCCGTCTCAGTCCTCTTGTTCTCCTCCCCCATCCCCTTCTTCCCTTCCCACCTCCTTCCTGAGTACAATGTTTATATCATTCCATCCTTACTACTTCTCCCATATCAGCAAAGGTTGCACGGAGCACCAGTTACCTGTGACTGTCCCCTGTCCCTCCATTCCCTCTGTCAATTTTCCTCTATAATATAATGAGGGACATGGACTGATTATGGGGGTCCCAGGCTTACTCATGACCAGCTATTTCCAGGTGTCATTCATGTCTTCCCCCTAAGATTCCCAACTCATTTCCCTGCCTGACTGTTCTGTGCTTCATGAGAAACTGATGCCCCTGGGAAAGGCCTCCACTGTGTGCCCTGTGGGGAGGCACAGCTATTCTGTAGACTCATCACGACACACAGTGGAAAAGAAAAACCAGGTCACCTTGCTCTCTCAAGATTGCTGATCTGGATGTGAAATTCAGATGTCACAGCAGTGTCTCAATGTGCACTCAGGGAGATGCCAATAAAGCTTGACTCAGGATAAGTTTTCTCCAGACAAAATGGCAGCAATCGACAGCTAAGGATCCAGACCATTGGCAATGGTTGGAGAGGGGAGGTGGACACTGGGTGCTTGCAGTGGTGTGGCCAGAGGGAGAGCATTGGGGAGTGCACAGAAGCAAGGCAGAGGTGGAGGAAGCTGAAATGGTAAAGGTGAATGGGTAGGGGCTTTGCCCTTGGGAGATACAGGGACTTGGGACCTTAAGGTATGGAGGAATGCTGTGATGAGGGGTGTTCATAGGAAGATGTTGGACACATTTAGAGACCCGGAGTTTAGGTCTAAAGTCACTTTACCTTGGGAGTCTGTTTTCTAATACAGCCAGGGATCGCTTAATGATAGCGACATCGTATGCTTTCTGTCACTTGGTAGGTATCACAGAGCACACTCACCAATGTAGAAGTAATAGCACTGCCCGGCTTGGCTTCCTGGCCTCATAGCTTGTTAGGAGGCTGCACACTGGGCCATGGTGGTGCTTAGCAATGGTTGAGCAAGGTTTGTTTATGTTTTGACAATGAACCCTTCTTGGAGACAGAAGCTCCCTTTTAATCATAGCTCACATGATAGCAGTCAGTGGAGCAGAGTTTTGTGCAGTGTGTGCTGAGCTGCATCGAGTTTGGGAGAGCTTGGTTCTAGGTCTGTGGGATGCTGACCCCTGGCCAACTCTGGAGACTTTTTTCTCTCAGCAGCCTCATTTCCTGTCTAGATGTGCACAGGTTTGGGTCACACCCTGGGGTGCTCTGCAGCTCCTGTTCTTGCCTATGATGGGACCCTAGCAGCTCACACCTTCTCAGTGCTTAGGCACTCTGCAAAGCCAGTGGCGGCTGAGAAAATCTGCACGCCTCTGCTCCTCTTCTATGCCTGGAACACCCTTCACTCCCTTGTCTTCTTGGAGTCTGCTTCTTCACCCCAGAAGGCTCAACTTTGGAGCTCCTGGAAGGTCACACCCTCTGAGATCCTCTTTGACCCATAGTAACAGCCCTGACAAAGCACTAAGACCAGTGCTAAATAGTTTTTTTTCTTTTTAAAAGACAGTCTCTTGTAGAGCAGACTAGCCATGAACTTACTATGTAGCCAAAGATGATCTGGAACTTCTGTTCCTCCTTCCTTCACCTCCCAAGCACTGGGATTACAGGTATAATCTACCACACCCAGTTTTATGCATACAAACTGAGCAACATCTCCAGCCATAATGACTTATCTCATGGTTCTGTATGCTACAAGTCAAAGGTTCAAGGGATGGCAGGGCTGCTCATCATGGTGCTGGTGTTCTAGGTTAGTAATCTAGATGCCATTAGAAATCTTCAGGCACCTTGGCCTGTAGAGTTGTGGCCCCACCCATTCTCATGTTCACAAGGCTTCCTACTGTGTGCTTGTCTCAGTCTCTTCTCATCTACGTTTTGTGACACAAGCCATATGGGGTTGAGGCTCACTCCAAATAATGTAGCTCTGGTCTTAGTGCTTTGTCAGGGCTGTTACTTTGGGTCAAAGTGGATCCAGAGGGTGTGACCTTCCAAGAGCTCAGAAAATTGAGTCTTCTGGGGTGAAGAAGCAGACTCCAAGAAGACAAGGGAGTGAAGGGTGTCCCGGGCATAGAGGAGGAGCAGAGGCGTGCTGATTTTCTCAGCCACCACTGGCTTTGCAGGGTGCCTGAGAAGCACTGAGAAGGTGTGAGCTGCTAGGGTTCCATCATAGGCAAGAACAGGAGCTGCAGAGCACCCCAGGGTGTGACCCAAACCTGTGCACATCTAGACAGGAAATGAGGCTGCTGAGAGAAAAAAGTCTCCAGGGTTGGTCGGGGGCCAACATCCCACAGACCTAGAACCTAGTTCTCCTTATACAAGACACAGTGGACCCTGTTGTGATGACTCACCACATTATTTCTGAGTAAGGTTAAACACTAAGGAAGATAGGACATTAACATCAGGACAAGTCCTCTTGTCTATGACCTAGCGCTTCCTTGTGTTCCAATCTATGACACTGAGGACTCACAGTTCCCCAGAATCCTGAGCTGCACCTGGGATTCCAGGGGAGTTAGGATTCACAACAGCAGGAGCTGTCCCCTGTGGGTCTGATAATCAGCACCAAAGGGGCAGGTATCAGCAATGCTCACATCTGCAGCTCTTCCCAAGAGCACAGGAGAGAGAAAGGGGTAGCTTTTTGAGGGGCACAGAGGGTTGAAAGGATGTGGGTGGGTGCCAGCAGGAGAGAGCTGGGTGACACCCAGAGGAGGTGGGTGTGGTCAGAGAAGAGAGGACCAACTGGGACTCAGGAGAGGTGAAGTTTGGAATATGAAGGTGTTCCTGGCCTGCTGGGGACAACTTTCCAAATCTTGGAAAGTGTCCCCTGTTGCTGACCAGGGCCCAGGTGTTTCTTATGTCCTTTATTGTGGGGATCTGACTACAGTTCCAGGTTGACTCTCCCCTGAGTTCTGGCCACCCACATCCCACATCTCAGATTTCATTTTGGAAATCCCTCCTTATTAATCTCCTGGCTGGATCTTGCCTACACTGAGAGCTTTCTCTGAAATCTCATGCTTTATTTGAAAATTTATGCAGGTTTTTGAGTTTGCTTCCATTTTTCCAAGTGTATGCTAATGTAAAAATATTATTTGAAATGGTTTCACTTTGATGTGGGGGTATGGGGGGGTCATGCTTATCCCTGGCTTGCTGTACTTAGCTTGCCCTTAATGCTAAAGTTTGTGAGGCAGAATGTCTTGGCCAGCTGCTTCCTAGAGTTTTGGATTATTACTTCAGTTCTTGCCACTTTTGACCTGGATGGGTACCCTCCTAGGGGCAGCCACTCCTTGATGTTGGACCCAGGCTTCTAGCCTTTCTTTTATTTGTGGTCCCTAAGAATTGATTTACAAGTCCTGGCTGCCAGGGCAAAGCCAGACACGTCCCCCGCCCCCATGAAGCCTTTTTGACAGATGTCCCATTTTCACTCCTGGATGGGGTATGCACCTCTGTCTTCAGGGAGCCATGGACCTTCTTTCACCTTTGAACTTCTGCCCTCTGCCTTAGATATTTCTAAAGGGCCAAGGAGGATCCTCAAAGGAAGACCCTCCCTTTCTCAGCCAAGAAAATAATAAGGCAAGGAAATAGATGGCACTTTGTCTGGCCCTGGTGGCCATTTCTCTTGTTTAAGGTCCTTAAAATTGTTTTGATTAATTTTTATGTAATTTCTAAATATATGTGAAAATCTTAAAATGCTTAGTTTTAAATTAAAAAGTTAAGAATTTTCAATGTATACATTCATTGTACACGACACCATGTTAAATAAGGATACTTTCACTCCAGTGCATATACAAATATACCTCTCTTTCTCAACTCCCTGTCCAATCAGACCCCTTTGTCCTCCTAGATATCACCACTTCAGCTCTGTCACAAATACGTATATCATTTAATGTAGCTATATAAATTTCAGGACCCACTAATGAGACAAAACATATTTGTCTTTCCAAGACTGGCTTAGTTTGTTTAATGTGATCATTTCCAGTTGCACCCATTTTCCTTCAAATGGCATAGCTTCATTATTTATGGCAGAAAAATTTCATTATGCTTATATACCATTCCCCTGTGGTTGGACACTAAGGATGGTTCCACTCTGCTTTTGTGAATAATACTGCACTAACACTAATGTGAAAATATGTCTGTGCCATATTGACTCAGCACCCTTGGGTGAGTCCCTAGGAGTGATGCCCAGCTTAGTGTCTTGTCCATTTTCTCCACGGGCTGTACAGAGCCTGGATAGAGGTAGTTGTAGGGCACAGATTCAAATTTAGCCTTCATGGATTGGGTTTGAGATCTCACACCATCCGTTCCCCTGCTATAAATCTGTTTTCTCATTTATGAAATAGGAGTATTCACTTAACTGGAGTTCCGGGTGACAGAGCCTGTAACACAGTGACGTCACAGAACAAGCGCTCTGTTCATGTGCGTTTTCCTCCATGTTGCCCAGCCACCCCAGCCTCTTTCTCTGCAGTTGGATGAGCTGTTTCTTGAGAGGGTCATCTGTTCCATTCCTGCAACATCTGTATGACTAGTCTGGGGCCTATGATGACTGTGCAGATTATACCCCAGGCCTACAGCGGTGACCACCAAGGCCAGCTTGAGACCACCCTTTTGCACAGTCTTCCTCTGAGTCTTCAGCCAAGCTGGACCAGGACCATATTGGTAGGGATGTGTATGGGAAGGGGATGAGCAGTCTCCTTGACATTACCGACTGGCCCCCGAGGTGTGAGTATCCTCACGTTTGCTCAGATACCAAAGGGCACTAGCTCTTTTTCATACTGCAGTTTCCCCCTTTCCACTTGCATGTATAACTGTCCCTTAAAATGACAAACTTGCTTATTGTAATCTTGCACGATTCCCTATTCAATTTTTTTTTATATCTAAAACCCTGCTTATAAGCTCCCTGGGGGTGGGAACTATATCTTGTTATTTCCTTACATGTGTCTTGCACATTTCTGATATTGTTGTGTTGGATTTTGATATATAATTTTTGTCTGTGTTTGAGCCTGTGAAAGCCACAGTAGCTTACATATGCAAATAGGTCAGAACTGAACAAACTAGTCTTCCTGTCCCTTTCATCATTTTCTTGCTGTGGGATTTAGTTATTGCTGTAATGGGAAAAGTCAAGTTCAGAGAGATCCAACAACTTACTGAAGGTTGCACAGTTCATAAGTGGAAACAGGGCCGGTGGGGCTGTGGGCCTGGACTGTGGAAGGTTTGCAATGCATGGTGCAGTAGAGCGCATCCTTGAGTTCCACAGAATTTAATCTTGCTGCTTTCAGCCTTGTCATGGTCAAAGGTCATAGTGAAGTGTCAGATCTGAGCTGTGTGCTCAAGAGGGCTGGGTCAGTCTTTCCCCAGAGAGCAAGGCTCTTTAGGAAGTCATTTCCTCATGTTCTTGCTCTAAAACACAAGTTTGGGACTAAATGCACAATTGCCATTTTATTATATGAACACACTACATAGATCACATCTAACGTTATGACACTCCTTCCCCAATGTTTCATATTTTTCCAAGACTCATATTGATGGAACACGTTAGAAATAACATTTCATAGTATGATGACCCCAGAGCAGCCACATACCCTTTCTTCTGTCTGTTCTGTCTCACCTTGCATCTGCCTCACATTTATCAGATCTTTTTCCGATAGAGCAGAGAGAGAGAGGAGAGAGAATCCTTCTGGTGAAACACCTGAACACTCACTTGGATCCTCTTTGGGGTTGTTTTGGGTTTTGGGGACCCCTAGGGAAGGATATCATTTGAGATTTTTTTTGTTTTCGTAGGCACATGCAATTTAGGAAGTTAGTAATTTCTATTACTTTGTTCAGGGTTAAAATCTGATTTTTCTATCACTTCCATAAATGTTTTAGAAAAGAAAACAATAGGGACAAACATGTGGGCTATCCTTTAAATTTATGTGCCCCTCAGGACTGTGTTTATGAGTATGGTAGATGGGGCTATACCTACAAGTGCTGTTACACTCACTTTTTTTTTTAATTTTATTTATTTATTATGTATACAACATTCTGCTTCCATGTATATCTGCACACCAGAAGAGGGCACCAGATCTCATAACAGAGGGATGGATGGTTGTGAGTCACCATGTGGTTGCTGGGAATTGAACTCAGGACCTCTGGAAGAGCAGTCGGTGCTCTTAACCTCTGAGCCATCTCTCCAGCCCCCTACACTCACTTTTAGTGTGTGTTCTGGTTCCAGGGCCAACATGGGTTGAATATAGGTTTGGATCCATGTCTGTTAGACCAGGAAGATCTTTAGATCTCTGTCTACGATGGTGCCTCAGGAAACTGACACTAAGTGATGGCTTTGCTATTCGACAGCAAGTCACGTCTCTTCCCAGTAAAGCTAGACAAAAACCAAATTCAGGGCTGAGGATGTAGCTCAGTTGTAGAATGTTTGTGTAACAGGTACCAGGACCTGAGACAGCTCTCTAGAAGGACAGAAAACAACCTTTGAAGTTATTATAGGGAGTACATGAAGCATTTAGCCAGCTAGTAAATCTTGAAGAGAAGCCATTGCTGGGATGTTGGATCTACTGATGGAGTTCAAGAGACTGGGGAGGGAAGGCATCACAAGCTAGCATCTTCCACTGCCTCTTCACTTTCCTTTCATACTCTAACACCAGAAAAACCATACAGACACATGCCTGCATGCATGCGCGCGCGCGTGCGTGCGCACACACACACACACACACACACACACACACACACACACACACACACACACACAGAGGCACACACATACCGATATACACACAGATACACACATATGCAGACACACACAGAGAGATATACACACACAGACATACAGACATGCACAGACATACACAAATGTGCACATACACAGATATACATAGAGAGACCCACACATACACACACAGATACACATACATAGACATACACAGGCACACACATATACACACACGGAGAGATATACACACACACACACACAGATATGCACACACACACAGTTACATACAAACATACACAGACACACAGACACACATATGCAGACACACAGATACACACACATACAGGTGAAGAGTAAAGCTAGATGTATCCATTCATTTTCTTCTCAGACATTTTCTAAAACTAAGCAGAGTCAGTGGCAAGACTGGTGTTTATTATATTTGGAAGTAAGCATCAATTTAGAGTGGGAGTTAGGGACTATGAAACAGACTGTAAACACTTTCTTCAGGCAAAGTGTGATGGTTGACCTCAGCTATCAAGCTGAGGAGACATAGGATCCCCTGGGACATAGATCTGAACATGCTAGGGAGATTACCTTGATTGGGTTAACTGAGGTAGGAGGACCTGCCTACTTAAGGTGGCAGCATTCCCTCTGCTTGTATATAAAGGATAACACTAATTGAGTACCAACATTTCTCACCCTCTGCTTCCTGAGTGCAGATCCAATGTGACCAGGTGCCTTAAGCTCTATCTCTGTCATTTCCATGCCACAGTGGACTGTAACTGGAAACATGAGACCAAACAAGCCTATTCCTCATTCACTTGCTTTTGTCAGGGTATTTTATTACAGCAATGGGAAGAATAACTAAGACACGAGCTTAACTTAAGAAATAGTAATATACCTGGAACCTAACTTGTTTTCAGATTCAAGTGTGAACTGGTGAATCATCTGAAAAGGTGGCAGTTTGGAGCCAATTCACAGTATTCACGGTACCATAACACAACCCCACCAATGAGGAGGCTGAGACAACAGCCATTTACTTTCTCACAGTTCTGAAGGACAGAAGTCCATGGCCAAAGGGAAAGCAAGGTTGCTTTCCACTGAAGGCCTTTTCCTTGGTTTGTAGATGGCTGGCCTCTGGCTGTCTTTTCACGTGATTGTTGCCCTTGGTGTCTTTCTTCATGTCCTCATCTCTTCTTTTTTCAAGGATGCCAGCTAGATGACTTATGAATTAATTACTCCAGAGGTCCCACTTTAACTTGGCCATTTTAAAGCACAACCGCATTCTAATGTCTGTAGGGTAAGGGTTTCAGCGTGGGGGATTTGTGGGGACACAATTTGGTTCATAAAAACTGACCACATAGGGTTGTTGCAAGGGCTAGTTACATGAAAGCAACCACACAAAACTGCCAAAAGAGCATTTCTTTTCTAAACAACAACAACAAAAATCCCAGAGGATATTATTACATTTACATAAGACGTGAATACATTGTGAAATTTCAGTTGGGATGGTATAGATGACAAGTGTGCGAAGTTTTCAACTCTCTTCTTCCATACCCTGGTGAGGCTATACAATGGGCCTGTTAAACGGGAGCTATAGCAATGGGCATTACCTAAAAAGTATCATTTGCTTGGGGGTGAGATGGGTCTCCTAAAGGAAGGTGGGAACTTCAGGTGGGGGACAAAGGTGGATTCCAATATAAGGACATAGGGAAATTAAGAAATCATAGCAAGTGAATTAAATTGGTCTCAGAAAGACACACATTACATTTTTTTCTCATTTGTGGTTCCTGGATTTTAATAGACACACAAAATTATGTATGTGAACACCATATGAAAGTAGAAACAAAACCATCTAGGGGAACAATGGGAACCAACACAGGGGGAAAGGCTCAGAAAATAGTGTGTGGAGGGCACGTGGGGAATATTTTTTTCAAGTGTATTGTAGTCTAGGATAAGAATGACTTTATGGGGGCTGGAGAGATGGCTCAGAGGTTAAGAGCGCTGACTGCTCTTCCAGAGGTCCTGAGTTCAATTCCCAGCAACCACATGGTGGCTCACAACCATCATTATGAGATATGGTACTCTCTTCTGGTGTGCAGATATACATGGAAGCAGAATGTTCTATACATAATAAATAAATAAAATCTTAAAAAAAGAATGACTTTATGTACCACAATACAGTATCAATGAGTATACACCAATAACAAACTAAAGAAGCCTGAAAATTCACTCTTGGTAGTGAGCTATTAAAGGTAGTTTTCACCATATGGAGGTGACTTAAGTAGTACCAAGATATCAGCAGTGTTAGGGTCTACATCCTGCAGTCAAGAAAGCCACCTGTATCCCTCCGTGGATCTAAAGACTTTATGCAGCTTTCTTCCTAGTTCTCAGGGTGGCTCCCAGACTGGTAAAATGAGGGCTTCACTGCTCTGTGAATTATGGGATGGATCAGTGTCATCATAGGCTTTTCCTCCCTGCCACACTGCTTTGTCTGGATAAGGCTGGGTGGGGACCCTGGAGCTGTTCCTCAGCCTGGACCCCATCAGGACGCATTTTCACTAATGGCCTTGTCAGAACGCACAGGTTCTCTACTCTCATGGGACCATACCTCCTCAGGGGAGTCTTCAGAAGCAATACAGCTCAAGTAGTCTCATGCTTCTTTAATGCTTGACTCTCCCAAGCCTCTAGGATGTTTACATCTTATTAGGTAAAGGATACTGGCATGGAAGTGGAGAAGACTGAAGACTTCGTGTGAAATACAAATTCCTCCCAGAGCTGTGGGGATTGGCTGCTCAGAGACAGCATGCTTTGGGGGAAAACCAAGGGGATTCACGCAATCACAGTCAATATATTATTAGTTAGCATCTTGAAAGCCTTAATATCCAAGTGGCGTTGCCTGTTTTTTAGGGAAGAAGATGAGCTCAGATAGATCAACAACTCACTGAAAGGCCTGGCTCTGTTGAGTTGTTGAGTGGATCAAACAAATAATGTCTGTATGACTCTTAAAGGCACTGTGCAGGGTCTCAGGAGAACTTGGCCCTTCTGACTTCCTACCCATCAGCCTTTCTGTTCTGTGCTTTGGTCTCCAACACAACTGGAGTCTGCTTGGATCCCAAGCATCCTGCCCAGGGCTGCTGTGCTGGGAAGTGAATTCAGCTGGTGATGACAGGCTTTCTCAGGTTGCCTGTGAGCTCAGCATTTCAGAGTATTTGTGTGTGTGTGTGTGTGTGTGTGTGTGTGTGTGTGTGTGTGTGTGTGTGTGTGTGTGTGTGCTTTAACAAGAGCCTATCATAAAATTATAATAACACCTTCTCTCAAAACATATGCTATTGGGATGTCAGAAGAGTCACACATCTCATACTTGCTATATTTTCATAAGAAGAGTCTTTTAAAAATAAATATTAATCCATTTTCTATAAACAGCACTCACATCTCCAGCTTCCTGTCATCGTACCTTTGCTGCCTTGGCTCAACACAGTTATTTCTTTTTCTGTGACCAGTCTCCTTCCTGCTCTCCCTATCTCTAATCTATTTCTGTCCTGCCCATTTCTCCCTTGGCAGTCAGGATAACCTTTCTAGAACACAGGTCCTTCCATGCCTTTCTATTTAAAACCCAATTCAGCTCTTCATTGTCCTCAAGGTCAACGCTAACACTGGCATGGCCTGCATGGCCTTTGTGCTGTCCCGTCCCCTACCTGTTCTCTTGATCTACCCAATCCAATCCCTTGCTTGAATTTCTTTCCTTTGTGAATCTCAACTGTCATGTCTGATGAACAATGAACTAATTAAATCATTTGAAATAGGCTCTCCCTATGTAGTTCAGGTTGCCTTGGCACTGGCTATAGAGACCAGTTGGCCTTGAATTCATGTTCCTCCTACCTCTGCCTTCTGATGCTTGGCTTCTCCAGAAGTTTTTCTTATGTAGTAAGTTAATTTCTCCTTCATGTAGTTTTTCATACCTCACATATACTAGCTTTCTTATGGTTTTGACAGCATACCTGACAAAAGGTAACATATGGGAGGAAGGATTTATTTGGCTCACAGTTTGAGAGGGTAGGTCCATCATGTTAGGGAAGGTCTGGCAGGGTTCATGGTTGTGGGACTGTGCAGCTGGGATGCCTCATGTATAAGAGAACCAGAAATCAAAGAAATAAGAATGCAGAACTCATCTGTTTTTCTCCATTTTTATTCAGTCTAGCACCCTAACCTGAGGAATGGTGCCATCATACACAGGGTCTTCCCTCAGTTAGTCTTCTCTGTGAACGCTCTCAGGATTCTTTAAGAGTGTGTCTCCTAGGTGACTCCAAATCCAGCCAAGTTGATGGTGAAGATTGACCATAATGCACCTCTAGTAGGTAAGGTCTTCTCTCTTATCTGATCCTAACTCTGCCTGTTTAAAGACAGAGATGAGCATCTTTATACATGTTGGTGTCAGAGCTTATGTTCTGATCAACCACACAGTGACCATTCTCAGTGTCACCAATGTATTTTAGTTATCTAAAATGTAAGCTAACCTTATCCAGTGGCTCTTTTATGAGTTGACGGAAATGTTTCAACACTATGTAGTATGGTAACTACTGCCTACATGTGGGTGCTTACATTGAAATTTAACTTTTAATTCATTAAAATAAAAAAAGGGATCTGAAGAGATGGCTCCAAGATTAAGAGCACTGGCTGCTCTTCCAGAAGACCCAGGTTCAGTCCCCAGTACCCACATGATGGCTATTAACTTTCTCTAATTCCAGTTCCGGGGGATCCAATACTGTTTTCTGTGTGTATATAGTGAACATACACACACGAAAGCAAAGCACCCAAATAAAACTTTAAAAACTGAATTAAGTGAAGTAGAAAACTCAGCCCCTTAGTTGTGCTGGCCATCTTTCAGTCAATCAGGAGCTTATGTCATGGTGGCTGCCTTGTGCATGGTCGGACATAGAACAAGTAAATCAAGACCAAGAATGGAAGCAGAAAGCTTTTGTTCTGTAGTAGCATTGTCCCTATATATGGATTAGCAAGTATTTTATGTATAAATGCTTCAAAGGGGGACATCTCTCACTTCTCCTAAAAATAAATTTCTTATAATTAGTGAGTGAGAATTAACAGGATTTTAGGGGTCTTACACTTGAAGCAAAAAACTTTTCAAATGGATAAAGTGGAACTATTTCTAGAAGCAAAAGGATTTATCCTGACCCCAGTGTAAGTCTGGGATTTGGTGAAGTCACAGAACCTTTGTGAAGTTAACTTCCACAGCATGTTCCTTTTGCCCCTCTATGGAAGTACTTACTTGTTTTCAGTCACTTTCCCAACAGATACAACAAATTGGCAAGCTCTGCTTTTATCTTCTATTTCATTTACTAGTCTGCTCTTAGTGATATTTTCAGTGTGTGTGTGTGTGTGTGTGTGTGTGTGTGTGTGTGTGTGTGTATGTGTATGTGTAAAAGAGAGATACAGAAACAGACACACATACACAGAAAGAGGGAGAGACAGAGACAGAAGATATAGAGACTAAAAGAGATACTGATTATAAACTCAAGTTAGCTATTAGAGGCCATATCTTCTATAATTGTTAGTCTGCTCTTAGGGATATTTTCTCTTTCTCTCTCACCCTCTCTCTCTGTATGTGTCTATTTGTGTCACATATATACAGAGAGACCATATACTGATGTTAAATAATTATTGGATAGTCTATTTTTTAACACCAAATGTAACTTGGCTTTTATTGTGTTGTTCTATAATTCTTTTGAACACTGTAATTTAGGTCACAACACATTTTATCACTATTAATACATCATTCTTTGATCAAACGTTTATTTAATTAACGTAACTTCTGCTGATGTCCCTGTCTTATGGTGTGTTTTGGGGAGACAGGTGAGTAGCATACTGACTGGGTCCTTTCAACACACCGTCTCTAAGAGACAGGCACATGCAGGCTGTGCAGTGCGGAGTTCAGTGCTGAGAAAAGGGAAGTGTACCAGGAGCAATTCTTGCACCGTGTGAAGTTGGGGAAACATTGTGGGGCCAGTGGCCATTGATAACCAATGGGGAGTGACCTGGAGCTGACTGGCAGGAGTCATGCATTGCAAAGTCAAGGGGCAACACGAAAGAAATGCTGACGCTCGAGGACAAGCTATGAACAGAAGATGGGCAGTCCCTGGGTGTCTCTCTTCTCTCCTCCTGTTCCAATGGCACCTGACTTACTAGTTTTATGAGCTTTAATGAGTAAGGGTAGGGCCCACTCCTTACCTTGTTGATTGTTTCTTTAGAAAAGACACAAGTAGCCTTTTGTTCTTTGGGTCCAGCCAGGAGTCTACAGGACCCTTTAGGTAGGCCTGATGGACTTCTAGAACCTAACTTCTTTAGGTTCAGAAGCTGATATACATTATCATAATTTATTACAAGGAAGGGGTACAGATCCATATTTGCCAAGGAAGAAAGGGTGTGGCAAGCTAGCAGCTGCCCTCTCCCAGAGGGGTTGCATAGATATTTCCCCAGTGACAGTAGTGACAATGCGTATAAAGCATGGTTGGCCAGGGAGGTTTCCACCAGTCTCGATGTCTATGCAGTACCTATGTGACATACTTGTTTTGGTGTTCATCATGCAGTGCCTATGTGATGCACTTCAGCTTCTCAAAGCTCGATTTTGCTGATTGAATTGGTATAACATGGACCAAGAACCAAGGTCTCAAACAAACAAATGCACTTTTTTTGGGGGGGTTCGAGACAGGGTTTCTCTGTGTAGCGTTGGAGCCTGACCTGGCCAAATGCACTTTTACTAGCTACAATTTTCTAAGGACTAGCTTCTCCCACCCTGGTGTTGGCCACTGGCCAGTCCTGCATCCAGAGCTTTCCTAGGAATGTATAGAGTTTGAACAACTCAGGCCTGCTGACTGAAGTCCCCACTCACTCTTCTTTTGTCTATGATGATCAACTTGTCAAGTTCCACAAAATACCCTTGTTGGAATTCAATGCATTGGACGTAGAAAATTTAGAATGAAGTGTTTTTCTTTATGATAATGAATTTTTTTATTTTATTAGTTCTAGTTAGGGAACAAGCTTATTTCAAGTCCCTTCTCCCTCTCCCTCCCCTCACCCCCAAACTTCCTCCCCCACCCCATCCACCCACCACTCCCCAGGCAGGGTAGGGCCCTCAACGGGGGCTCTGCAAAGTGATAATGAATTTTTAAATTAACTTGTATTATTCTCCATTTGTAAAGTGCTTTATAGCCCATACAACTTTTTACAAATGTTTTAATAAAGGTCTTATCCATCTTTTCTTTGATTATCCTTCCACACATTTGTTAAGTTTTGTATACAAGCATTTTGGCTGCCATCATTATATTTTCTAGTCCATGATGGAAGGTATCGAGGACTATTATTTTTTGAATGTTGGACATGTAACCCACAACCCTGTTGGTCTTCCTTTATAACTTTATTGTCTATAAATTTCTTTAGGAAATATATTGGTTTCCTATGGTAATGGTAAGAGAGTACTATGTACTCAGTGGTTTAAAATGACACAGACATCCTCTATTATAGTTTTGGAGGTCATATCTAATCATTGTCATTAGGCTTCGAAACAGGGCTCTTATTTTTCTGGGGGCCAAGAACGATCTGTGTCTTTGTCTTGTCTAGCTTCTGGAAACCACTTGGCTTGATCTTGCCTCATATCATCCCAGCCTCTTGTTCTTTTGATTTCTTTATCCCATCCTGATAGCCCTTTCATAAGCTCACACAGTGACAGTGGACCAAGCCCACAATAACCCGGACTAATGGCTCAAACTGGAAACCCCTGAATTAATCACACCAGCAACAAGATTAATTGACAAAGTCATTATCATAGATTTTGGGAATTAGGGTATGGATATCTTGGGTGACCATTTTTCAATATATAGACAATCACATTATTTATAAACAGGCTTTTTTCACTTTTAAATTAATGTACCTTTTTTTTCTTGCCTGGAATTTTAGTATTATTGAGGACTCTAATTCATATTTAATGGGCACCAGCACAGCAAAGCCTTTACTCTGGCTCCCATGGCAATAACATGATATTTTACCATCATAGTTCTGCTTGCTGTTGGCATTCAGCTGGTGTTTAATCAGCATTACAGAGATGTGTCATTACTAGTTCATGATGTTGATTTTATGCTGTTTATGTTCTCCAAGTCACTGAAGATTCTTCTAATTGCCCATTGCTGCTTAACAGTTTACCGCTCAGCTGCTGTTGGGTACAGCACCTCCCTTACAGCTCATCTGCTGAAGTTGTCCTGGCTAGCTCCCTGACTAGGTCTGGGGCTGTAGGGAGCTGCAGAATACCGCACCCAAAAGAACCGCACCCAAAAGAACCGCACCCAAAAGATGGCGCCAGTTTCTGCCCTCCACCAGCCCGACGGCGAGCGCTCTCTGTGGTAAACAACTCCAAATTTGGTTAAGGTCATGTATCCTCTTAATTCTGCTTGGAGACAACCTCTCCTGGCGCGCCACGTACGGTTAGGTGATTGGTAGATGTAGACTATATCAGGCCCCGTCTCCCTTGACCCGGGGCTGCCGCCATTATACGCTGTAAAAGCAAAGAGGTTCCCGATTAAACTGTGTTGAAGAAGATTCCTCGGTGTGGAGTCATTCTTGCTGGTCAAGGGTGGACGCCGCAAGTGGTGGCCCATACGGGGAATTCAGAACTTCTCACAGTCGGGGCGGCGCCGGTAAGTTCCCAAGGTAAGTGGAACTGTAAAGTCCGCGGTGAATGCAGAGATAGGTCTCCGGTAAAGGAGTACCAAAGCCCTCGGGGAAGAGGCAGTAAAGTCTCCGGAAAGGAGCAACACTGTTCTCGACAAAAGCGAACCTAAAGTAAAAAACCTCACTTCTGCTTTAACTTGCAGAATGAGAGTAAGTTAATGGACCCTGCTATTATAGTGGTGATTTGGCTGCTTTTTAACATCGCAGTATGGGCTTTTGTTTTCTGGTGGTGTTATCCGACTTGCACACCTTCGGAGCGCGCTAACTAAGACAAAAGCACAAAGGGATCGTCACAATCACATCCAATTTTTCTGGCTCTTCAAGAGCTGCTTCATTTAAGGTTAACTAAAAATTTAAGGTTAACTAAAGCCACATTACAGAGGTTCCTGAATGAATGCGACACCATTGCACCCTGGTTCGCAGCCTCGGGCAATCTCACTGTGGATAGTTGGGATAAATTAGGGAAAGACCTGGATTTTGCCTGGGAGCAAGGAACGTTGAAGCCGAGTGTTCGCCCGGTTTGGCGTCTGGTGCGCAGCTGTTTAGAGGACAAAGGGGGAAATAAGAAAGCTATAGCAAATGGACAGGCTGCCCTTGAGATGCTCCAAGAAGAAAGATCAGAACAGTCAGAAAGTGAGAAAACAAAGGAGAAACCAAAAGGGGATAAGAAGTGAGTCTATCCTTCTCTAGGAAGGTTGAGGAAGGAATTAAAAGAACCAGGAGAGGATTCAGAATCAGAGCAGGATATATGTGAGGATGAGGACATCATGGAGAAAGAGGAGAAAGAGATTATTGAGCTCATAAAAAAACATTCATTAGAAGTATCAGAAAAACAGCGTCCTAAAATGGCGACTGTAAAACAAGGGCACCGCCCTATCGCTCCTCCCCGCTACTGCTCGAAAGAGGAAGTAGGAGGTCCTGGTTGCTCCACCTTCTGTCCGAAGTGTGGCGTACAGTTCGCACTGAGCTTTGGGTTACTCGACCACTGGCTTATCCAGTTTTTACAGATGGTAACCAAAAATTTGACAACAGATAGATACTGCTACTCCTATAATAGTAAAACAAAAAGGGGGAAGTGTAGGGAGCTGCAGAATACCGCACCCAAAAGATGGCGCCGGTTTCCGCCCTCCACCAGCCCGACGGCGAGCGCTCTCTGTGGTAAACAACTCCAAATTTGGTTAAGGTCATGTATCCTCTTAATTCTGCTTGGAGACAACCTATCCTGGCACGCCACGTAGGGTTAGGTGATTGGTAGATGTAGACTATATCAGGCCCCGTCTCCCTCGACCCGGGGCCGCCGCCATTATACACTGTAAAAGCAAAGAGGTTCCCGATTAAACTGTGTTGAAGAAGATTCCTCGGTGTGGCGTCGTTCTTGCTGGTCAAGGGTGGACGCCGCATGGGGCCACTCATGCCACTTGATTCCTCCACCAGCATGGGATGGCTCAATGTGACCTCATCTACATTTCTGCCTGTGAGATGCTCTCACTGGTTCTCTGTGTTGCCTCTTGAGGAAGATGGCTCCCATTTCCAATATTAAGGCCATTGTGTTACATGACAGAAAACCCTAACCAGCCTCTCAGGTTAGCTTGTATTATGTTTGCTGATGTCTCATGGGCCAAAGCAAGTCACAGGACCATCCTGAGCTAATCTGGAAGGGGTTGCATACATACATATAGGGAAGCACTCATATGATTTTGCTCTATACAGCATTTAGTTTTAGATTACAACAAAGGCTATGGGTCTGCTCCTGTGTGTATGTGTTATCTTTTCTCTCAACACACATTGCCTTCAAATCTCTACCTTTCACACTGCTTCACCATGCAAACCCTTGGCTGCTGAGGGTAGAAGGCATGTGCTAAAGCACTTAGTTCTCAGTTTGACTTGGCTATGGTGGAAACTCTAAGACTCCAATATCCTTTCTCAAACACTGCCACAAGCCTCCGTCCCAAACACAGTCCCATTTATATTGTCCATGATAACACTTTGCATGCAAAGGGAGAGGTCTGTGGACACTTCTGGCCTGTTTCCCTCCCACTTACCATTCTCCATTCCGCCAAATAGACAGGTGCTTTGCCTGTTATCATCTTTTCCAAATTGAAAGCACATAAAATCATTCTCTCATGTCCTCTCTTTGCCCTTTCCTCCCGCTTCCTCCCTCCAGCTTTGCCCTTTGTCATTTTTAGCCTTCTTATTATAGGCTAGGGTTATAAAGCGGGATGCTTATGCATCCTTCATCCTCAAGTGTGGTTAAGTTTATGTGCTATTCAGGAAGCCCTGGGTACTTCAGTGATGAACAGATCAGAGGACACTCATGAGCAACTGCGGAGTAGTTAAAATGATGGATGGAGAAATATGGGGTAGCATTCAGCCTCTGGTCAGGTCACTGAGGAGAAAGGCAAGAGTAATTAAAGTGGCTGGATAATACGTCTCACTGAGAAGAGGCCTCTGCGGGCCCTCAGCAGTCAGCAGGGATGGGGATGAGGAAAGAGAAGAGGTGATGGGAGGTGGCTCATTAGCATGGAAATGAAAGAGGAGGTGAGACACAGAGTATGAACAGAAGGCGGGATCAGGTCAAGAGCAGCATGAGAAAGTCCTAGCTTCCAGGGAGTAATATGCACTTCTGAGGCTCCACTTTCAGGGTAGAAGAGGCCTCACTCCTCTATTCTGATTCTTCAGTGGCTGGTGATAATTTCTTTATCATAACTCTGCTCATTGAGAATGAATGAATAATTGGAATTAGCTTTTCCTTCTCCAAAGTCCCTGGACAAGCAACAAAGACCTTGCCTTGTCTCTATGCCAGTAGACTTTTCCTTCCTGCCACTGGAGGCAGAAAGAGATGGGATGGGACTCTGTTACCATCAGAGATGGGTGTTGGCCCTGCCTGCTCCTGACCAACTCCTGCTGCCTCTGAGCTGAGCTAAGGCATAGGATATAGGATGATGGCTCCTTTCTACAGTTTCATGAACTCACTATTGGCCTTCTGCCAGTTATTGGCTGTTCCAGCAAAACAGGCATCCTTG
The DNA here is from genome assembly GCF_003668045.3 of Cricetulus griseus. Taxonomy (NCBI): domain Eukaryota; kingdom Metazoa; phylum Chordata; class Mammalia; order Rodentia; family Cricetidae; genus Cricetulus; species Cricetulus griseus. The sequence continues at coordinate 25,693,568 of NC_048600.1, read as the reverse complement.
TAGGCCAAGTGACTTCTCTGTTAGAATCACCTGTAGTATGCTGTTGAAAATGGACTCATGGGCTCTATGCTGCACTTTCTGATTCATATATTCTTTCTGGAACTTTGGAATCTGCATTTTTAGCAAGCTCCAGAAACTATGCTTTTGAATTTGTTTAAGAGCATTCCTACGGGGCATGCTGACTCTGCATTTCTTTCTCAGTCTGGTTCCTTCCATCCAACACAGGTTCTGTGGGTAACGTGGCAGCTCCACAGGGAACCACAGAGTCAACTCTTCTTTTGGACTTTGTGCCCTGTCCTACTGACTCTTCCACCAGAGTGAATTCCATATCTCCTTTCCGACCTGGCTTGTGAGAATCAAGCATCCAGCCTTCAATTCCTCACTGTGTAGGTGCATGGTACGGCAGAGACCGGGGACCTGTCTGGGCCCTCTCTAAGTGGTGTGACTAGTGAGAATGGAGCCATTTCCAGGACTGTATCTATGCTTCTCTGTGGTACTTAGAATTCTGTACTTAGAATCTCCTTTGGTTTGTTAACAAGTCCTTTGTTCCCTACAGAGCTAGCTACTATCTGAGGAGAAAGACAGCAATTATGATGAAATTATTCAGGCTTCTCCAGAAAGCCATCCATCCATCTATCCATCCATCCATCCATCCTTCCATCCATCCATCCATCCCTTATCTCTCTGTCTCTATCATCTACCATTATCCTATCTATCATCTATCATTATCTGTTATGTATCCATCAATCATCTCTCTATGTATCTATCTTCTCTGTCATCTTTTATCTATCATCTGTATTATCCTATCATCTCTCATCTATCCATCAATCATCTATCTATCATCATCCTCATCATCTAGAATGTGCTAAGCCCTGGTTCTCTCCCCGTACCACATAAATGAGGTATGGTGGTGCACACTTACATTCTTAACCCTCAGGAGGTAGTGCACTGCTGGACACTGAGTAGAAGTTTGAAGTCACCTTTGACCCTGTCTCAATATCCCCCCACCCACAAAAATAAACAAAATAAAAGAACAACCAAACAAAAGACTCAGGGGCCTCCTGATGCTTGAATAGAAAAAATATAGAAATATATAGGAAAGATCTTAAAAAGAAAGCCAATAAGAGAGCAGTCCGCTGTGCTAGCTCTGAGAAGATAGGACAGAATAGCTGCTGAAGGTGTACATCCTGTCTCTGGGATGCTGCTCCTTGGTGGTATCTGGCAGTTGTTGATAATAGAGTCTGTGTTTCAGCCTGCTCTGGAGCCATCAGACTTTTCTCTCCAATGCCTGGAGTGCAGCTGAGCCATCCCAGGTGAGAAGCGGGCTGTTTGACAAACTGTGACTCTTGGCCCCAGTATATATGGAAGTATTCTCTGTGCTCTGAGAAACGAGTGCCCATGTTTTCTGAGAGTTGAGTGTGGCTGCTGTGGGTCCAATCAAGGCAGATGCTTTGAGTGTCTACTCTATGATGAGATTGTACTCAGCCATTTGCTCTGATGAAAGTCTATCTCTTGGTGGGAAGGTGAGGGCTGGAAGCGCCTTTCATGATTGTAGGCAGGAACCGGTTTGTTCATCTCTGAAATCATGGCTCATCACCTGACCTCCAGGTCTAGATGAAGAGTAATTTTGAGTTTCCAAAACCCTTACCTCTTTCAGGCTTGTGTGGTAGGTGGACACTGAGGATGAACCTGTTTGAGGTTTTAATAAAGATGTGTGGTGTGTGGTTCAATGCCACAGAAGACAGGAAATGTGTCCTGCTGCCCTTCCGAAACCCTGGGGAAGGATGTGAGAAGTGTCATTTTCTTCTTTGGCGTTCTCATTTCGTTTTTGCTCACTGTTTTGTCTAATTTCACCACTGTGAAATGGTAGGCATATACTCATCTTCCTGTTTTATAGATGAGAACACTGAGCATTGGAGGGAATACGTTGCTTGCTTATGGATCCACCCTGTGACATTTGCTTTTCAGTGGCTAAAGCTGTGCTCCAGTTTCATGAGGAAAGTAGGCATGTAACTCAAGACAATCGCTTGTTTCGATGGAGTCTGGTCAGCTCTTAGTCATGGGTCTATCAGGCTGTGAGATGACTGATGGCAGCTTCTTGCTTTCTGACTAGACCGGGTCTTTTGTGCTTGTGTCACTCCAAGGTTGCTGGATGGCTGTATCTCATAGTGAATGGCCTGGGCTCTCTGGTTCATTCTAGCTCCCCACATTATAGATGCCAAACAGAAATGTGAAAACAAACATCCAGAATGTATTTCCAGTGTGCAGGGAGAAGGCCTGTACCATCTTGCTGAGGAAGAACCTAAGCTAATGGTCACATAGGCTCCAAGGCTGTCTCTCAGTGAGATGACCTTATTGGGCATTATGTTCTCTCACCACACTGCATAAAATTTGGAAAGCTTAAATAAAAAATAACTTTGTCTATGCTACTTTCAATAGCTCGAGGTTATTGCCAATGGTGGGCTGAAGATCTCTTGAACTAATATCACAAAGCTGACTGTGGATAGCCCTTCTTTATTAAAGTTCAAAGATAGCAACAGCATGTCTACACCTCAACATGCCATGGTGCAGGTATTTTCATCAGAGCAATTGGCACACACAAGCCAGAAGAAATCAAGGGCTTGTTAATTTATTTATATTAGTACATACTGGTTATTACCTTCTACTGAGTTTTAAGCGTGACATGTCTAATTGTTTAATCTATAAATACAAGCGTTTTCTTCAGATACTGAAAAGCCTTGAGGGAGCATTGAAATGGCTCAGCAGTGGAAAGTGCTTGCCCAGTAGGCCTGAGGACCTCAGTACAGCTCTTCAGCATCATGGAAAGCTGGGTGTGATGATGTGTCCATCTGTAACCATAGCATCAGTGGTGGGTGGAGACAGGCAGGTCCCTGGAGCTCATTGCCCTGTTGAGTTTCAGGTTCAGTGAGAGACCTTGTCTCAAAAAGTAAGATGGGGAGTGATAAAGGAAGACACTGGGTGCTGACCTCTGACCTCCACATGTACAAGCACATGTAATCTTTGCCCCTCACCATACACTTGCCCATATCACTTATAAGAACATATTTATGTATATAATATGGGGTCCTAGAAAGTCTATCTGTAGGAGCTGTTTTACAGATTATAGAACTGAGACCCAGAGAGTTTTCCTTCCTTCCTTCCTTCCTTCCTTCCTTCCTTCCTTCCTTCCTTCCTTCCTTCTCTCTCTCTCCCTCCTTCCCTTCCTCCCCCTCCCTCCCTCCTTCCTTCCTTCCTTCCTTCCTTTCTTTCTTTCTTTCTTTCTTTCTTTCTTTCTTTCTTTCTTTCTTTCTTTCTTGTCCTTGGGTATATATATGCATGAGAATTTCCAATGCCCACTACTTTTGAAGATTTACTGTAGGTCACATGGAACACTACATTTCCCATGGATTAATCCTGCATGATAAATAAGATACCTCATCTTGAGTCCAGTGCTGCAATTGCTGCTCTTGAGAGAACAATTTCCAGAGTCTAGATAACTTAGACTTGGATGGGGAAGAAGAGGGAGCAGTCATGCTATTGTCTAGCTATACTGTAGGCATATTCTCTGAAAGGGAGGTTGGGTCCCATCCTGGAATCAGTACAGGACATAATCCAGACACCAAATTCTCAGCACAAAGGAGATTTATTACCCTGGAGGGGAAAGGTGGAGTGCTGCAAAGTCAGAAGCAGCAGTAATAACAGCAGCAGCACTAACAGCATCATCAGCAGCAGAATCAGCATCAGCATCAGTAGTATCAGCATCAGCAGCAACAGCAAGCAAGAAAAGCAAGAGAGTGGGTTTTTGAAGGTTTTTAAGGGAGTCTGTGTTAGGGTGAGCTGGTAAATCCTGATTGGACATATTATCCAAATAATGAATTTTGATTGTCGGACCTTGGTGTTTTGTCTCAGGAGTGAGTCAGTGGCCAAAAAAGGGAATAGACCTATAGGACTAGCTTTAGGAATTTAATGGTTTTCAGCAAGGGAGAGGAAAAGGGGTAAAAGAGCAAAGCCTGTCTGCAATGTCTGCTGTGCTCAGGCTTGATAGAGTCCCTTCACCCTAGGTACTTGACAACCATGATGTAGGTGGCTGTGGGACAATTGTCAAAGGCCAGAGGAGGAGCAACCATGAGCCCAGGGCTCACTCAAAGCTGTGCACTGTTGACCCAGGGTACAGGCTCTTAAAGATTAGATCATGCTATGTGTTTCTACACCATACTCTGTTTGGCTCTAATAGGATACCATCAACAAAGGAGCTGAGAAATAAAAGAATTTTCTCACATTTCTGGAAGCTGCAAGGTCTGAGGTCTCCTCACTGAAACCCACATGCCTGGGGTCTTGATCAGTCCTGTGCTGGTATCCCAGCTATCAATCTGGGACCAAGAGCTCCCTGTTGTTCAGGTCAGTTGTTTCTGTGGGTTTCACTAGCCTGGTCTGGACCCCTTTGCTTATCACTCATCCTTCTCTGCAATGGATTCCAGTTCATTTCAGTGATTAGTTGTGGGTGTCTGATTCCACTTCCACCAGCTGCTGGATGAAGGCTATAGGATGGCATATAAGTCAGTCATCAATCTCATCGGGGGAGGGCATTTAGGGTAGCCTCTCCTCTGTTGCTTAGATTGTTAGCTGGTGTCATCTTGGTAGATCTCCAGACATTTCCCTAGTGCCCGATTTCTCTGTAAACCTAAAATGTCTCCCTCTATTATGGTATCTCCTTTCTTGTTTTCTTCTATTCTTTCCCCATGGTTGTGCATTATTTCATCAAGTTTGTACACAATAAACAATTGAAACATCTAACAAGACGTCCCACAGAAGGACCACATGGAATTTCAATGTATTTGAAGGCAAGGAAGCAAGCTAGCCATCACACAAACACTAGAGAGGATAGTTGCATGTGTCACAGGAGGGTGTGTCAGGGAAATTTTATTTGGTTAGAGAGAAAGTCTCAAATGAACTGAGCTCTTCCGGCAGCAGTTACCACAAATTTCTGGAAATAGTGTGTGTAGAAGGGAGCCCTGAGTGAGTGTTGGCATTTAAAGTTGGTATCAAAGGGGAATCAGTAATGGAGATGAGGGACCAACAAGAGAGGTGGGAAGATATTTGAAGGAGGTCACTTAGATGTCAAAGGAGAGGGGCGTTTCCAATAGTAAACAGAAGGATAAGGTGAAAATTTTCAAGGAGACAAAGAATTTTGCAATGCAACCCACCTGTGCTGGCTAATTTTCTGTCAACTTAGGGCATGCTAGAGTCATTTGAGTTATTCTGGCTAATTTTATGTCAGCTTGACATAGGCCAGGGTCATCTGAGAGGAGAGAACCCCTATTAAGAAATGTCCCCATAAGATCCAGCTGCAGGACATTTTCTTAGTGATTGGTGGAGGAGGGTCCAGTACATTGTAGGTGAGGTCATCCCTGGGCTGGTTCTATATGAAAGCTGGCTGAGCAAGCCATGGAAAGCAAGCTAGCAAGCAGCACCCCTCCATGGCCTCTGCATCAGATCCTGCCTCCAGGTTCTTGCCCTGTTTGAGTTCCTGTCCTGACTTCCTTTGATGACAAACAGTGATATGGAGTGTCAGCCCAATAACCCTTTTTCTTCTCAAGTTGTTTTGGTCATGGGGTTTCATTTCAGTAGTAGTGACCCTAAGTAAGATACCACCCCTGAGTACAGATGCCCCACCTGACTGGTGGCCTCAAAGCAGGCTCATTGGAGAGTGTGGTTCAGATCTACATGAGTTGGAAGTGAACTGAGAGATCGCTGAATGAGTAGGACTGTTGCTATTTCCTGTGATGAGGGTCAAGGAGGGGGGAGGTACTGGCTCTACCAGAGCTAGGGGTCAAGTGTAGCACTTTCTTCATGTCTCTGGGAAGCTTTGCAGTGCTAGGGCTGCTAGGAAGCCAAGCAAGCCTTTCAGTGCCTCTGGGCTCTGCATTTACTCAGGTGGGTCAAGGCCTTATAGATTTTGTTTGCTTGTCAGTTTTGTTTTTTTTATTTAATTTCATAAGAAATGGGCAGGAAGGGGTTAAGTGCTTGGCTGCCAATTCAACTTCTATTAATAAGTACTATTTGTTGAATGCATTAAAATTTTAAATTGGGGAAAACTTGCATTTCTTGAGACAACAGAGAACAGACATATTGAGAAGAGAGAAGCAATGACCAGCTACTAAAGTACAGGACAAAGCTCTGAGTGAGAGTTAGATGGAGGATGTGTCCATGAGCTTTAGTGACTGTGGCCTTTAAAGACTTGGAGGGAATGACTTATAGTCCCAGGGCTCTCAAAATATTTGAATAAGTTGTCTGCTAAGACAGGAAAGCATGGTGGGAAGGGGTTGGATGAGGACCAAGGGCAATGAGATGGCATCTGTTTCTGCCCTCCTGGAAGGATCACCAAGCTACAACAAGGGGCCCACTGGATTTGGGATCTCCGTACTTCTGAGTGATTCTAAGGTTAATGTTTGTGTTAGTAATACCTGTGCAGCTGAGGTGCTTGTGTTTGTCTGGGGTGCATTAGTCTGGCATGCTTGACTCTCCAAATCTCATTAGAGGCATATTAGGTCACCAGCCTACTGTACTCACAGCAGGATATGACCAGATGGACTTGTTCACTTAACCTGTGTGCAGAGAATTGTTGGATCAGTTTCCAGACAGGAGTCTTTACAATCTGATATTAAACCAAGAGCATGGGACCACTGATCATTCTTGGTTATTTGTGGTTGACTTTGCAATGGGTAAGATGCACTGTCTGTTAATGATGGTGGATCCATTATTCTAATTATTAGAACTGGTCTAATCTGTAGAATGCAATGCTTTCTAGCTACTCTGATTATTTAGGTATGACAAAGCCCACACGTGAGAAACTTGTGACTACTGTAATGACTCCAAATGAAGAGGCCAGTGACCATATGGGAACTCCTGGGCTCAGACAGGAGTCAGAGGATAGCTGAGGCGGGCAGGAAACTGAGGCCATGATTCTTTGTTGTGGCTCCAGTGGGAAGAAACTGGTGAGTCATGGTAATTAGGCTGCAGATTGGCTAGTTTGAAGATTCTCAGTAGACTCTGGGACAAATGGCATTGTCTGGCACATGTCCTGTATGATTGGAGGCAGGTGGATGGTGGCTGAGACCATTGTGTCTGGGTTCTGAGCTGTTCAGCTCTTTGGAAGGAGCTCACTGGTGAGTTGTTGATGAGTTCTAGAAATTGGCTAACCATGAGAGGGGTCAGTGCTTACAGGGTCTTCAAGGCTCCAAGATGTCAAACATCAAAATACAGAAAATGAAAGACATAATTAATGCAGGCTTAGAGCAGAAAGACTATACCGGGAAGTAGCGGTGAAAGTCTACAACAAACCCAGCCTTTTATACGCAACTCACATTTTCTATCTTGCTTCAGGAGGCCTGCTTTGACCAGACAAGGAAAGCCGCCCTTGTAAAATAGCACAGGTACTTGGCCATTCTTCAGGCCAGATGGGACATTTCAAGACTTCTCACTTACAATCAAAGGGATGGTGCATAGCTTTTCCTGCCCATGGCTTGGTGGATGGGCATTAGAGAGAAGGAACAGGACTCTTCTCTGGTCCTCGGACTTCCGTGGTATAGCTCTCTTCATCTCAGAAGTCCAAATCCCTCCTCCAAGAGGAAGAGAGACACAGCCAGCCAGATCCAAGTCCTCATGGAAACCATGGGATTTCCATTGTGTTGATCTATTCATTTTTTCATTCAGACATGTCATATTTAGCCCTGTCCCTGGTGTTGGAGGTCCAGATGTGCCTCTTGCCTTCAAAGGCTACCCAACTGGCTAGCAGTAGACACAAGTAATCAGAAGGCTTTCAGTGATGGAAAAAACTGGGATGCTAGGTTAATCTTTTGGTGTAACTATAGATAGATTTTCTCCTTATCGTACACTTTACTGACTTCAAGTCCAATGTTGAATGTGATGAAAACTGGCTGACTTTTTTTTTTTTTTTTACTCTTTTGGATCTTTGTTCTTTTGGGGGACCTGCCACCCAGATCCCAAATCAATCCACATGGAGACTTATTATTAATTATAAATGCCTGGCCATAACTCATCTACCTTTTGCCTCTGGGCTTTCATCTTTCTCTTTTTCTATATATCTTTTCTTTCATTCTTATTCTGTGTCTGTCTGTCTCCTATTTATTCTCTCTGCCTACCAGGCCCTCCTATCCTTTCTCCTGCCTTACTGTGGCCATTCAGCTTTTTAATCAGGTATTTTAGACAGCCACAGTAACACAGCTTCACAGAGTTAAACAAATGCAACATAAAAGGATGCAACACATCTTTGCATCATTAAACGAATGTTCCACAGCATAAACAAACGTAAGACATCTTAAACTAATATTCTACAACAGTGCTGTGACTGTTGCTTTGGTATGTGAGTTCATATGTGCTTCACTTGTTTTAGAGGGCCTTGTTCTCCTGGTGTCCCTTGTTCCCTTTGTCTGTCACCCCCACTCCTTCTGCCTCCTCTTCTACAGGACCTGCTAGTCCATCTTTAAGATGTCTTTAAGTAACAATTGGATCTATCCTAGATAGCTTGTCCCAGTCATTGCTCTTGTCTACAGACATGTGTCAACACTTGTGGGCTCTACATCTGTGGCCTTGTGTCCCTAAGGACAGAATCTGAGGAACTACTCAGGAGGCAGGGCACTAGTTGGAGCTATAGGAGCAGTCACGTATGTCTCCAATGGGACTTCAGGTAGTTTCCTTCAGCCCAGGGCACTTAATGATGCCAACAGTGAGTACCTGAGATTTTCTCTGGCCTCCACTATTTCCAGTGGTACAATCAATGTTCCTTCATTCATGTGGTTTCCAAAGCTGGCATGGGGGCTGAGAGGAGCTGCTCAGAAGTTTCCAGGTCCAGTACTTAACCCCAGAGGGAGGAGACAGAATGTTGTGACGGCACTGGAGCCCAGGCCTGCCCGCATCTTGTGTTCATCCAGAGCTGTGAGTGATGTCAGAGCAGAGGGGTGCACAAGGGTGTGGCAGGGTGGCTCCTGGGCAGCTTTTGGACTCTGGCTCCAACTGCTGACACAACAGAAATGACCACTGGCTGGGTGTTCCCTCTCAGGGAAACTACGCACAGATTTCTTCCTGCTGCCAGCTTCTCACAAGACCTTTTCATTTTCCGAGAATCGTGAGGACAGCCCCTGGGGTCTTGTGTCAGAAGAGGAGGCCAAGTGAAGTTCTTTTTTATATTAATAAATTTTGTTCTTTGACAATTTTATATATGTATATAATACATTCTGGTTAACCATCCCCCAATCCCTCTTATTCACCCTCCACCCCTGCCTACACCCTTCCTCCTCACAAATCTCTCCCATATTCATTATTGTTTTGTGTCCCACAGAGTTTAACTAGGGCCATCTGTGTGACCCTGGGTTTAGAACTATCCAGTAGAGCCCTGTGTGCCCACTAGGTAGACAACCAGACTCAGTGTATCTCCCTCTCCCAGAATCCTTTAGCTGGTAATGGATCAGCAGTAAGTCATTTGGCCCTTGCTGGGGTGGTGAGGGAGGGAACAGGATGGTGTTTTGGATGGCTACACATTACAGAAAGGAAAGAGGAGAGGAGATGGGCACATGGAGGAGGAAGTAAGGGAATTATGTTTTGTAAGGGTATTCCGGGGAAGCCTGGCAGGATTAAAGAAGAAGAAATTCCATCATCTACTGTGATGGAATTTTGAATATTTTTCCAGAAAATATAATAATTACCAATAGTCTTTGGAGGGGTGAAGAGAGCAGGATCCATGACAGTGGCTACATCTTGGTTAAACATAGAAGTGGGAGTGCGGTACCAGAAATCCATTTGTTCTAATGCTTCTGGAAGCTTCTAAGTGCTTTCCTTGTGTGCCATCCCATAGCATCTGTCATCAGCTGTGTTTTTTTTTTGACATAGCAGTTAATAATTCCCCTCCAACAAATGATGTATTGTGTTAAGTTCTCCTCACATGGGCGGTTCTGTGATTCTGATGCCTTTAGAACTCTGGCGGACACAGGCCATGCACAGGCTTCTGAAATTAGCTATCCTCCTGATGGACCGATTCCTCTTCTGTCCATCCACAGGCCAGAAGAGGATGTCAGATCCCACAGAGCTAGAGTTATGTGATTGTGAGCTGCCAGATGTGGGTGTTGGAGACCACACACAGGTCCTCTGTAAGAGCAGATGTGCTCTTGACTGTAGACCATCTTTCCAGCCTTTCACATAGGCTCCTAAACCCCATCCCTGAGCATGAACAGTTAGAAATGGCATTCTTGTACCCCATTCACCACTTTTGAATTCACATTTAACCAATCATCAGTTGTCTTAGTCAGGACTTCTGTTACTGTGAGGAGACACCGTGACCACAGCAAGCCTTATAAGTGAAAACATTTAATTGGGGTTGGAGTACAGTTTCAGAGGTCCAGTTCATTATCATCATGGTAGGACATGGCAGCATGCAGGCAGACATGTGCTAGAGAAGAAGCTGAGAGTTCTACATCTGGATCCATAGGCAGCAGAAGGAGTCCGTGTCCTAAACTGGGTGTAGCTTGAGCACAGCAGACCTAAAGCCTGCCACCCCCTCACAGCGGTACACTCCCTCCAACAAGGCCACATCCCCTAATAGTGCCACTCACTGTGGGGACCATTTTCTTTCAAACCACCATATGAGTTTCACAAGTATGACTTCTGGAATCTAGGTAAAGACTTGAGCTGTCTGCTCCACCCATAGTACCAGTGCTCAGTGCCTTCCTTCTCCCTCTTCTACCTGGATTGTTATATTAGCAATATAGTTCCAAGGAGCCTTCCCTGTTGTCCCCAAATTAGTGAAGAAGTAGGGACCGAACGCAGTGACCATGCTAATCAGTTTCCTGTCACTGTCACATGCACACCCACCCGCCCATCCATGAGTTACACTTGCAGGTGTGGTGTTACAGGAGTTACAGTCAGGTGTGGTGGTGTAGATCAGGCATCTCAGTACTAGGGGTTTGGGGGCACAGAAGCAGGGGGATGGCTGTTTAAAGTCAGTCTGGTTTACACAGTGAGTTCCAGGTTAGCCTGGGTTAGATTGTGGGAGCCTGTCTCAAAAGGGGAGGGGGGAGGTAAAATTAATATGCAGTTTTCGTAACCAGTAGTGGTTCTTGCAGCGTATTTTCTATTCAGTTTTTATTTTATTATGAAAGTAGCAAAGCTGGTTGTACATTCAATGTAGGCAGTGACTTGCACTCTGGATAACACTATTAGAAGATTCTTAGTCCTCCCCGAAATCATTGGATCCTTATGTTTCTAAATTTCTTGGAAGTCCCTCTGGGCTCCTACTGTTCATGAATTATTCCAGGAAATACCTTCTCTTCATACAGCATGAGCCTTTAGTGTCGTTAGTGTTGTGCAGCTCTCACATCTCTGACTATTGTGTTGTAGAAACCGTTAACGAGACCATTTCGTAAAGTGTTTTCTTAGGGTTTTGTAACAGGAGAATTTGCTTTTATTTATCTTATTTACCAGAAGAAATTGTGTTATGCTGATCACTTCCATATGTATTTTTAAAGCTGCTTGGCTGGTTTAAAATTTTTATTCTTTAAGTTACAGGGCTATTGTATTCAAATGAAAGGAACAATCATAACAGTGGTAATTAGGAGAGCAATAGGCTTTGGTTTCCATGCAAATGAGCATAATTGCTTTCTTTTCTCTAAATGAATTTTGAAACTTTGGTGGAGAAACTTGGAAGATAAATATTCTAAAAGCTAAAGCAGATGCAATCTGTATATGTAAATGAGATCAATTAATTTTAGCAGGCAAATGAGAAAAAATCAATGATTTTCAAAATTTAGTAATTTGGTTAACCATTAGTTTCATTAGTCTTTATTTCTAAACTTAATTATTCAAATATAAGAAGCAGATTGAAGTGTAATTTATGGAGAGCTCATCCTTAAGTTAATTACATGCAAGCCTTCCCCAACAAATGGAAGAGCTGACGATGAAGTTATAAATGCCCAGTGCAGAGCGTGGAATCCTTTGGTCATGGCTTGTTTGGGTTCAACTTAGGTGACAGTGTGGAGCAAGAGTCTCCTGGCTTGGATTTAACAGAATTAGAACCTCTGCTTTGAGTCTCTGTCTGTCTCTGTGTCTCCCCTGTGTGTGCGCTCATACACACATGCATGGTTGTGTGTGAGTGCAGTGCAGGTTCATGAATCATGTGTCGAAATTAAAGGACAGCTTTAGATGCCGGTCCTTACATTCTGCCTTGACTGAGATGGGGTCTCACTGCTACAGTGTACACTAGGTGGAGCAGCCCATGAGTGTCCAGGAATTCTGTCTCTGCTTCCCATATTCTCATAGGAGGCCTAGGGTTATTACAAACCTGAGAACTTTCACATATGGTTCTACATGGGTTCTGGGGATTCAGACTCATGTCCTCCTCAAGCTTTTACAGTAAGCACTTGACCCAAGGAAGCATCTTCTCAGCCTCATTTTATTTTATTTTATGAAGACGAGATGTCTCATAGGCCTAGAGCTCATCAAATAGGCTAGCTTGACTGAGTCCCAAAGGTTTGCCCACCTTTGCCTTCCTAGTGCTGGGATTACAAGGGTGCACTACCACACCTAAGTTTTTGTCTGGGTGATGGAGAACAAACTCCAGTCTTCACACTTGTACAGCAAGCATTCTACCAACTGAGCCACTTGCTCCCCCAGCCTTCATGTTTTCTAACCGGAGTTCTTAAACAAACTTTCTTCACTTCCAAAGAGCTTCCATTTTCTCATCTACCAAATTAGGGAAATTTATTCCTATATACATATGCACATGTATTTATACATATATGTATACACACACACACACACACATATATACTGTGGGACAATTAGTAGGACATAGTGAGGCTGTGTATATATTGGACTTCAGTTGAGTACCTGGCACACACAGAGAGGGCTGTATCTACCCATTGTCCCACTTCCCTCTTGCTCACCTTTCTGGCTGGCTAGCACAGGGCTTTGGCTGTGGAAATGTTATATTTCTGGAATTGCCTGAGGGGGCTGTGCATGGTCTGGCTAATATTTTCCCATTAGTTGGCAGTAATTTAATCGGATGGTGCTCTGTGGATCCTTTGTAGTATCAATTCCATCAAAAAACCAAAAATGGAGTTTTGAGGCTCCATCAGTGGGATTGCCGAAAAGGCCACACAGCAGCAGAGAGAGCAGAGAGGAATTCATGTGGCCCATTTTGTTTTTATTTCCTTGCTGCAGTCATTGGCGATTGATTTCCCAGACACCAGGCATTTCCTTCCCTCACTAAATGACATCATGATGACAGTGGTGACACTCACACGGGTGGAATCCATATTGTCAGACCCTGTAAGAGGGATTATTGGTGACATTATCTAGGTGACGACACAGAGGCTTGGAGAGAGGTTTTGTTCTGCTTTGTTTGCTTTTCATCTTTTGAGACAAAGTTCTACGCTGTAGCCCAGGTTGACCTTGAGTTGCAGCAATCCTCCTGTCTTGTCCGCTCCACTGCTGGGATTGCAGGTATAAGATGCTTGGCTTTTGATAGTTTTTGTCATTGATTGCCCAGGTCATTCATCTTGAAATAGATGTAGGTTGAAGTTCATGTATGCTACATTCCAGGTTTTGAGGTTTATACCCCTGAATCAAGGCTGTCAAAGCACATAGCTGCTGCTGCTGCATGTCTTTTACAGGGTGGTTCCTTTGGAATTTTAGGAGTGTGAATTGATGTAGTGTCTAGAATTTCTTTTTTGGAGACTGGAAGACTGGTTAGGAGATGAGTGTGAACAAAGCTGCAGGGAACAGAATCATTTGACCTCCAAGGAGGGGGGAAAAAACCAACAACACTGGAGGCAACATTTAGGAAAATTGCTGTCCTTTCTCACACACAATGAACCCAGGATAGCAGGGAGCAATTTGGAAGAATGGAAGCAGATCGGTGAGTTTAACGGATAGGAAGCAAGCCTTTCCTTGTTTGTCAAGAGGAGAATGCGTAAGCAGTGGTTTCTCATGGGTTGGAATGCTATACTTTGGCAAGATGAATTAACCAAATCCTGGAGAACAGCAACAGTATATCTTAAGAAAACATGAAGCTGACTGATGAAAATGGTTTATTTGGAGATGGGTCTTATGTAGTACAGAGCTTGCCCTGTAGCTAAGGATGACCTTGAATTCCTGATTCTCCTGCTTCTGCCTCCAGGGTGCTGGGATTACAAGTATGCTTTACTACATGTAGTTAATGTGGCTCTGGGGAAGGGATGTAGGAGCAAGTACTGTATCAATTGAGCCACATTCCCAGGTACAGAAAAACAAGTTTGTGAGGACTGTTCATGTAATGTCACCAGATAGATAAAACTTGACATCTGAGAGAAATACTATTAAGGTATGCATTTGTGTATGAAAACAAGCCACTGATAAACTCAAAACTCAGTATCACATTTCCCTTAGGATGAGGGAAGAGGTACCTAGGGAACTTGACCAAAATGGAGATAATCTATCCCTTGACATGAGTCCTGGGGGGCAATGATGTATAAGTCTAGTTATATTTCACATATTATTTTCATATACATTTTTTGTACATGTTATTTTCATATTAAATAACAACTGACATTTAGAAAGTCTTATTATCATCTGACCTAGCATCCTTCATGGAAATTAAAAATGTGCTTGTGTTGAAAGAACAAAGTGATGCATGCATGTGTGTGTGTGTGTGTGTGTGTGTGTGTGTGTGTGTGTGTGTGTGTGTGTAAGTAAGTGCTCTTAAAGGCTGAGACATCTCTCCAGTTTCAACCACAGAAAGAAAAATCTTTCTGCAAAACACCTCAAAAGGGGAATGAAACTCCATAGTGTGCCCTATGCAGGCTAGTTTTGTCAACTTGACAAAACTAGAATCACTTGGGAAGAGGGAACTTCAGCTGGGACCTTCCCTCCATTGGGTTGGTTTGTGGGGCATTCTCTTGATTGCTGATTGTTGTGGGAGACCCAGCCTACTCATCCCACTGTGGGCAGTACCATCCTTAGTCATGAGAGTCTGGTCTGTATATAAAGCTACCATGAACAAGCTATGGTGAACACACTAGTAAACAGCATTCTTCCATGGTCTCTGCTTCAGTTCCTGCCTCTTGGTTTCTACCTTGAGTACCAGTCATGGCTTCTCTTGATGTAGGATCTAAGTTGTAAGCCTAAGAAATCCTTTCTTCCCAGTTGGTTTTAGATAATGTTTTATCACAGGAACAGAAAGAAAACTAGGACAGAAGTTCATATCAAAGAATGGGTTGCTGATGTAATTGGTCCTGACCATGTTTTAGGGAGGCTTGTGGAAGTATTTGGAAAAGCTGTTGAGTGCTCAGAACTCAGTGAGCTCTCATGTGGAAGATAGCATCAAGAGAAATGCTTACAGGGAGGTGATGGGGGTGGACCTTCTGTGTATATGATTGTCTTATTGGTTGATAAATAAAGTACTGTTGGCCAATAGGGAAGCAAATTAGGTGGGACTAGGAGTGAAGGAGGATTCTGGGAAAGGTAGGAGAAATCATAGAGTTACCATGTGAGCCCGGGAAGACAGGACGCTTCTGCTGGTGTCCAATAAGGTAAATCTTATAAAATATATAGATTTATGATAATTAGACTGAGCTAACAGATGAGAAATCCTAGTCATTGGCCAAGCAGCATTTGTACCTAATATAGTCTCTCTGTGTTACTCGGGACCATCATGTGGCAGCAGGTGGAACTTGGGCTGCCTGGTGGAAAGCGCCTATGTGGCAGCAGGGCTTGGGTGGCTTGGTGGAAAGACTTAGTGTTACAGGGGGTCCCGGTTTGTGAAATGTCACAGGAAAGTTTAAAAGTCCCTCAAAGATGCTATCATGGTTCATCATGTGATAGTTTGAATTAAAGATTATGTGGGTTCTCTTCTGCCCTGGCTGAAGAATCTACCTTTAACAAGAGACCATCACCATTGATCCAGAACCTTTGCTTTAGTGGAATAGTGGATGCTGGCTAGCTGGGACTGAGAAATTAGCTGTCTTGAGAGACCAGGATCATTGAGATGACATCTGGCAATATCTCCTCAGTGTTGGCACCCTGAAGTTATGGTCCTGTGGGGCCATGGGTGCATCTTAAGCTGGTAGTCAAACTTGGTAATATATAAGGGGCTCCCACACAATACAAGTCGAAGGCATGAAGGAGCCATGGAGAAGAGCTAAGGGTTGGCAGCATAGAGTTCCTGCAGAGAGACTGGGAAGACTATTGGTAAAGGTGTAGCTTTAGATGCAGCAGAGAACCCAGGACTAAAGCTTAGGTTTGGCATAGTGAGAAGCCAGGAGAGTCCATTGATAAAGATGCAACCTCAGTTGCCATGGATATCCCTGGACCATGAGGTGATCTCCAAAGACAGTGACAGGTGTGGAATAGAGCTGGCCTGGCACTACAGGACAAGCTCTCTCTCTCTCTCTCTCTCTCTCTCTCTCTCTCCTCTCTCTCTCTCTCTCTCTCTCTCTTCTCTCTCTGTGTTTGTGAGAAGAGAAGAGAGAGGAGAGAGAGAGAGAGAGAGAGAGAGAGAGCAAGCTGTGTATGACAAATATGGAGATGTGTGTCTACCCAAGCCATTTGAAGCCCAGGATATTGTGAGTAAGCCAGACACTGAGCTATTTATGCTGTTGGACTTTGGTTTTGTTTTGATCTCATTGTTGCTGTGCCCTGGTTCTGCCCTCTTGGAATAAGAAAGTATGTAAGTTGTTTATTGTTTGTTAGTTTGTTTTGATTTATTGGAGCCTTCAGTTACAAGATTTTGGATTTTGAGAGATCTTGAACTTTTAAATGTTGGACATTCAAAGACTGTGGATCTTTTAAAGGTTGGACTGTGTTTTATATTATGATATTAACATGAGATCCTGGGGATAAGCCAGGAAAGGTTATGGTTCGATAATGATGTGTTTGTATGTCAAGTAGACAAAGGGCCAATTGTGCAGGTTAGTTTTAGAGTCACCTGGGAAGAAGGGACCATAGTTGAGGAATTTGCTTCCATCATACTGCCTGGTAATAATGCCTGTGAGATATTTTCTTGATTATTGAAGAGGGAGGAGCCACAATACCCTGGGAAGTATCATCTCTGGGAAGGTGAGGCCTAGGCTGTATAAGAAAAGTAGTTGAGAGGCTAGAGAGTGGTTAAGAGCACTGCCTGTTCTTCCAGAGCTCCAGAGTTCAATTCCCAGCAACCACATGATGGATCACAACCATCTATAATAAGATCTGGTACTTCCTTTTGGCCTGCAGGCATACATGCTGGCAGAGCACTATATACATAATAAATAAATAAATCTTTAAAAAAAAAAAGAAATAGTTGAGCAAATGAGGGTAAGCAAGCCAGGAGGAGGAGACAGTGTTCTTCCAGTGTTTTTGCTTCAATTCCAGCCTTAGCTCCCCTCAGTGATATACTCTAATGTGTAAATTAAATAAACATTTCCCCCCACAGTTGCTTTTGGTTTTATTCTCACAGCAACAGAAAACAAACTAAGACACTACCCAAAAAGCCATAAAACCTTTGTGATGGTCGACCCATAGGAGTATATGGGCCACAGAATGGAAATCCTGCTATCCATGCAATTTTCTCAAAAGCCACATGGTGGGTAGACTGGAAAGTAGAATACAAAATAACCGAGTTAATATTGGCAAAGGAGCTTGAGTTTAGAGAGACTAGGGTTGAGGTAGAATTCATAATCAAAAGCCGAGCATCAGGCTGATAAATAAGACACAATCTTCCAGCATGAGATTAAAATTCAATTACTCTCCCAGCTAATTATCACCTAAGTAAAATTTGAAGTATAATTTTTTTTGCTCACCTGGCATTTACTTCTTTGCCAGGAGAAAAGGGGAGTCTATCTCTGGTTTCATGCTCACTGGTTGTTGGCCCTTAATGAGCAGGTCATCAAGATAGGTAACATCTTTATGTTTTAGTGTCCTCATCCTGCCACCTTGACTGCACTGGAATGTTGTGACTGCTAAAGTTGAAGGCAGGCACAGTATCCACACACTGATGATGTAGGGTATGGTGGTATATGCTGAGGACCTGGGGCATGTTCTCATATCTAACTTAGAAGCCCAACTCCCAAATCTGATGCAACCACCCCTCCAGAACCCAGGCTTGATTGGCTTGGCCTCAGTGGTCAACTTCTGTTCAAGATCTGAGTGAGATGATTTTAGAATGTTTGTCTTTTGTTTTGTAAAGAATTCTAGGGATAGAATTCTAAGCCAAGATGTCCATTCAAGGGAGGTATCCATTGAGGTGAAGTATTGAGAACAATATAAAGAGCATTGGCATTTGACAACCTGTGTTGAATTCTGTAGTGATGTTAGTTATTTAATTTTTCTGAGCTTCACTTTCTCATCTTTTAGACATTTATTCAGCCAATCAATTATCTACCACACTTCATCCCTAGAGATGCAACAGACAGCAAACAGTTAAGATCCCCAGCTTCATAGGGCTTATTGTCTAATAGGGAAGGGGGTCCATGAACAATGGATACTGTAATGACGAGGATGAGAAAGGTGTCATGAGGATGGACAACAGGGGCACAGAGCTTGGTACTTGAAGTGGCAGATGAGGTCCATGTATGTCTGTGCACATGTGTGTACGGGATGTATGTATGGGTGTGTGCATCTCTATGCTTATATGTATGCATGTGTATGTGTGTGTATGTATGTGCATGTGTATCTGTCTAATTGTATATGTATATATATGTGTGTGTATGTGTATGTGGTGTTCTAAATGAGAATGTCCCCTGTAGGCTCATCTGTTTGAATTTTTGGTCCCCAGTTTATAGAACTGTGTGGGAAGGATTGGGGGGTCTGGCCTTGTTGGAGGAGGTGTGTCCCTGGAGATGGGCTTGGAGATTTAAAAGCCCATGCCATTCTGAGAGTCTTTCTCTCTCTGAATCATGGTTGTGGGTAAAGATGAAAGTCGTCTTGGTCATGGTATTTTATCATGGCAATAAAAACATAGCTAAGATTGTGTGTGTGTGTGTGAATCTTTCTAGATTTCTCCGTCCCTCCCCTCCTCTCTCTCTCTTCTCTCTCTCTCTCTCTCTCTCTCTCTCTCTGTGTTTGTGTGGTCTGTGCTTGCATATGTGACATACAGCCCTTTCATAGCTATGCAAAGCTTCAGTGACATAGCATCTGTGTCAATGCCCTGTATTTACTGTTACCTGGTAAGTAAGCCATCCATATTATGGTCAAAAGACCACAATTCACTTTAGAACTAGAATGACCACTTCTAGACAACCTAGAAATTTCTAGATTACCAGTCTGGTGACAGGTGAAAAGCTTATTCTCTAACTCTTTTCCTGTAATAAAATCCACTTTGAGCAGTTACAGTCTAGTGTCAAAAGTCTGGGTTGTTGAATTTTCTCTGAAAGGTGCAGTTCACTAGGCTGTGGCTGGGAGAACTGGTCTCTACATTTAAAAAACTTCCAGGTGCTTCTGATGTAACTACCCTACTTGATCTATCTAGTTTCAAATTACAAGGGAGAGAAATTTAGATTAAAAAAGAGTTAATCTGGGCAACTTGAAGACTGGCCAAAGGCACCTGGCTAGCAGAGGATATTGTGGGATTAAGAGGATAGGACTTAGTCAGAAGGTAGACCAGATGTCCTAGGCACTCAGCTTTGAGTGATGTTCGAGATCATCATCATTTTATTTTTTTTGTTCCAAATGTCCTCTGAGCATGTTGGGTGCAGGCGCTGTAGCAAAGAGTGGGTGATAACATTATGGTCCATCAGCATTTGTGATAGGAGCCAGCCCTGGATGTAAGGACAGGGTAGCTACGCTGCCAGGATGACTTGGAGGTTTGTTTACCCTTGACTGGAGAGGAAGTGGAAAACTACGCTGGAAAATTGCCATGCTATCTCTTCCACTAATTCAATTCTGCACTGATATCCAGTGTGTCAAATCACTGTTCAGATGAAATGACAACATGGCAATTGTGTCAGTGTCACAGTCTGTTATTTTCAGATGTGTGTGAAGATCTGCAATTGTGTTGACACCCATTAGGTGTCCCTCCCATGGCAACTCCATGAGCTGTTTGGACATGTTGTAATTAGGTTTCCTTCTCCCCCTCCCACATTCTTCTATCCCAAGGGTGCAGAGCGTGAGCCCTGGCTCAACCTCCATTACCATGGTCACAGTCATGTGACATTCAACTAACCAAATGTGCATCCTTTCCCACATCTGGCTGATATAAAATGACAAAGGCTTTTGGATAAATGTCACATTCTGATTGGCTGAGAAGGCCATCAGCTGTTTCTACATGACTTCTGGCATATACAGTACTAACAGCACCTATTCTGTCTTTGAGGGTGAACTTGAACAGTTGGCTTGGTCTCACTTGCTAAATTCACCAAGGTGGAATGGAAGCTGAAGATGAATGCAACCTCCATTTTGTCGAACACAATTGAAATCAGGGACTGATGCAATGGGTCACTGAGTAAAATGCTTTGACAACATGAGTGCAATTCCTGGAACATACACTGGAAGGACAGAATTATTGAAAATTGCCTTCTGTATTCTACATGTGTGCCCCCCTTCACACACACACACACACACACACACACACACACACACACACACACACACACACACACATATGCACACTCTCACCCCTGAAATAATAAAACAGTTTTTTAAAAGCTTGAGAATAAGAAAAAAGAGATGAAGGTCCATCTTGCCATTCATTAAATGTATCTTGCAACCAACTATACCCTTATTGTGACTCCAAGTAATATTCAATATGGGCCTGACCCCATCAGCCATTTCTAGTGGACCATCATATTTTCTTTTTCAATAGCAAACTTTAAGTTTGATAATGACTGCAAGTGAAGATGCTACCTTAAAGCAGGAATTGTTTGAATTTTAAAATGGTGTCTTTGTACTGTGAGTTGCCGCATTCTTTGTTTCATACAATCAACTTTTTTTTTTTTTATGATGCCACTATCCATACCAAATTTGGACAAGAACAATGTAACAGTAGTTAGTTAGCATCATGAATGGTCATATGGTAATCCTACCATTACTCCTGTTGGTTAGACTTTCTCTTTGTACACATCATTCCCTGGGTAGAATTTCCTCCTGTTGCAAGCCCTAGGTGGCCGGGAGGCAGGCATTATTATGCCCAACTTTCAAAGAAAAACCGTGAGGTTCACCATATAAATAATGTCCCTGAGGTCAAGGGGTGAAAGTGGCTGCAGAGCCTAGAGATGGCTGCCTTTATATTCTTTCCTTTTTCCTGTTGTCTTTGGGTCAAGATGTAGAATTCTCAGCTCATTCTCCAGCACGACGTCTGCCTACACACTGATTCTTAACATGTATTGCCAGCTTGGGCTTAGGGACTTCAGATGTTCATTAAACAGAGCTCATGCTGACCCCAGGCTGCATACCTGCATGTTGTATAGATTGAATTCCATCCCCAGAGATCATCACTGCTTAGATTATATTGGAGGCTGATACTGGTTTTGTTTTAGTGCCTATGGCAAGCCATCTCATAACCCTGCCCTAAGCCATCTCTAGCCAGGCTATTCCCTCAGGGCTGTGCTTCCTCATAGAAGACAGGGATTCAGAGTGAACCTTTATCTTTTCACCAGCCAAGTCTTCCTCCTGCCTTCAAAGGCCTACACCAAGTATGTGCCAGATCAGGACATCAGATCTGCATCCAATTCATGCAAACCACATAACTCTGTGGCACTTAGTAGAATCCTGAACTGAGATCAAGTGGTTTAATAACCAAAAGAAAACATTCCCAAAGTTTGGGTAGTGAGAAAGTAAACCAGTGATGATATTGAATTCCCCAGCTTGCACACTGATTTCCATTTGGGCAGCTTTTGATGGGACATGGTGCCTGAGTTCCCCAACCCACAAGTTTATGGTCAAAGAGGTCAGTGTTGTGTGTGCATAGGACAAGCTGACTTGAGAAGTCAGGTTTTGATCCAAGAAGTATCAGAGGGACTTTTCTATGTCAAGTACAGGGGTAAATCATTTTGAGAGATCCCTGTGTTGTTTTTCATGACTACTCCCTATGTTCTATAATTTCTAGACTTAGGTTTTAGATGTCAGATGAAGGGTATTGTGGAAAAAAGTGTGTGTGTGTGTGTGTGTGTGTGTGTGTGTGTGTGTGTGTGTGTGTGTATGCATACATGTATAGGTCATAATTGGTTTGGGTGTCTTCTTACCTCAATTCCTGCTTTATATATGGAGGTGGAGTTTTTCACTTAATCCCAGCACTCTCTACTTTGACTAGTCTACCTAGGCAGGCTGTTGGGGGATCCAGTGCCTCTGGCTCCCATCCTGGGATTGTAGGCAGACCATCCACAGTAAATTTCCAGATTTGGCAACCACATTTGGCTCCACAGACAGACTAGATAGACCACACAAAGACCCTCCCACCCCACAATACATACCCAGGGCTTATCTCCTGGTGAGAAGGGCAAAAGAGAGTTTTGGATGCTGGGCCCTTATCCAGCAATTGGGCTGTAGGGATCCGAACTCTGGTCCTCAAACTTGCCTGGAAAGTGCTTTACCCCCTGAGCCATCTCTCCAGTCAAGGAAGAGAATATTTTTTTGATTATAGGAAGTGGCTGGGTCGAAAATCCCACATTTTGACTCAAGTCCAGAGTTTGGAATAATGCTCTTAGGTTCAAATGCTTCCTGTGCATTGATAGTGGGGGAGGGACTGCATAAAGAAAGACAGAGGTGACCCCAGGGCTACTTGGCACTGTGGCTCCCTTTGTCATGGATCTTGCAAGAGTCTGGGCTCTTTCGAAGTTCATCATAGCCAGTGTCTTGAGCGTGGGCCAGAGCTGAGTGAGCAAAAGTGACTCGTCTGTTGGCAGTTGTGTTTCCTTGGAGGTCAGCCTGAAGGAAGCTTACCCAGGAGTGCTGTTCAGATTCAGATTGACTGTAGATACAAGAACAAGGCAGGAATGACATAGTACTGTTGGACGCCTATACTCTCCCAGTGTCCATCTTTGTTCCGGGTCAGGACAAAAGATGGACTTTATGTCTATGGGACTGAGGTGCTGAACTTCAGCCAAGACAGACTCTAGAAGGAAGAAGCCTGTGGAAGACAGCCAGCCAGCAGTACTCCCAGCACCTGGGAGTAGAACTTGCCATCTTGGCAGGGAATCTGGGTGAAAAACCACAGCAACATGACACATCGAATTTGCAGGTTTTGCTCCTAAATTCCCTGCATATACCATAATTTTCCGATAGACCTTTGAAGAGAATTCTAGGCACTCACAGGAAGTTGGAGCCATGAGATGGAAGGAGTCTGGGTCCCTGAGTGACTGTCTAGAGCAAAAGTCAATATGAAATTGAAAATGTTCATATTAGCCACCAACCAACCTTTTCTGTTTAAGCTACAGAGATTTGAGGTGTAAGATAGGCAGAAAGGCAAAGGTGTTGGGGGGAACACGGAAGAAAATTGAAGCCTGTAGTAATTTAGAACATCAGCAGTCTGAAAAATGGAATGTGGATTCCTCTTTCTGCCCTTCTTTGTGCACAGACACAGCACAGTTAGGATCACGGAGAACTCTGTGTGGGCAACAGCCAAAAGTAACTGCTTTGTGTTTGATGTCTGGCTTTGACTACCAGTCCTGTCTATTGTCAGCTGTTGAATCTTGGCCAGCTAGGAAATCACTGTGGCTCAGACTGAGGTGACATGGCTTCCTGAGTGAGAGCTGGGCTCCACCTAGTTGACATGGGGACAATCCAGGTAGGTCAAAGCCATCAAGTCTTAGTTGTTTAAAACTAGGTTGAGAAACACCTGACTCAGGTCCTAGAGGCCTCTCTTGAACATGCCAACTTCATTTGGTTAATGAAGGTTTAGCCAAAACTCTTGGTTACAGGTTCAACCAAGGAACCAGAAGATGAAATTTACTGAATCAACTTCCCCCAAACATGTCACCCATGGAACTGTAGCATAAGGTGACACACAGACCTGGGAGCTCTGAATGCCCTGCTAACAAGTGTCTTCATGAGACAGGTAAGAAGATAGACAGTTGATGGCAGTAAGAGAGACATGCCCTACTCAGCTACAAATGGGACAACTATTTGTACTTTGTCCCTGCAAAGCTTGGGGAACATCATTGGAGAAGGGAGGTAGGATTGTAAGACTGGGAGGATGCGGAGGACTGCTATCAAACAGTGGCTTCTAGAACAATAGAGCCATTACACCCAGGAACTCAAGCACTTGTGGTTGTCTTCACAAGATCTATACAACATTCCAGGCAATCTTCCATCATGGAGGGGGAAGGGCATGAGAGAGGCCCCACCCTTAGCTGAGGCTCTATTGGCAGTTCATGGCTTCTGGAGACAGGAGAGTTGATTTTCTTCAGTGTTGTGTGCCCGGTAGGTTGACTATGTTCTGAATGGTCTCACATCCATAGGAATATGGGCACCATTAATTGGTCTCAGCAGGTTATAAAAAAAAGACATGAAATTGGGAGTGCCATGTTGGGAGAGGATCTAGCAATTGGAGGGGTTAGGGGTGCATGTAATGTATGAAGTGCTCAAATAATTAATATAAAATACATTAACAAACACAGAAAGAGAGAGAGAGAGAGAGAGAGAGAGAGAGAGAGAGAGAGAGAGAGGGGAGAGAGAGAGAGAGAGATACTACCTACATCAGGCTATGATGTCCCATGCCTGAAGGTGGGCTTACTGTTAGTTAGAAACAGAGTGAGTTGTAGTCTATGTTTGGAATCTGAAAGCAGCAGAAATGCTGATGGTCAGGAGAAAGGGCAGGGAAGGGAGAGCTGGGAATAGTAGCTGATCCTAAGACTGGGGCAAAAGTACAGAAGATTAAGTCATGGACTGGGGGCAAGTCCAGGCTCACTAGAGTAGAAGCTTCCACAGCATCCTCTGAGTGCTCCCCGCCCCCCCGGGACAGACTCTGCCTTTTATTCACTCTGCCCCATGTTGGCAGCGATGGGTGGAGACAAGATCGCCATCTTCCACTGTCCCCTGGCTCTCTTGGCAACAACTTCAGCACATCCGTTCTTCTCGTGCTCAGTTCCGCCTTGTGAGCCCACCTGGCTATGCTTTCCACCATCTGACAAATATTCAAAACACCGCAGCCTCCTGGGTACCATTCAAGCACAGCTCCAGGTGGCCTGGACAGTGTGACAGTTGGCTTTGATGTGGCACTTTAAAGGACAATGACAGGATTGGGAGCAAGAAATGCAGGCTGTGTCTAGGCTTTTCAGACACAGCAAAAAGAAAAAAAAAATGCTTGTGCCCGCATATATCTGAAATTTGAATTTCAGGTAAAAATGCATTATTACATGTGTGCCCTGGATATTTTATAAGAGACATACTTATTTCCTGTTTACTGGGATTCAGAATTGACTGTGCATCTGGTATTTTAGTTGGCTGGTGCCTGGGTTCCCCTGGCCAGGTTTGGATGGACATACAGGCCTTTGCTAAAGCTCTAGTAGACAAGCTGCGGACCCTAGCCAGGCAGGCGATCTCCCGCCATCAGGTCTTTGACTCTTTCATTCATAAAACCCACCAAGAGGCCATGGCAATAGGGAGGGCAGCTGAACCTCATCCATCACACTGCCACTAGTGAGGCTGGCTCCCAGTGCACTGTGGTTCCAGCACATTAATGATCATTATAGACCTAATGAAGATTGGTGACACTGCCAGTGGGAGGAGGCTCTCAACCCATTGTTCTGTCAGGAAGATGGGAGGGGTGCCCCCAGGAACAGCTTGTGGGAAAGAAGGTTGGAGACTGGAAGAGTTGGGAGGTGTGAGTGGAAGGGGGAACAGGGTAGGTAGAAGAAGCTGCCAAAGACCAGGCTGAGCTGAGGGTGGAGGTTAAGGAGTGGGTGGAGGAGGCTACATGGTGGGCCTGAGGGCTTCAACCAGGGGAACAGAGAGAGAAGAAAGGTACCAGGCTTCAGTGTTGGGGGTGATCAGTTTCTTGGGTCTGCAGGGACAAGTTTCACTGTTAGTGGCAAAGAACAATGGACTGTCTCTCTAGGTTCTGGGGACAGACTTGGCAGCTAGTTTATCCCTGCAGATATTACAGATGCAGGTGTGACTGTGGTCTCCTACCCACCGAAGGCTCTGAGAGAGAATCCCATCCCATTGTCTTTTAGCTGCCATAGGCCCCAAATTCTCCAATGTTTAGGGCCTCGTTACTCCAGCATCTCCCTCTGTATTTTCTTTGCTTCCTCCTTTTATATACCAAAACCTTCTCTGTTTCTGGGGCCTGGGGAGATGGCTAGGTGGTACAGTGCTTGGCCTGTAAGCTTGGGGCCGGGTTGGCTACCTAGCATCCCCTTGGAAATGTGGGTGGTGTTGTATGCTCTTGTGGTCTCAACCCTGAAGAATCAGAGACAGGAGCATCCTTGGAACTTGATGACCAGACAGCCTTGCCAAATGTGTGAGCCCCAGGTTCATTAAGAGGCATTGTCTTACAAAATATGGTGGGGCGTGGCTGAGGAAGACATCTGCCTCTCAGCAACTTGATCACTGGGGAGTGACCTGAGGAAACCACCTGAAAGCAACCTCTGACTTTCGTACATAATATATACACATGCACGCACACCCACCCACATGTACAGGATACACACATATACATACACACACAATACACACACACACACACACACACACACACACACACACACACACACACACACACGCACATAAATGCACATACACATACACACATAAATGCACATACACAAGCATGCATGCACGCAGGCATGCATTCACACACATACACACACCTTCTTTGGTTTACAAGGACATGTCAGTATCTGGCCTTTAGCTTCCAGCATGACAGCCAAATATCAGTTCCCTCCTTTGGGGATCCTAAACTTAAACCCATCTTTTGTCACACAAGGTAACAACAACCCATGTTGTCATATGCAGCATTTATTCATGGATCTGAGGTTATTTATTTTGGAGATTTATTTAGTCAAGTTCAAGGTATGAGGGAATACTGGGGAGGGAAGGCAGGGAAATACCGCTCTAGGACTCACCTGGAACCTCTGGATGTACTTTTGCTCCCTTGACTCCATTTTCTTGAAACCAACCAAGGCAGAGTAGTTACACCTCCATGTTGGGGAGCATGGGCCCTGGGACAGTAGTCCTTTATTTGCCTTTGACTTGTACTGGTCATGCCCCTCATCAGACTGCTACTCATCTTACACATGACAGTGCTAGAATATGTGGGTTCTCAGGGCCCTTGTACCCAGAGACTCGATGGTGATGTCCAGTCACATTTTACACAAAAGAAACTGAAGTTCCTGGAAATAGAGGCTAGGTCTTCCCAGCAGAATCTAGACAGGGATCCCAGAACTGAAGGTGACATAGAATCTGGCTTTGCTAAACACCAGTGGGCTTCCTCTGTATATCTTCAGTGACAAGAGTTCTCCAACACAGGTGTCAAAAGCCACTGGACCTAAGGCAACAGATTTTGTTTACTTGGGCAGGAGACTTCATTGTGGCATAAAGGGGGAGCCTAGCTGAGGTCCTGGACAGAGAACATAGCACAGTGGAACAGGGTAAGTTTGGGAAGCAGACAAATTCATGCTTGGATCCAGGCCATCATTTACTAGTTGCTTTATTCCATTGGTCTCAGTTATTTTATCTCTAAAATAAGATGGCACGCTGACCCTACAGTGGTTTTACATTTCTATGTATCAAGCACTATGCCAGGTATCTAGTGGAATACCTATCACCTCCCTCCCCACTGCTGACACTTTGGCTCCCCTAAGACACTTGACACCCTTATTTCAGGGTCCTGTGACCTACCTGTCTCTAATCAGATGAGGTGTACAATTTTATGGAAATGTAAGGCTCCTCACCTGTACCTTCCCAAGCAACTCACCATTTCAGTGCATACAAAGCATTACATATTCTGGCCAAAGGCCATTTAGTAATATCCACTGGGTACAAATTTTAGTAGGAAGATGTATTGTTTGGCTCGGCGGTGCTTGAATATGTTACACGGAAGGAGTGAGAGTGATTTCTCTTCATTCTCTGCCATCACCTTTCTGGTAGATTTTTCTCACTCCAGGTGTTCCAAACTCTGAGTGAAAACTTCCTCTCTTCCATCTGACATTTTCAAATGTGTTGCTATATCCCCAGTGGAGCGATGCCACCAGGGATGGTGCCGCTCTCAGCTCCCACCACCGACGAAGTCGTTCCTGAGATCTATTTGTGTCGTAATGAATGTACTGACTGAATAGCGTCAAGGACTTCACACAGGCACACCTGCAGTTAAGAGCACAGTGTGGGTCTCTAGTTTGAATTTCCCTTTCCACAGAAATAATTTTGGCAGCTTGGGACCAATATCTTCCTCCCATATGGTTCGTATTCTCTGTAAACTCTAATTGACGATGCCCTTCCTCTCAGAACTTCTCAGTGTGAATACATTCAGAAATTCTAAAAAGGTAATGTGAACAGGAAGGAGAGTAGCATTTGGCAAGCACCTACTCTGTGCCCAGGCTGGGCTGTGCACCTTTGCCAGTGCCATCTGATTTCATCTGCACAGAGCATACCTGTGAGAAAGATAACATGGGGTTCCTTTTTTTTTTTTCAGAACAAGAGATGGAGAGCTCAGGAAAGTGAAAGCTATTATTGGTGCAACTGGATGCAAAGCCAGTGTCCTCTGAGTCCATAATGTTGTTTTAGGCCACCCTCATGACCCTGTCTCTCATTCTCTAGCCACGCTATCCTCAAGCCTTGTCTCATTGAGAACATGGACTGAATCAGCATGGAGACTTGAAACTCTTCTGTGAGATTTTGAAAGATCTTTCTTGGCTCAAACTTTGCCTTGGACCACATCCATTTGATCCATGGTTAAACAGCTTCAGCATCCTCATCTCCTTGTGTGTGAACAGAAGCAAAGTTGGATGGAGATGTCCATGGCCTTGGATGGAAGGAGACTTCGACGTCATTCTAGGAAATGTGTGTCTTTTTCCAAGTGTCCTGGCCTAGAGGAGGTGGATTCTTTCCATCAATACTCTGACAGCCCTCTCAGCCTACTGCCAACCCAACTCCCAGTCTGCCTCCTGATCTGTGCCATGGTTCTGTCAGGGGAGATTTGGGTGTATCCCCCTCTTCACATTAATCTTCATTTTTATTTGCTGCTGTGAAGATACATCTTGAACCATTCACTCAAGAAGTGGAGGGAGGAGTTCCTCCATGTCCCAGACAGCACGCTTCATGGATCGCTATTTGTTCAATCTGGCTAGCTTGGATGTTACAAAATACACCACAGGAGGAAATGGCTTTGGGAGTTTTCCTTACTTTGCACTGCATGTCCTTCTCCATCTCCAAATGTGTCCAGAGGAACAATAACCCATTTTATTATTGTGCATCCCTGGCCAGGATGATGGACTGTCCATGTGGCTCTGAGAGTTGAATGGTTCTTTATACCCATGGTGCTTCTCATTGCCATGGTCCTCAAACAACACACCTGCAGTGTAAACAATGAACAATGGTCTCTTTATGTCCATCCCAGAAAGTCTACAGGCATTTTTCTTGGCATCCATGCCACCACATCTCAACTTTTGGGAAAGCTTGTTAGCTCTGGGTCTCTGGCTTCTTTGGACTCTCCAAACTTAATAAAAAAATCTCACTTTTATTGATGAGTTGTCCACCAATTTCTCCTGGACTTCTAACATTTAGAAAGTTGGTTGAATAAGAAACATTCCTCAAGCAATGGAGAGCTCTTATCCTTGGGGATATGGTAGGTGTGCTGATTTCACCTTCCAAGGAAACACTCCCATAGAGTCTGAAGGGGACATTAATATTATTGAGCTCCTGCTGTTGGGTTCCTGTGCTCATGATCTTTGCTACCTACTTTATTGGTATTATTTAATTTAATTTCTGGTAAATATTTCCTTATTTTACAGTGACAGGAATGCAGATTCAGAGAATCCAGCAGAGGTTAATATGAGATTAGAAGATCAAATCATCCCTAATTTCAAATTTTGTGCTCATCATAAAAAATCTTTTTTTCCTCAGTTTCCCAATTATGTGTTTTGGCAAGGTCCAAGGAATCAGTACTTATTACATAAAATTGGACTTTTTTGATGTTGCTTAGAAAAATTGATTTAAAAGATTGATTGCAATAAATCAGAACAAAGCACTAGGCTTACTCTATCTGGTTTGTTAACCATTATTTATTGGACACACTCTATATTTGAGGTAATATAGATAAGAAATAATATCTTATCACTTCCTCCAATGTAGCCTCAGAG
Organism: Cricetulus griseus; assembly: GCF_003668045.3. Taxonomy (NCBI): domain Eukaryota; kingdom Metazoa; phylum Chordata; class Mammalia; order Rodentia; family Cricetidae; genus Cricetulus; species Cricetulus griseus. The sequence continues at coordinate 25,663,314 of NC_048600.1, read as the reverse complement.
ACAAGCATGGGCATTGTAGATCTCTAAAAGAACAAAGAAATTATATAATAGTATGACTTTGAAAACCAGAGATGGACATAGTAGTATTTTTATTAAACCCTGAAGGTTGAGTGAAAGCTTTATAAATAAAGAAATATGGTGAGAGAGCTACAAGAAATGTGAAAAGCTTGAGATTTTCATGTAGGATTATATATGATGGGCTCAAGCAATATTTACTGGTAGAAGTCTGAGATGATTCTCAATGTGGTTGAGTTTTCCATCGTGTAAGGTCTGGCCTTTAGCCTTGCTACAGGATTAAGTCACTGAAGGACCTCCACCTATCATGACAGATTCACATGAAACACACTCAGAAGGCCTTTGTACATTCCACACTGCCGGTATAAGAAAGAAGAGAGGCTCAGCTCTTGTCCTGGATAAACTACTTCTGTTGTCCAAGATGCACCTTTGCTTTTGTGAATGAGTTCTTCAGCAAAGTAAATTACAACTGAAAGTTCCTGTGTGAAAATATAGTCAGGGCTTGATTTGATAGTTGTGTAGTCTAAGGGTTCTGTAGGACCATTATGGCTTCTCCATCCATTTTTATAATGGAGATAAATTTTTCAGGGAGACATGATTGGTTGAATCCTTGAATTTGTTGTGTCCTGGTCATTGTTGATGCAGGCACTGCTCATTTCTCTCCTTTTCTGTTTCCAGGAGTGCCAGTGCTCTCTCTTTTTTTCTTCTGCAGTTTCCCATCACTATGCCACCTTTTGATCTAAAGCCTGTTTTATTATCAATTCTCTGTGATTTAGCTTATTTCTCTAATTTGTGAGTTGTTGGAAGCCCCCACAGGGATGCAGAGATAATGACTATGCTGGAGGCAGGAAGGCTGACTTAAGAGGCCACATGGGAAGAACCCAGCAACAGATGGTGGCTGGTTATAGAGCCACTTGTTTTTCAAGACCCTTCTCAGTTACTTCTGGTTTTAGAAGAAAAATAAGCTGCTAAACTAAGATCATTTCATCTCCCCATCCATCCATCAAAAATAATTTGTGCCATGGATCAGCACAAACTTTTCTCCTTTGGTAAACAAAACAAGTGTTTATTTATTAATTGTGGGTACCATTTCATTCTAGTGGCTTATGAGGCAATGGGACTTGGAAGCTGGATAACATTCAAGCCTTTCAGATTCAATTATCATACATGGCCCCCATGAAATAGTTATGATTTTAAATCTCACTTCATAGACAAACAATTGACATTAAATATATTATATTTTTAGTTAGTTGGCATATAGCATGTTGGTATTGATCCACATTCACAAGTTTTATCAGGTACTGTTCTCTATAGTAGTTTATTTTATTTTGTTTGTAATTTTTCTTAAAATATGTCTAGTTCCAATAAAACTAATGGAGTTTAAAGATTTATTCCCTAAAAAAATTATATGTGTGATTTTTGTGTTGTTATGTGCACATGGGTGCAGCAACCTGTGGAGGCCAGAAGGTGGCACTGGAGTTCCTGGAGCTGGAGTTACTGATGGTTGTGAGATTCTCATTGTGGGTGCTTGGAACTGAACTTGGGTCCTCTGTGATAGTAGAAATCTCTCTCAACTTCTGAGCCATATCTCCAGCCTGTTTTTGTTTTATTTTGTCTGTCATCTATCATCTATCTATCTATCATCTATGTATTTATGTATCTGTCTTTCTATGTCTATTTATCTATCTATCTCTTTCTATTTATGTATCTCTCTCTCTCTTTCTCTCTCTCTGTGAAACAGGGCTGCTGACTCTTCAGGCTTGCTTGTGACCCGCTGACTTTCTCTTCTTTCTGAATTTTCTCTTTTGGAATGGAAATGACTGACCTAGGCTTGTCTCACTGTTGTGTTTCAGAGAGCAGTAACTCCTTTTGTGTGAATGGTTCACAAAGGGGGAGAAGTCCTGGCTCGGGATGAGTCATACTTGAGCTGCTAACATGCCTGACCTAGATGAGATTTTCAGGTTGAAGAACTGAGTAAAGACTTGGTGGGCTACTGGGATGGAATGACTATGCTATATATTCAAGAAGGGCTTGATTCTGAAGAGACAGAAAGATGGTGTGACAGGTTGAATTATATTCTCTCCAAATTTGTATCCTTAAACTCCAGTAACTCAAAAATACAACTATATTTGTAGATAATGGTCACTTATATAAGTATTTTGCAAAATCCAGCCACATGAGTGGACTCTGACCTATTCATGCCTTTGTAAGAAGAAGGACCGAGGATATAACTCAGCTGTAGACTGTTTCCCTAGCATGAGAAAGACCCTAGACCCAAGTCCCTTTACTGCCAAAGTAAACGTAGAGAGATTAGGACTCAGACACACAGAACATGGAAGGACAAGGTGAGGAGACAGGGAGAGGTGGGTTACCTTGGATTTTTGTTGCCAGAACTATAAAACATAAGTTTTGTATTGTTTAAGCCACCTAGTTTGTGATGTTTCTTTGTGGCAGCCCTATCAGCAGCATACTGTTTCCACAGTTAATTGGTAATTACATGGAGGAAAATTTAGTGATGTCACTTTGATTAGTAAAATGTAAAATTTGGATACTTGATTGATTTGTTTTTTTGAAAAGTTGATACTATTGAAGCTCAACTTGATGACGTTTTTACTTCTGTGGTGTGTGTGTGTGTGTGTGTGTGTGTGTGTGTGATGTTACTAATGAACAAACTAAGAGCCCTGCCAGTGCTATACAAAGTGTGCGTCTACTGAGCTATACTCCCAGACTCCCAATTCTTATATTTTAAAATGTAAAATTATAGCATCCAAGTTTGCTTCCATAATAGCCTAAGGAGTTTTTGCTTCTGAGGATTATACATAAAATGTGTTTCCTTTTAGGAAGTGCATCTTCCTCAACTCATAATAAAAAAATTACACTGTGCTCTTCAGTGTAGAGATTCTTGGAAATGAAAGTTGGCTTTAGATTTCAACGAAGTTTCCTCCCCACGTTTTCATCTCCAATGTAGGCTTCAGACTCTCTTAACTGAAGGTTTGCCTTGAGACACTGTCTGGAGCCAAACCCTCTGAAGTTGGCCATCTTCCACTGAAACGAGCCACGGGACCCATGAGCCTCCCCTTCAGCATCAGTCTTTTACCTCTCTCCTGCCCCCATGAGCATTCTGAAGAATTTAACCTGGCAAGGTTCTCTTTTCCAATCCTGAATTTTCTGTCTGGGTTCCAACACTTAAGCACAGATATGTAAAAAAAATTACTGAAAATTCCTTGTTGACGTCTCATTTCCGAGCTGGAGTTACCATTGTGAAGAAAGGAAATATCAGCAAATGTGTGAAGGAAGCTCTTGCTTGCCAGCATTCAACATAGACTTTGAAGACTAACTGAGTGGTGGTGGTACCTCTGGAATACGCTTTTCTGGAGAAAAAGGAAAATCTTGCCTGCTTTATACCTTAACCCTTTAAATGTAAATGCCGTTGAAATAACAACCAAATGGGTACTGTGCCAGAAGTTGTCTTTCACTTATTTGATGACTGAACACCTGAACTTGAGGTCCCTTTCAGAAGCAAGAAAAACAGTGTTACAGGTCAGGATAGCTGTATATCAAGTGAGCATGTCTCCATGTTACCTAGAATGTCATTTTCCCAAGCCCCTCCCACAAACCAACAAAGCAAATGTAACCAAAACTTTTGTAGATCTTGGTTACTTGGGCTCCAGGTAGTTGTAGGTGTTCTGTGATAGGTGTACTTTTAGTTGACAGTGCAGTTCATATACTCAGAGTGAGGCGGATGTTAGGAGCTTCAGTTTTGTCATTGACTCATTGCACGTCCTTGGCTGTGTCATTCCAACTTTGAGCCCTAATGTGAAATAATATGTGCCTCAATTTTTGTGTGTGTGTACATTCAATGAGATAATGACTACGAATCCAGTCCTTAAACCATAACTGGGCTGTGCAGATGTTAGTCATTATTTTTCAACTGCATCTGTGACCTAGTTTTGATTGTGGTTTACTTTCGTAGAGAAGAGCATTATAAAAAGCCTCTTGGCTCATCTAGAGCAAGCCTAATCCACTGATTTAATACCCAAGATCATATTAGAGGCAAGTGTCTCGATGCCAAAATAGACTGACTCCAGGGCTGTTCCTACCTTCTAAGTTCTTGTTAATTAATGATGAGTGGCATTTCCATTGGCATACTAAAATGTAGGAGTCTACTTAAATAAAAACCATATTCTCAGATGGAGCATCACCTCCAGGGTCTCCCCTGTGTTCAGCTTACGGAAGCAAAATGCATCTTGGAACTTTTCCATATCCAACTCATCATCATCTATACGGAAGTAGCTTTTACCATTTATGCATTATCTCTCTGATAATTTTCTAGAATAATCCTCTGGTACATGTATTTTGTCTTAGATGGCTTTATGTGCATGATAATGTTTACATAAACTGCCTTGTGAGTGTCTGGAAGAGATTAGTCATTTTAAAAGGAAGAAAGCCACCGCTGGTGCATAATTCATGTTGGATGGAATTCTGTAAGATGACCCCCGATTTTTCATCTCAAACTGTTCATTCCACCATCTTATCAGGTGACCACAGAGTGGCTTTATGGTTCAGTGACTGATTTCTTGGAATTCAGGGAAAACAATTTGATGAAGATTCCTCCAAACCCACCCAGTCTGCTCTGGCCTCTTGGGCACAGCTTAATCCAGACATGCGTCATACATAACCTCATGCATTCTGCTCACTTCCGATGTAGTACAGAAAGAAGCCACCCCCTCCCCCCGCCCCCGGCAGCTTGGGTTCAGGAGGTCTGGGTCCTCATCATGCTGAAAACACTGCTCAACTTTAAAGTGGAGCCCTGCTTTCTGCTTCTCAGTTTGCTAATGTGAGAAACGAGGGCTTTAAACAGAGTGTCCTCCAGAACTATCCCAAGTCTGGATTATCACATATCTATCAGGTTTGAGAATATGGAAAGAATATGGATGCCACAATCTCAGTAGGTCTGGTCTCTGATTCAGAGAAATGACTACAGGTCTTTAGAGAAACAGTGGTAATCATATTCAGTCATGTTTGAAATGTGCTCATGTGTGTGCAACTTGATTCCAAGGCAACACAAAAGATGAGAAATGCCAACTGCTTTTGATCCTAATTTCCAGTGTAGTCTCAATAGCCTTCATTCTTCACAAAGGGAAGCCCTTGCATAGGGGATCCAAGTGGGTCTTGGAGTGCAGGACAGGGGATGGAATGATGGTAAATGTGCTTGTATATTTAAGTACAGTAAGAAACCCAATTGTACAAGGCTAGCTTGCTTGGTATAGGCTACCGAAGAACAGTAATTAAATGTATGTCCCAGCGTGCTTTCTGTGAGGGATGGTTGACCCTGACCACTGAGGCTTCACCCATACCATTTGAAATGTTCGACACTTGAGGGGTTACTACTCTTTTCTCTAGATCTGCAAGGGTGTTGGTGCCCCCAGTGCCCTGTGCACCTGCTGTGCATTCATCCACAATTAGAGGTGCAGGTGCATTACATTTGGATCTTAATTATCATTCTGCCAAAATCCAGAGTCTCCACTGAGGAACTGTCCAGGACAGGTTGGCCTGTGGGCATATCTCTGGGGCGTTATCCTGATTGCTAATGGATGTGGGAAGATATAGCCAGCTGTGCACAGCACCGCGTCCTGGGCTGGGCCCAGGTTGCAGAAAAGTGAAGAGGGTTAGATAAGAGCAAGAAGACAACAGGGATGCACTTGTTTCTCCATGCTCTTGGCTATGGGTGTCATGCAGCTGGATGTTCACACCCTGCTATGTGCAAGATCTCATCTTGCTGTGGTACTGAGGCAAGTATTGCCTGAGCATCTGTTTTGAGGCACATTCATTCTAGCTGTGATCTCTGCTATGAAGAGTGGCAGAAGGAATTAGGACTATCTCCCTGTAGTGGTAAGTCTGGAGGCACCTGGATGTGATGCTCAGTATTTAAGGGTTGGACAAGGGAGCAGATGTGGCTGCTGTGACTCTAGAAAGAAGGAGCTGTGAGATCTGGAGCAAGGAAGATCACCAGTAACTAGAGCAGCACAAGGACAGAGTGGCTGATGCTGGCAGGTGGCAGTTCTGACAGACTGACAGTGATAGCAGTCATGTCAGTGAGGTATATAAGACCAGAAGGGGCCAGAATGTCACACACAGACACATATGCAGACATAGACACATATGCACACACACACATCCACATACAAACATGCACACATACACACATATACATCCACACGCTAACATGCACATATCCACAGACACATATAGACACACAATACACAGAACACATGGACAAACATACACACATGGATGCAGGCACATCCACACACATACATCCACACACAAACACACACACACATCCATAGACACATATACACATATACACACATACATACACACAACACATACACACATACACATACACACACATACATGTGTACACATACATACACATACACAGACACATGGGCATACACACATGGATGCAGACATATCCACACATCCACACACATTCCACTCATCCACACACAAACACACACACATTCATAGACACATATACACACATACGCACACACATATACACACATACGCACACACATATACACACATACACACACACACACCAAAAGCCATACCATGCTTGGGAATTCCTTTAATTCTCAAGCCCAAAAGTTGCTGTTTTCCTTGTCAAAATATTTATGTCAGTTTAAAGAAGGGACTTTTTGGCCAAAGACTCAAAGGCAAATTGTGTTGTGAAGGGGTTTGTACAGGTAAGTGCTTCTCTGATAAAATCTAGGAAAGCCTCAGAGCTTCCACGGGTCTACTTGTTTCTGCCTCTGACAGATATAAAATGTATTTTGTGTGGAGTTTGTATGTGTGTACAATATCCTAAGTTAGCGGAAAGTTCCCTGTCACTTCCATCATTGAGGGAGGTCATATATGTGTGTACGTATGTACATATTATATATGGTACATATTGCATAAGAATATGTATGTAGTCTATATATTATGCATTGAGTTTAATTTGTGTTTGTGACTTGTCAAAATTCATGCACTCCTAGCTCCTTGCATGATGGTATTAAAGGTGAGATGTCAGTGACTTCATAACTGTGACTCTGGGAATCAGTTGGCTCCTTCCCCACATGAAAGCATAGACTCTGAACCAGACATTGGGCCATACCATACATAGTTTCCACCTAGATCTTGGTTTTCTAGTTTCTTAATATGTATGAAAAATTTCTGTGGTTCATAAGTCCCATACGTGTGGTGCTTTGTTATAGCAGCCTGTGAGGGCTAAGCCCCTTACATACTTAGAGACAGGTTAGAGTATAGACAGATAGGAACTGTCATGCAGAAGGATGGAACCTTAAATATCCCACATCCTTTGCTGGCTGTGTAAGATTGCACAAACCTCTCCCACACTATGGTGAGAAGAATAAACGATATTAGGAAAAGTTTGCAGTAAAAGGCAGAATTGGTCTTGATCTGAGTTGGTTTGGTCCAGAAGTCTATGCTCTTCTCCCATGACCACACTCCTTTGTGAACACTCAGTGGTTGGATGGGGTATTCAGGGGCCTTCTCCTTGAAGGTTTGTGTTTAGCTGTACAGGGTAGGATAGGGCCCTGCTGCAGGCCAGGGAGATTGGGATAGCCAGTCCCACTGGGTCTGATTTTCTGTATGAAGTAGTCAGGTCTATGACCCTTTCTGAGCCTGTACATAATGGCTCTATGAGATGGTAACTCCTAAGAGGTCCTCGAACACTCATATCTGAGGCTTCTTGTTTATTCAGAAACACTGCTACTGACCAGCACAGATCAAGCCACGGAACCTATTTGCTTGTGTCTCCCCATAAATCTGTGAAAGTCCTTGCCCATCCTTGGGAGGTAAGCTCTGGAATTAGTGGGGTCTGCCTGTTTGGGTGGCTCTTTGCTATTGAGCTAGTGCCTGCAGAATTTTGGAGGTATGGAGAGTGGTTTGTTTATTCCCCCTCATGAGCCCCATCAATGAACATTTAATTCCCTGGATTGGTTCCTTGGCATTTCTCAGTACACAGAAACACATAAAATATGTTATTTCAGAAGTCTAGGGTGCATGTTTCAAAGTTGAATGGAAACATTTAGAATGAGATATCTTTGTTTATTTGGATAACTTGGGAAAGCATAAGTTATTTTGAACTTAAGGGTCTGGATGACAGTCTGTGCTTCCAAACTAGTTCTTTCCCATTAAAACATTTTTTCCCTTTTTGGCAAAGTTTGGGATTTTTAGCCTGTAAAACTTGAATACAAAAAAGAGTCTTTATTCTTGCCTCAGTTCACAGTATCGGTTGTGATAGGTCCAGAAAAGATAAACTTGATAAAAGTAGTAGGTTGTTCTTGCTTTCACACCTCAGAAAACAACAACACACAAACAAACCTGTAATTCATCGTCACTAATTCCTAGAAAGATTTTTTTCCCAGAGCTTTGTGGTTCATGACAAGGACATTGATAGCAGTCAGTAATGGCAGGGATGTTGATGACAGTCATTGGAATACAAACCTTGCAAACTTCTGAAGAATATTAGTAGCAATAGTAAGAACATGCATAAACCCTCCCACTTTTCATTATAAACATAGCATTTGTGGGACAAATGTGTGGCAGCACAAACCTGTCATTGTAGCACCCAGGAGGTGATGGCTAAGGGTCATTGGTCTGGGCCACATCATGAGGCCTTATCTTAAAAAAAAAAAAAAAAAACCCATCCCCAAATAACAGTGACATCTTTTAATTGCAGAGAAAACATATTTAACCTGATACCCATGTATCTTAGTAACATTTTATATTGCTGTGATAAAATATGACAGCAGCCACTAGTGAGGGAACCCGTTTATTTTGACTGACAGTTTGAGGGTACAGCCTATTATGGTTAGGGAGTCATGGTGGCCAGAACCTGAGGCACTTCGTTACATTGCATCCACAGTCAGGAAGCAGAGAACAGAAAGGTCACACTCAGCTAGTTTCTCATTTTAGTGCCATCCAGGACCGAAGCTGAGGGAATGGTGATATCAGGGCATGGTGGGTCACAAATGACTACGACACCTAGTTTCATTTCTGCCGTTAGAATAAAATACCCTGACAACAAGCAGCTTGTGAAAGAAAAGGGGTAGTAGAACAGTCACAATGGCAGGAGCTCATCAAAAGCAGAGAGAAGTACATGAGACCTGCTACTTGCTTACTTGACTTCTCCTGTCACAGAAGTTAGAACCTCCTACCTAGGTAATGGTGCCACCCACAGTGGGCTGTGTTTTCCCACATCAATGAATAATCAATACAATCCTCCAAGACATGCCCACTGACCAACATGATCTAGCTAATTCCCCATTAAGACTCTCTTCCCTCTCCTAGGTGATTCTAGTCTGTGTCACATTGACAGGTAATAACTATCACAGTGGGAACTCATTACAGGAAACTAAGATGCAGGGAAATTACATGAGTAGTTTCCAGGCATCAGAACTAAGATTGATCATGGATACAGCCAGGATGCTGAAGAGAAAAAGGGAGGCAGATTTTTTTAAAAGATTTTATTTATTTATTTTGTATACAACATTCTGCTTCCATGTATATCTGCACACCAGAGGAGGGCCCCAGATCTCATAAAGGATGGTTGTGAGCCACCATGTGGTTGCTGGGAATTGAACTCAGGACCTCTGGAAGAGCAGTCGGTAATCTTAACCTCTGAGCCATCTCTCCAGCCCAGGAGGCAGATTTTTGTGTGCCTGGATCCCATGGATCAGCTTTGGGAAAACTGTGCACTGTCATTCCCCTCAAGTGCAGTTGGCATAAGGCTCTTAATCCAGAAGCAATAGTGGCAGAGTAGCAAGTGAGGACCATTCCAGAGAGTCTTGATGCTCAAGGATAAACTGGGATGAGGGCTCACAGGGCATGGGCAGCAGATCTATCTATCTATCTATCTATCTATCTATCTATCTATCTATCTATCTATCTATCTATCTATGATACCCCCTGTGGCTATTTTGTCACACAAAAATAGCTGAATTTTCTTGTGTCAATACAAAATGTGTTGGATTTTCCTTCTGTGTATGGTGAAAACTGAAATATACAAAAGAGACTCATAGTGTAAACAGCCATAGTCATGGTCAACATTCTGTAGTCATCTTGCCATTTTCACCATTGCACATACCAAAACAGTTCCCTGTTCACTGAACCATCTCTAATTTGCAGGCAGAAGACTTCATTCTCAAACTCTCAGATCTTCATGCATCTGGAAACATGTATTTACATGGAATTTTTTTAATACCACGATGAACTATAATTCCTTTGTTTTTAACTAATATATATATATATATAATATATATATATATATATATATATATAATTTCACACAGTATGTTAACAATTGGAAGGACACCTCCTGCCACTCATCCACCAACTACAGCTATGGTCACTTCACTCTCTATCCTGTGACCAGGAAGGTGTGCATGTCTACAGATCAGGTGCACAGTACAGTTTATTGAATCAATGAATTTAATAATGACTTAAGTAATAAATATCAATTAAATAATAATAATTAAATAAATGTTTAAAGATGAATTGACCCTATCCATGAGAGGCATTCACTATGCCTGCTGTGTGAATTACCTACTTAAAAATGCTAAGAAATGAATTTGTGCTTTTCAATTGTTTGATGGCTCCTGTGGAGATGGCTGTGAAGGTCACATGCTTACTGGGTGTCTTAGGGTTTCTGTTGCTGTGAAGAGACACCATGACCACGGCAACTGTTATAAAAGAAAACATTTAAATGGGGCTGGCTTATATTTCAGAGGTTCAGTCCATTGTCATCATGGCAGGAACATGGCAGTATGCAGGCAGACATGTGTAGGAGAAGTAGCTGAGAGTCCTACATCTTGTAGGCAACGGGAATTTGACTGAGACACTGGGAATGGTTTGAGAATATATGAGTCCTCCAAGCCCACCTTTATAGTGACACACTTCTTTCAACAAGGCCATATCTACTCCAATGAAGCCACACCTCCTAATAGTGCCACTCCCTTTGGAATTTGTTTTCTTTCAAATCATCACACTGGGCAAGCAAGTGGACCTGAGTTAGGATCCCCAGAACCAATGTGAAAACTGGGTGTGGTAGTGTCTGTCTGTAGTCCCAGCACTGGAAGGGTGTGTAGCTGGAAGCTTTGCTGTGATCTGGTTTCTCTCCTGCCCACCAGGTCTTGAGTAACTACTCTGAGGCTTAATATTAATTACAAGCTGTTTGGCCTATTAGTTCAGGCTTATTATTAACTAGCGCTTACAACTTAAATTAACCCATTTTTATTGGTCTGTGTATTTCCACAAGGCCTGTGGTTTATCAGCGATGCTCAGACATCTTTCTCCTTTGGGGACTGGATAGCATCTCCCTGACCCTGTCTTCTTTCTTCCTGTTTCTCTGCTTGAATTTCCCACCTGGCTTTATTCTGCCTGGCTATTGGCCAAATCAGCTTATTTTATTAACCAATGGTGGTAAAACATATTCACAGTATACAGAAGGTATTCCACATCATTGGCGAAAGGTAGAGACAGGAGAATTTCAGGGGCTCACTGGCCAGCCAGGTTAGCTAAAATGAAAAGGTCCAGGTTCAGTGAGAGATTCTATATCAGAAAATAATATGGGGAGCAATAGACAAACATTGACCTCTGGGCACCCATCCATGCATACACTTGAGTACCCCTATGCACACATGTATACTACACAGGTAACAAAAAAGAACAAAACAACAAAAGAACCCCAAAGAACTGTAATGAGTAGATCAAAAGTGATACATGTTTTAAAGACTTTTCACAAAACCCCTTTCTTGAATGGGATCCCGATAGTGTACCAACCATCTCCTGGTGTCTTTGGAAGCCTGGAGTTATACACTTGAATAACTTAGTTGCCTTTATTAGTCAAGATGCTGTGGAAGAACTTAGCTGAAATAAGAGGCAACTATAGACTTTGCTGAGTCAGGGTGAGAGCCATTGGATTTTGAAAAGTGATTCTGTGGTAAATTCTTTCAAGTCTTCCTTGCAATCACAACCCCTCATAGTGCTCATTCTCAGTTGTCTTAACATAAAATCACATGACTGAGGAAAGGGCCCTACCCAGGGCTCACAGAGTCTGAATCAATCTTCATGTGCAATCTCTGTTTTTCTTGACAGTGTCTGTGTGCCATCAGACTTCCCTGGGGAAGGCTACTGCACACTGTCCAACAGAAGCTGGCAGATAGCCTAACGGACCAGTGCTGTTGGTCATGATGCCTAAGCACTGTAGGAATCCTGGTAGAATATTGTGAGATGTTTCCACTTAAAGACAGATTATACAAAGGAACTTTGGAGTCTGAGGATCAGACAATGTTCTTAAATAGTCCAAGATTGACAAGAGTGGGCCTTCAGAAGGAGGCTAGCGTGGGCTATAGCATGAGCTCAGGGATAGCCTGGGGTGCTTAGTGAAACTTTTAAAACAAAGAATAAGAAGGCTGGGGTACAGTTCTGTGGTAGAACACTTGCCTCATTCACCAGAGGTCTAGGTTAAATCCCCAGTAATTCACATAAATGCATGGAGGGAGAGAGGGAGAGAGAGGGGGGTGATGGGAGAGAGGGAGAGAGGGAGAGAGAGGGAGAGACAGATAGAGGGGAGAGAGGGAGAGTTGGCTTCCATAGACAACTAAAAATACCTACATTGCTGTTGAGATGCCATCTCTTTCCCAAACTTATCATGTCTTTAGACTTCTCTTACAAAGCTTTGAAACCACACAGTTGAGCTCTGAACTGAGGCTTAGGGCTAGGATTTCCCCTGCTGAACTGTGGTTGAGGTGCTAATTAGCAGGGAAAGAGCCAGCTGGCAGGTGGCCAAGAGGAAAAGCACAGAAGTCCAAAGACCTGTGCAAACCGCAGATCGGATAACCTGCGGGTTGCACCATAGAGGCCTGCCTCTAACGAGTTAGTGAGGAGGTCCCTCAGCCACATAAGAGCAACATCATGTTGGCAGTGGGACTATCTCCTCACTAGTTAAACATGATAATAGTCGGACACTCTCCCCAGCAAGCTCCAAGTGTTAACAAGATCAGTTGAGGGCTGTAGATTAGGATGTTCTCCACATTGAGCAACTACTTAGCAAAACCATTTAATTTTCACTAGGACTCTGTGAGGCAGGCAAGGGGTTTACTGTTTTGTGGGTGAGCATTTGGAGGAGGGAGAAGCTTGCTAAATGCCACATACCACCCCCTCTAAATCCTTTGCTCACCCACTGGGGCCCAACTGCAGAAAAGCTTGGCATTTTATAGACATTTGATAAATGTTTGTTACTATTGGGAAGGACAGAAAAAACGATCTCCTTGTTTTGAACTTAAAGAAAATACCTTTGAAGCTGTTAGCAGCCTCCTTGCCCTGGTTTTCTGTGTTTTGTTCACCTGTCCCAGTTTAACCAGTACACGTGAGTGTTCTTTATGTAACGAGTGCATAGTTTTACTGAATTTCACTTAGGTTGTGTAAATCTAAAGGTTGCTTGTGGCTAGCAGTCTTACAAGGGCAATGAGCCGAAGTTCCCTTGGTGCCTTGGGGCTGGATGGCTTTAACTTAGCCATTTGCTGAGTTTGGCTTTTATGAGGGTGAATTTGTTATATCCCCTCAGTAATCCAATAGAAGCCTGGATTCCCAGCAACCATGGATGAGATTTAAGTCCCTAAGAATGTTATAAACACAAATAAAAGAAGGCCTAAGCAGAGATGTGCAAGCCTAGCGTCTGCATTCCATCAGAATGATGCAACAGCAGGTTGGAATTGGACATTCGGTTGGCTCTAGGATCCCTTAGGGGAGAAACTTATCCAGCAAAGATGAGGCCTGACTCAGTCGAGCCTCCTTTGTATTGGAGGTTCTGAGGCCAAACATACAGCCAGGTGCTACATAGGGAATTTCTGTCAATGGATGGGCTACAAGGGGAATACACATGTACATGCACACACATGCACATACATCTAAGGTGCACACAGAGGTACATGCATATTTTCATAGACACATACAGAGTAATACAAGTATATACATGCACATACATACACCCACAGGTACATCCATAAACACCCCCCCAGGTACACACACACACACACACACACACACACACACACACACACACACACACACACCACTTATTCCTTCTTAATTTGTCAGTGTATTTTACAGAACCCACTTTAAATTCACAAATAAGTGAAAAATCAGGCCCTTCTTTTGGTAAATTTTTCTTAGAGAAAAAAATGTATTTCTGCTTAGACTCCCAAAACACAATATTAAAGTAGGTGGTGTAAAACTCAGAAATCTGGTTTCCTTAGGCACTGGAAGCTGGACTTACCGATTAAGGTGTGGAGGGGTGGCTTGCTCTAGGGCCCACCTCCTAGGTTGTCAGTTGGCCATCTTGCAGTGTTCTCAGGTGGCCACTGCTGTGAGATAAGCTGTCTGTATCCAGGTCTCTACTTAGCACCAGTTGTGTTGGAAGGGACACTTGTGGCCTTAGGTACTTCTGAAAAACACCTAGTCTCCGAAGGTACTCTGTTGGGGGTTGGAGCTCCACTGTAGGAAGTTTGGGGGACAAGATTCAGTCCATGATAAGGTGACATCACATCAATGCTTTCCCACCTATGTTAACTTACCTCAAAGAAAGTAATGGTGCATTTTGCCTACTGTAGGGCTGTGATGCCATCTACAGTATGTTGTTAGTGTAGTAAGCCTAACAAACCAATACAACCATCATCTAAACAAAAAAGATTTAAATCTACCACATCTCATGCAGTCAGTGTTTTAAATATTCCTTCTAACAATTCTGAAGCCTTGGTCTTAGATTTTCATGTAAAAGATGACGAATTCGGATTTGAAATCCAAACTTCTATCCTATTCCCATCCTCTGCTTTATCTCTGACCATCAATCATTTTTCAAAAATCATAAATATTTTGCCTCTCAGTGACCTGACTTCCCCTGATCTTCTGAATATGTCCCGTGATTAGCAATGGAGTTAGAGTGAGGAAAAGACATGTCTCTCCAGGAGACAGGCCCCTGGCTTTCATTGTCCTTTCACCAACTATGCTATCACAGACAAATGCTTTTCCGTTTGCAGCTGTGAGCCTCTGTAGGCAGCTAATGATTGCAGGCAGGAGGAGAGGTCTACTTCAGTGGGGGTAGCCACTGGTAAGTTGTCCATGCTCCTGGAAGCAACTTTCCCCAATTAAACATATGTACACACACACACACACACACACACACACACACACACACACACACTTGCATGCATGCATGTATACATATATATATATATATATATATATATATATATATATATATAATACATATATGTGTAACATGTGTGTATATTGTAGAGTTTATGTATCATTTGGACCACTGGAAATGTTATCTCTAAGTCAATTTGTAGGCAATGGGAAATATATTACAAGCAAACAGAGCTTATTCTTTAATCAAAATAAAAAATCCCCTTCGTTACACTTTATTTGATGAGCTTATAATTCTCCCTGCTAAACTTTGTATAAACCTCTGTGTTCCTGTATTAGCCTGGGGATTCAGTTCATGTGGATTTTTGTGTGATATTACATCTCCTGCCAGCCCCAACTCTTCCACTTCTAGCTCTCTGTTCCCTCTGCCCTGGCCTCAGCAAGCTGCTTGATTTGTTTTACCTTACATGGGCCTCTGGGATCAGTGAAATCAAACAAGAATGATATAATAAATACACATTGAGTTCCACAGACACTGTGAAGACTGGCACTATCAAGCTATTGGGCTGGTTGTTGTGGCTGGTTGTTTTCTCTTGGTGACCACATTTCATGTTCACATATGAAGCTTTGTGATTGTAGCTTTGGAAAAAGTCTTTATGATTTTCAGTCTAGATGGAAATTCTTGGAAAGGATCTTTTCCACCTATTTATGTTCAGCAAGTGGACGTGGGATGGGCGTGGAGACGCTTTCTAATCTACCATTCTGGTGCAGTGAGTTTCTGACATTGGTAGTCACTGGAGATTGGATGCATTAGCCTCACCTCTCAATGACACAAGTAGAGGGAAAAAAGTTATAAGAGATAAGATAAATTTGACAGCAGCAAAGTGACCAGGGGGCTGGGGTGGAGCGAGTCAACACACCCTTTTAATAGATGGGATGTGTGGAAGGAAATGGGACATCCTTGTTACAGTGCAACTGCTGGCTCCAGATGCTCTTCAAAGTTCCAGACACTACAGAGTAAAAAAATTAGAAATTTGTGTGTGTGATGGTTCACCTCAATTGTTAGCTCTGTGGGCTCCAGTTCCATCAGGATGTAACTGGGTCAACACTTTAACTGTCCAATTGGTAGATGATAATGGTGGTAGCTCTGGTCGTATGGCAGAAGGGACAGAATCTTGCAGATATTTGTGTGTAAAAACATATCTATAATAGCAAAGTTCAGCATACATGCTAAGAACAAAGGCCTAGGTTCTGATGACAAATGGAACACCTGCCCTGGTGGGAGAAACCTTCTAGAGTGAAACTTTGGGAGGGATGCTACAGGACTTATAACTTTGTAGTCCAGCTTACCAAGCAGCACAGACAAACTGCCTGGAAGATAATGTCCTTGCCAGTATGGCACTGCACTCCAGTCCTTTTTTTGGTTTTGTTTTGTTTTTTGTTTTTAAGACAGGGTTTCTCTGTGTAGCCCTAGCTATCCTGGATCTCACTCTGTAGACCAAGTTGGCCTTGAACTCACAGAGATCACTTGCCTTTGCCTACAGAGTGCTATGATTAAAGCTGTGCATCACCACTGCCCAGCTTCTCTCAAGGTCCTTTTCAATCTGGCCCAAGTCCCTGGTTCTAGACTCTTCTGACTACTTCTTCCTATGTGCGTGTGCCTGTCCTTCCCTGTCTCTGCCTCTACCTATGCTTGTGCCATTTCCTTCTAGAATTTTCTGATCCCTTCTAAGCCCCCCCCTTATAAAACATCTCCTGTAAAATCCATGCTCAGATGTCTTCTACAAAGACACAGTCCTTGCAACACCACCTGTTAAAGGACAGGGATCATACTTCTCTGTCCCTAGCTAGACCTTAGCACTGTGCACAATACAGCAGGGTCCCTGATGTGTTTGCTGCAAATGAACATATCCACAGCAGAGCAGAGATAGCCACAAGGATCCATGAAGCCAGACCAGTGCTGACACAGTTTTGGGGTGTGATCTCCAGAGAACTTCTATGGGCTGGATGGTCATGGGCTAATCAATTTCATGAGATTTACTCATCTATGCATAGGGTGTCATGGTGGCTAGCAGGTAGCTCAGTCAGTGACGTGTTTGCCTTGTAAGCATGAAGACCCACTGCTTGAGCCTCAGAAACCGCCCCTCCCCAAAAGCCTGACCTAGTTGTACATGTTTAAAATCCTAGGCTAGAATGGAAGACATATGCAGAACTGTGTGGTTCACTGGCCATTTCGCCTAATTTACCTGGTGAATTCCAGGCAAGTAATGAACCCTGTCTCAAAACCAAATAAATGCATGCCATTTGAGGGATGACATCAGAGGTTATTCACTAGCCTCCACACAAGCACAACCTTTGCACATGCCTCTGATCACGCCTCTGCACACTGATGCATTTGTACATTTATACCCCTCCCAACATATAGAGGATGATGGTACAACCACATTCACCAAGGTTTTGAGATCCAAATCTCTCAAGCAATGTAAACAGCAAAATGGAACCCAGGATTGGCAGCGGCTGGCCTGAAGAAGTTAAAATTAAGTAGTAGCGTAAATCTAAGGACTGATGGGTTCCACTGCATTCAAAGTAAGAAGTCATCCTCTAAAGAAACGGCAAAGGAAGTAGGAAGTCAGGATACAGAGGATGAGGGGATGATGTGTATCAAAGACTGACAACATCGTGTCAGTAGGAAATCCTCAGATCAATATGAAGTATCCAAAGCAAAGAGAAATCAGGTGCATCCCGGAATGAAGCGAACGATCACTAAGCACATGGATGTGGAAACCAGTACTGCACTGGATTCCATTGTAAAACCATTTACATGGGAACATTCAAGACATTTCATTGTGCCGTATTCAGGAAGTATGTGGCTCCACACTGCCGCGTCTACTTGGTTAAGAAAATGCAAACTTCTGCCATCATATGAGAACTAGTTTGTGCTTCTTATGTAAAACTTAAATGTTCACCTTCACAACTGTTCAAGAGTTCCTTTGTAAGTATGTAACAAAGATGCAGCCTTAAATAGCAGGAGACACGTGTAAGAACAGTCATGGCCATACTCTTTATAAGAAAAAAAAAAAGCAATTAACCCACGTGTCTATTGGGAATAGAAAGGACTAATATATTAGAGTGTGCCAGACAGTTGAAAATGCAAGTGAATGAATATTAGTGGCCATCTGGAGAATGATATTAACATAATTGGGAATAGAAAGCACAAGCCTAGTGTGTGGATTATGATAAGTTTAAAGATTAAGAAAGCAGCATGATGCATGACTCTTCACATATAAATACAATGTAGTGAGGATGTTCGAAACATTGCTTATATTGGTTAGGGGATGAGAAGAAGGGAAAATGAGAGAGACACAGGATATAGGGTTTTGCCTGCTCATCCTAGCACAGCTAGTAAGGTTATAGGGACTTCTTTATATTTTTATTTATGTATTTATATTTCATTTTTTTGAGACAGAAAGTGTCACTCTGTAACTATCTGTGGCTGGCCTTGAACACACAGAGATACTCTGCCTATCTCTGATTCCCATGTGCTAGAATTAACACTGTGCTTCCCCATGCCTGCCTTCCTCATGTTTTTAAACAAATAAATACACATATGAGGCCATCCCAGGCCAAGGAAGAGTAATGCCATTGCTGACTCCACTCAGGGCTGTGTAACATTTCTTAGTGAGTGTTACAGTACTGTGAAGAGGCCCTGTGACCATAGCAACTCTTATAAAGGAAAGCATTTAATTGGTGGCTTACAGTTTCAGAGGCTTAGTCCCTTATCAAGGCAGGAATCATAGTGCTGGGGAAGTAGCTGAGAGCTTGAGAGACAGACAGAGATACAGACAGAGACACAGTGAGACAAACAGATAGCCAGTCAGCCATGGATGGACATGGACAGATGGATAATGGACACACACACACACACACACACACACACACACACACACACACACACACACACACAGAGAGAGAGAGAGAGAGAGAGAGAGAGAGAGAGAGAGAGAGAGAGAGAACATGGACCAGCTTACAATCAATGTGGCTACAAATGTAGGGTCATCTCTTCAAATACTACATGACCATGGGAAGAGTCATTTCCCTACTTACCTCAGTTTCTCCTTCTCTGATAATTGGTATGGACTTAGCAGCTCCTCTTGACCCCCATTCTCACTCAGCAGAGGTCTGAAGCTCATCTTCCCTCTGGTTTTGTCTCCTTGGTCACCGTCACAAAGAGACCATGTCCTAGGTGGCCTGGGAGATCATTAGAGAAGAGGATGGGGGCTGTCATCTGCAGGATTATGACACTGACGCCACACTGACATCTGTGCTTCCTGCCACAACTGTCCTATCACATTTGTGATCACACAATTTACTGCCCTAAAAATGTGGCTCCTGGTTTATTCCCCTACAACCCACCCCTGGAAATAGTGGCTAGGGAAGATTTGTTTCCACTGTGAACCAAATATGAAGGTCACATGATTTTATGATGTTTTTCCTTACCAAAGAAATATGAGAGGCTTAGGCAGGCCAACCTTCCAATTAATCTTGAGAACAGATGCCTTGGAGGTGGGTGAACCAGAATATTATTCACTTCCCTGGTCATTTATCAAGGCTGGTGGAAAACCCTGTCCACTGGCCTGCAGTAGCTTTAACTCATGGGAGGCTAAAATGCATCTCAACTGGGATGACCCCAGCCTTGTAGGCATGATCTACACCATGAACTGTGCCCAGATTCTTTTTCACATGGAGACAACCGGTCCACACATGTGGTGTACTGCCCTGCTTGCTTACATGGCTGCTGGTACAGCATCCTCATGCTGCTCGCACCTCTTTGAGAAGCTCAGGCACAATAGTCCTGCCCAGGGGCACTTAAAATCCTTCCTGTTTCTCTTGGTAACATTAGCATGCCTGGCTGTTAGTTCTACTGGGCAGCTGACTTTCCCCTGCTATGTGATTAGATGGTGACTGACCTCACAGAAGAACAATGGCAGAAGGAGGGCAGAATGAAAGTGTGACGAACCAGCAATGAAGCCAAACTTACTGGCATGAGAAGTGGGGCAGGAAGAGAAGATAGGAGATGTTAAATGCCTCATCTTAGGTCATGTCCCAGGCTAACCACTTCATTTGTATTTTTTGTATTTATTCAGCTTGCACAACAACCCTGTGAAGTTGGTGGTATTAAATCCTGTAGTATTTATGTGGTTCTTGCTGTATGGGTGCTCTAGGTACCTCGTGCCAGCCCCTGAGACACAGTGGGTGCTCAGTGCATGCTTGTGTAGAGAGTAAACTGATGGATGGGAGGCTAGAATGGGGTGAATCTGCTTATTGCCCACCAAATGTAAAGACTTTTTCTACTGTGATTTCCATGAACCTGGAAGCACTTCACTATCTCCACTCTGTCAGTCGGTGAGCAAGTCTCTTTGGTCAAGATTTGCCAAATCCATTTTCCTTGCCTGGTGGATTTCCCACAGAGTGAACTTACAGCAAAGCCTTCCACTTTAGCAGTGCCATGCAGGGCCATGCTCGTTTCCCAGCAAGGATGGACATTTGAGGCAGGAAGGAGTAGATGGGAATCCCTACCACAAGCTGTATGACCTGGATGGAGTCACTAACTTTCCATGAGCTGCAGTTTCATCCACACACTGGTGCCAACGACTTGTTTCCAATGTAATGAATAGTAAAGAAAACACCTGCAAAATTGCCTAGGACTCATCTAGGAACCTTTGATCAAAGGAAGAACGACTGCATAGCCCTATCTCAACACCTCACTTGGTCCTCATGTATTTGGATGTTAAATTTTTACATGTAGCTCTTTCCCCCTTTTAGTTGGGTTCTCCTTCATGAATCTTCTTTTCAAAGTAACATTTGAATTTATATTGAAAGCTTGGTTGGTGTATTAGTTACTTTTCTCATTGTTGTGAATAAATACCTGACAAGAAGCAACTCAGGTGAGGCATGGCTTCTTTTGGCTCACAGTTTAGGGAGGGCTACAGTCTGTGATGGTTGGGGAAGATGTGGCAACAGGAGCAAGCATAAGATGTCTGGCCACATGGTGTCTGCAGTCAGCAAGCCAAGAAAGATGGATGTTGGTGCAAGGCCCACCTGCTAATTCAGGGCAAGCTCCTAGATATTTATCAGCACACAAAAGCCCCTCTGACACTTCTAGTGGTGATTGGAATAGTCCCATGTGATCACCAGAAAATAAGCCATTCCTCCTATCACATGGGATAAACTCCTTGTCCTTGAGGGGCAGGGGTGCTTCTTGCTGTGTGTTAGGATACCTTTGCCTTGTCCTGTAGTGGTGCGGTGCTCCTTGATTATGTCCAGGTTTTGTCTTTCATTGTCTGAATCATGTTCCAGATGCTTGGCCCTACCATGTGGGTTAAGAACTCGTTTTTTGGGCATAACTACTAAATCTCTTTCAGTATAATAAAGGAGTGATGTGCAATAAAAAAATGGATCTTCCCAACTCAAACAATCCAATCTAGAAAATACATCACAGATACGCCTATGGGTTTTTCTCTAGGTAGTTCTAGCTCCATATCGATGGAGGGACAGCCCAGCCCACTGAGGGTGTTACTATTCCTAGATAGGTGGATCTGGATTATATAAGGAATTTAGTGAGCCAGAGAACAAGCCATTATGTAGTATTCCACAGTGGTTTCTGCTTCAAGCTCCATCTTTGATTGAGTTCTTGATTCGACTTCCCTCAAAGATAGACTGTAACCTATATGTCAAATAAAACTTTTCTTCCCCCAAGTTGTTTTTGGTCATTATGTTTATCAAAGTTATCGAAAAATCAAACCAGGACAAATAGGTATAGACTGGTGCTGAACGTTCAAGACACGGAAACCCTGCATTCTGTTGGAGCCAATCACCATCAGACCCTGCTGCTCTGTGGGGTGTGAGTTCCTTGAGACAAGAGGGGTGCTGCCATCCAGGCTTTGTGGGAACCATGTGAAGCCCAGCTCTGCTTCTCCTCAGGAGGAACGAAGTGTTGAAAATTAGAATCAGCTGCAAGTGTTTGCAGCCCCACATTGAGAACTATAGATCAGAAATTGCTGGAAGCTATTTTTGGAGAAGTCCTAATAAGTACAGAACTGAAATACAGACATAGCTGTTAACACCCTGGGAAATGCCAAAT